>NC_079409.1:18784950-19103700 GCF_029220125.1 Pseudoliparis swirei | reverse complement strand
AAAAAGAAGGAAAAAATACTTGTAATCGCGATTAATCGCGATTAATGAATTTCAAAATGTGCGATTAATTAGTTACTTTTTTTTAATCGATTGACAGCCCTAATAAATATATATACACACACACACACACATCACACAGCAAATTGTCAAGTGCTGGCTTGATATTTCTATATTTACAATAGATTGGACTTAACAAAGGCGATTTGGTGTCAGTGACATTTAGCATCAGCCTCTGGCGACAGACAGGTAGATTAAAACCAGTCAGCAGATTGGACCTGGGGGGGGTTAGAGGCTCTTTCTTGGCTCTGGGTTTGATATCTTATTAAAAACACACTTAATGTGTATCCTTGACCATGGATGACGACAGAATCTACAGGGTTGTCGTACAATTTCAGTGCATTTAAAAATCCGAACATAAACGAGCAAAACCACATTGTTTCGTGTGTACATGAATACATGCATCTGAAATAATGTTGTTTGCTTTCGTATTGGCGATTACAAGTGGCCGCTGCATTGCGGGGGCCGTCGGTGGCGTGTGAAAGAGAAAAGCAACAATGCCGGCAGAGGCCGAGGTGGTTGTGTGCATACATGAGGGCCAATGAGAGCGAGACAGGCAGAGAGGAAGACCGAGACGGGGGTGGACTGTCCAATACACTCCTGATAAAGGTCAAACAGATGTTTTATTCATGATCCAGCAGCGGCGGCGGCAGCAGCAGAGGCAGCCGGGGCCAAGGTTGAAATGAGCTGGCGTCCCCGCTCCCCAGGGCCAGCGCTGCACACAGCCTCACGCCAGGCCGGTGGACACTCCCTCCAACTCTTATCAATCATGTCAAAACGCACACGCACAAACACACCTCCAGTATCACTTATCAATAACTTCAAATCACAGTTTTTTGATTGCGCGCCGTGAGCAAAAGTAAAACCGATGGAGGAACGTGAATCTGCGCAATGCGCTTTAAATGAATGAAGCGACACCAAATCCTTTCATGGGGGACTCTTGGAGACGGTGGGTGGGATGTAAAGGTTTCCTGAGATCGCTCACCTGTAGGGCTCCATCCATAACCAATAATCAACACAACATAATACTCAAGAATGCAAGAGATCCACTGTTTAGCTTTACTTATGTTGTTGGTTCGGTTCGATCTTGCGTCGGTTTGTTTGTCAGCAGGATTATGGAAAACCTTCTGGCCCAATGTTCATGCAACTTGGTGGAAGGGTGTAGCGTAGGCCGCGGAAACAACCGGTTACATTTTGGAGCGAATCCAGATGACGGGGGCGGATGCATGTATTGTTTTTCACTTATTGTTTTTCACTTGGGAAAACAGCCTTGACAGAGGTCTGTGGGTTTGTTTACAAGCAGACTAAAAGAAAAAGCTACGAACAGGATTTTATTAACCCTTGTGTCGCCTTCGGGTCAATTTGACCCGATTCAATGTTTAATGTCGGTGTTCTTTCGGGAGTCAACAAACAAACATAAAGTACCTCACACTTAAACTTGGAAAACAATATTAATTCTAATAATTTTCTGGAGATTTTAATAGCTGGGGTCATATTGACCTCAAGGGTAAAATATGTTAGTAAATATAAAGGTAACAGGAGGGTTAAACATTGAATCGGGTCAAATTGACCCGAAGGCAACACAAGAGTTAAACTTGCTGGACGGTGTATCATGGGCCAAAGAAGAACCCGTTACATTTCAGAGCGGAAACTCTCGCTAACATTTGAGATAGGGTCTCTCTCTCTCTCCCTCTCTCTCCCTCTCTCCATTGGCTGTTCATACCAAAGTCTAGAAACTGACATTATGAATAACTATTATTAGAAGAAGAAAAAAACACAAACACCTACAACTCAAATCATTACCATAACCCACTAAATAGCATCTAACGGCACAAATGAGTTAATCGAGTTATGGCTCATCCTCACTGTATTTAAGGTCGGGCACTTGCAGTGGGTGGCTTCTTGTCCATCTGAAAGTTTCATGACGGATGGCTTACATAATGTTTTTTTATTAAATAGTACATTTTACCCCACAAACCTGTGTTGATCTTTTGAAAAGAAGAAGTTAAATAAAAATAATCTCTTTTCAAAATCCTGAATGTAACAGAGCACAGTGGGAATGTATGTCAATTCATAAGGGCTCTTACCTTTTACATCTTTCTGACTGAGAAGCTTTCATAAAAGAGAATCAGAAGAAGTTCATTTCAAAATATGTTATGCCCTTGAACAGCCTCTGAACTCCCTTTTACAGCTCACCAAGGCTCACTCTGAGCCCATTTTTTTATATATTGCAGCCGAGAACGTGTTTTTTTTCCGGGAGCTGACACACTTTCAGACTCAATAACCAAAGTAACCTTTAAAGTATTGATGTGGATAAATCACATGTAGTCTTCTCTAACAAATGGAAAATATTTAAGCATGACAGATTAAGACTCAGGCAAATCATCTCCAAAGCCTATTCCACATAGAGTGGAACAGGAGTTTCTCACAGGTGTTAACTACGGTTGGCGAGATAGAAGTGTGTGTGTCTGTGCACCTATCTGTGTGCATGTGTGTGTTATTTCATGTGTGTAAACAGCTTACTCTACGCGTCTTTGATCAGATATGATCAGATATCAGAAACCCTGCTGTAATTTGATGAAAGTCAGATATCCCTCAAATAGGACACAGCAGTCAGCACGTTGGCAGCTCTTTAGACACTAACTGGATTTAGAACATGTAGCAGGCCAACATGTGGAGGCGACGTGCACTGACCCGCTGTATGAAGTCCAGTCCGTGCTGCTCGGCCAGAGCCCCGGCGGCTCCGGCGCCTCCGTCCATGTGCACTGCGTAGAGGACCTGGCGGTTGGTCCCATGATGCCCCTCTGTGGTCACGAGGTTCCTCTGCAGCAGGCAGCCGAGCACCAGCAGGACTGCACTGAACATGGAGCCTTCCTCAATAAAGATGAGAGATGAAAATGACTGCAGGAAAAGATATTTACTAAACTTTTTACATAGCCATGTCCATAATCTACGATCTGGGACACTACGACAGTCGTTGCTGCGATATGATGTTCAAAGTGTGTTTGAAGTAAAGTTTGACTCCCGAATGAACGCCATCCACAACATGTATTGGCATTAGCATCAGACAGTGAGGAGATGTATCTTAGTAGGATTGCAACTGATAATGATTGTATTGTCAATTGATCTGCTGATTACATTTGAATAATAACGTTAGAAAAGTGTAAAAAAGAAAAATGACTGACATATTCTTGCTAGTTTAGTTGGATCTACACAGATCATAATACAATAGGAGCGAGACATTGAGTCGCAGGAACCCGTTACTTGCAATAAATGAAAACAATGACAACAGTCTAAATAGTTGCTAACTAGTTGTTCAGCGTTAAATCATTGTCCTTTTGTAAACGGACATACAACAGTATCCGTACACCAACGTCGAGAAACTGCCATTCTGAATATCTATTATTAGAAGAAAAAAACACAAACACCTACAATTCAAAACATTACCATAACCCTCTAAATACCATCTAACGGCACAAATGACTGGATCGAGTGTGGGATTCAGCATCTCATCGCAGAGTATTAAATGTTGGCAATTGTGAAGCGATTTGCCCACAGCCAACTCCTCTGTTCTTCTCCAGCATGTGAACCACCCACCTGTAGCCACACCGAGTGGACTGTCCAGGAGGAATCTTTCACCCGGTGCTGATGGGAGCCAGAACTCTAGCATCGGGGGGGCCCCGAGCCAGACAACACACTCTCTCCAGTTCCCAACCCACACGCTTTATCTCCTGGCCTTGATGCAAATGCCTTCCGAGAGAAGGAAAGTGCCGGCACTTTGACTGTGTGAACTAACTTCCCTCTTGAAGCAAAACGGGAACTTGCATCAGTCCTTTACTTTACACCGGCGCTTTCCTGTGAGCGATGACGGTACACAAAGTTATCATCTCACCCGTCTCAGTATCTACTCAACACCCAATGCACATTGGATTGGATTCAATTTATTGTCATTGCAGAGGCAACGGAATGTATTCTCTGCATTTAACCCATCCTTAATTATTAAGGAGCAGTGGACTGCAACTAGGGGTTCAGTGCCTTGCTCGTGGACACTTCGACTTGCAACTAATGGGGAGAGCGGGGATCGAACCGACGACATTGGGGTTGCAGGACGACCCCCTTACCCCACTGAGCTACAGCACATTTGTTTAATGATGCTTATAGTTAGGGCTGAATCAGGTTCACCCGGTCCAGCCCCTAGATATGCTGCTATAGGCCCATAGGCTGCTGGGGGACGTTTTGAGATACACTGATCTTCTCTTCTCTCTCTCCTTATGGATACATTTACATCTCTCCATCACACATTACTAACTCTACTTCCTCCCCTTTGTGACTTCACGTCGCATAGAGTCCATTGGACCTGGCTGTGTTTGATGCCTCCTTCCTGGTGTGTCTCCCCCACACTGTTTCTGGATCGTGGTCCACGCCTACTACGAACTATTCATACAATCTGACACATTCATTGAATGCGTTAATGTAACTCTGTAATAGTCATCTAGTCACATCACAGCTATTCTTCCGTCCATCCTGGAGAGGGGTCCTCCTCTGTTGCTCTTCTGAAGGTGTCTTCACTTTTTTCCCTGTGAAGGTTTTTTTTTTTCTAATTCTTGGTAGTTTTTCCTGATCCGATGCGAGGTCAAAGGTCAGGGATGTTGTATGTGTACAGATTGCAAATTCGTAATTTGGGATATTGGGCTATGTAAAATAAACTGAATTGAATTGAATTAGAGGAATGCAGTGTTGGAGAACAGTAATTGCTTACGCTCGCACTCCTTCCCCCAGATTATGCAACTCACATTTACTGTTGATCCGTGAGGTTGGTCACGGTCTTTATAGATACATTAGCTTGCCCTGAACGTGATTAGCAGCGCAATCGTGTCACGTGTTGTGTTTCTACATGTACACACAGCCCCTGAACACTGAAAGACCGCCTCTTATTAGAGCTGCAACTATTGGTCCATTCATTGATTGGTCAATTCATCAGCTAGTTACTATTCTGATCATCTTTACATCGTTTAAGTCACGTTTGAAGCAGAAGTGCTTAAAATTTGGTGGTTACAGGGTCTCAAATGGGAAGATGTGCGGTTTCCTGGTTTAAACCATTCAGCCAAAAGAACACACTCCCTGTACTTTGTCGCTCTTTACTATATATTACGACTATTCCTACTACTACTACTAATACTACTACGAGTACTAGTACTAGTAATATGTCTACTACTACTACTAAGTATATCTTCTAAAAAGGAATTCCAGGCAGAAAGCCTTTCGGCTAGCTAACTAAAGCTAAATTAAGTGGAACTTTGTGACTATTCTCCTTCCGATTGGGAAAATTATGAATCAATTAACTGATAACGAAAATAAGTTAGTTTCAGACCTACATTGTTTTAAATATGAAATCTATGGTCTATAATGCACTTTTAGTGTCTTTTTTGGATCGTTTAATTACTGCCAAAAACAGCCACCGACACAAAGTGGAACTCCAAACTAGAAGATTAGGATACCTCACTCTTTATAGAATTACGTTTGTATGTTTATCTGACTTCTGGCCTGCTCCATAAAAACCAAAACAACAACAAACAGTGTGAGCTGACCACCTTTTAAAGTCTACAGCATCACTCAGCTCCAATCTCCCAAGCTGCTGATTGTAATCGATAACCTCACTTGGGGCTCGAGCCCCAGTCAATCCCACTGGAGGTGCAGGGCCGGCAGCGTACACCCACCCAGCGAGGAGCGGCCTCGGGCAGAGATGGAGTAGACAAGGAGAGAGGGGAGGAGAGCACAGGAGAGCCACATTGAACAGTGTCAGGGCCGCGGGGCCCCGGGGCCTACTGGGACTGATAAAGTACCTGGACATTTTTATAGACAAACTACTTATTTCCATCCTCATATCGCTTGGGAAGACTGATAACTTTATATTCCTCTAAGGCAGAGTAATGAAAGGAAGGGGGAGGGGGGCCTTTCAGGAGTTTAATTGATCAAACTGTAGCCACAAGGTTTTTTTTCCAGAGATAAAGGACTAGCACTCTCCTCTGTACAATGCAGAGATCTTTTAGAAAGCAAACGAAAAGAAGAGAGAATGTAACTCATTATGCATATTCATTACATGTCTCTGACTATACTCTTTAAAGAGGGGGAGTTAACAGTGCGATTGAATCGTACAGGATTTCCAGAGGTCAAACTGCCGGTCATAGGAGAACATTATTTTACGCTGTCCAGATTATTACACCAGAATTTATGGGAGGCTGTCATGAGGTAAAACTATTTCAAAGTGTATGACAACAGTAAAATATCACTGTATAACTGTTCACTGAGAAAGTTACAAGGTAATGAATACATTCACTGGAGTCCAAGTCTCAACATTAGCAAAGCATTCCCAATAGAAAAGCATAGAACTGTATTGTCTCACCAGAGTAAAAAACATCCAATTCTCTTACTGCTCTGGGAAAAAAAAATTTTTTTCTGCCTCCCAGCCCTGGGATATATGCAATGCTAAATTGTTCCTGAGCAAGGCATTAAATGATGCATTCACTCCACACTGGTCAGATAACTATATGCAGCCAGGTCAGGAGAGAGAGAGAGAGAACTTCTAAGATCCCTTTTATATTTATTATGTTAGTATTCATGTCCCATGCATAACATGAGGACTCTAGGAAACACAGCTTGGCCATGGTTCTGTGCATACTGGCTCATTGGCGTGGCTCACCTGGGCACCTGACCATAACAGAGCCGTCATTAAGGTAATTAAATACACCTGCGCTTCTCTAACAGCCCGAAGTCATGAGGAAAAAGGGTCCAGCATCAGCTTAGCTCCGCCCACCTCCAACCTGCACGAGTTCCAATCAGGGACACATGGAAAACACCTGTGTGTTTTGGAACTATTATTTAATTTTAACAGACGTGGTTTAGGTGGTTATCAGTCGGTGGTAGCCCACGTGTTAGCTACCGTAGTCATGTGCACAGTTAATTACGTATATGAAGTTTCCAATGATCACATGTAGATCCCACTGTAAAACACAATTCAGCCACGGTCTGGTGCCTCAACGCTAAATTAACGAGCTGGTCGCAGGGGGGCGAGAGATAAATGAAACTGTTTCCAACCTCCCTCCCTCCATGGACTACGGTGCAGAGAGAGGATAGAATGGGTTTACAAAGCAGTGACGAAGAGAAGAAAAAATAAGCATTTACCTTTCCTTTCCTGGCGACAGAGCATTCACACAGATGGGCTGTCTCCTGTTGAAGAGTTGTGTAGCCGGTGCATCGTAAAGGAACACATCTCCCATCGTCCATTTTTTTATTGTCTCCACTGCCTCCCGATAACAAAACGTGCACATTTAGGGCACGCATAGCACCGCATCTGTCGTGCATCTCCGCGCTAGACGAGTCAAACGTGCAAAAATATCGAACTGTAAGTCGAGAAAACGAGCACATCTACGGCGCGTGGCGGAAAAGTGGGTGGGTGTTTGTAAAGATGTGAGAATGCATTAGAATGCAAGAAATGGTGTGATGGCGAGAGAGACTGTCGGGAGATAGATCTGCATATGGAAATTAGGGTTAGCATGGATACAATTCTAACTTGAACCGCCGAATCGTTTGGTCTTCATTCAGGCGGGATCCCTGCAGTGAGATGAGGGTGAAGAAGTGACTTTGAAACAGTCTGTAGAAAAGTCGTGGCAAGGAGCTCGTTCCCTGGTCGGTGAAACTATTTTATTAGCATAAGTGTATCCTCAAGGTTATTGTAATGGTAATAATTTAGACATACTGGGAGGTGTCCCTCGCGTGTTTCTAAAAGGGTTATATTTGGTGTAAATTAAGTTGACTTGAACTCTGACTGTGTGAAATTTTAATTAACGTTAGCTTAATTACATTACTTAAACGACTCGTGAGGGAGACGAGAGCTCAGCGCTGAGTGAATAATGCTTTACTTTGTTCTTAAATAACACTAAATAAAAAAAGACGTTGAAACGAGCACGGACCGACTGGGGGACAGCACCACTACCTGCCCAATTTATGCGGCGGAGGAAGCGCGTGCAGGCAGATCTCTCGTCGGTGTTTCGGCTTGATACCACAAGACCACGCCCACTCTGAAACTTCGGGCCAATAGCCAGACGCGACAGTGTGCGCATGCGCGGATGGAGGCGCGGGAGAGACTGAAAAACCCAAACAACGAAGTCATGAGAGCGATGTAATCCTCGTACTTTACATTTACGGAATAATACACAAGTAGCGGAAATATAAGGTGTGTAAATGTTTCATAGAATTTTCTACTTCTGAATTTTCTGCTGTGTTCGGTACCCCGCTGCTATGTTTATAACACTAACTGGGAATTCATCAGATGTAACGCTACTAACGTTGCTCTACATTTGGTCAACAGTGACACAATCAGGGTGTCGCCTTGACACACATTCTCTCTCTCTCACACACACACACCAAGTTACGTTCTAGCGACAGTAAATACATATATGTTCTGCCTGTCTTGCACACTCTCCCGTGGGTCTGCTTTGTAAAGTAGCTGCTATGATAACTAGCATGTGGCTGTTACTGACTAGAATCAAGTTTAGCGTTAGTGAAAACTAACATATAGCCAGCTGTTGTGTGTGTGTTGTAACGTTATGTCACATTGTATTCTCATGTTTAATTGAATTCACAGACTCCATCTCCTCCCTGAATGTGAATGCCTGCTGTTTTGTGACGCAATCTATTTGTTGTCTGGATGCACTGTTTTTATCCTTAAAGGCAGCATGGACGACGACTTCAGCCAATCCCTCACCCCGCCGGTGTCTCCTTTCGCAGCAGACAGCCTCTGTGAGATGACGCCAGCCCGACCGGCATGCTTCTGCTGCTCTGTGACGAAGGAGGAACCCACTGGAGCTCTTTCCACAGAGGGGTACGCTGCCAGAGGCTCCCTGAAACGGTACAGTCACCATAACCACAAATGATCAAACAGATTTACTTTGCATAGTAGAAGCATGTGTCAAAATTGGATGCCCGGAAGAATTCAGCCAACAACTTTTCTCATTCTAGTAGATTTATTTTCTGATCACAAGCAAAGTACAAGCGCTCGCTGTGATTGCAATCCCAGGGAGTCCTCTCACAACACACAGGTTGATTAGACAATAACTCTCTTTAAGCCATGTTCATATACAGATTTCGTCACATTATGTCATCATGACCTCGTATTGGCATCTAGGAGGAGAATAATTCCAACAATTCCATTTCCTCACCCCTTCATACAGGACTGGGCCGTACAACGGTCTCTGTCCACCTCCCTCATGTAACAATACCGATAACATGCGTGTGTGTTGTGTTATGAAGCGCGTCACTATTCTTGAGAAACAGACATCAGAATATTTCTTTACAGACACATATTTCAACTGCTACGTGTTGTTTTTCTGAACTTGAGAAACCTGACAATAACATAATAAGGTTCAACATTTCTGATTTATCTTAACAACAGCCCATAATAGAGAGGAGAGCATTGTAGTCACATTTTTTTTGTGCCAAAAGAATTTGTCCCAAAAGAAACTTGTTGACAGATCTATGGGTTATCCTGAGTAACTGCATAATATGTCTGCAAACATCCACTGTTGTTAAATATTTTTCAAAGGTCAGTTTTTGATGCTTGGAGCACAGCAAATGAAATTCCAGTCGCCTCCATCGTAATAGGTCGGTGGAAAAGCCTCAGTAGATTAATTTTTAACTGATTGCGTCCGCTCTGTAGGCTGCTGCTGCGTCTCGACCCGGCTCCTGCCGAGTATGAGACAGACACAATCGAGCTCTTTGGTTTCCCCTGGGTAACAGAGATGGCATTGGTGGAATCGACAAAGCCTCTCTTTGGTCTGTTCAGGTAAGCCAAGTTGTAAAAACAGACACGTTTGGTTTTTAAAACAAACCCTGTTTTTATTGTTTATTTTTCTTACTTTAAACCAAAATCATTTTAATGCAATGTCCATGGGAGCCAACGCTAATAAATGGAATCCTTGGACAGAGCTTTTTTTACTAGATAACCAAAATTTGTTTCGAAACCCTATACGCTCCGTGGGTCATTCACATATATGTCAATGGTCTTGGTTTCTTTTCTTTATGTTTCAGACAAAAGATTTACAGGCTGGAGTCCATGGTGCAGTCCAGCTCACATGACTTTGGTAAGCTTCTGCCATATGTGGTCCACACTCCAGCGAAAAATCAGACCTTTACTTTTTATCTCTGCATTTTGTTCACCCAGTAAGCCATCCTGTGCTCACATTCAGCCATCCTGTGCTCACATTTGCAAATTAACAGACGTCTTATGTGTCAGCAAAATGTTTTTAGTACATTTGAAAAGATACATATAATGCCTGTATTATAAACATATAATTCAATTCAGTTTATTTTGTATAGCCCAAAATCAGAAATGACCAATTATCCTCAGAGGGCTTTACAATCTGTACACATATGACATCCCAGGCCATGGCAGTAGGTAGGTACATGTAGTTTTATTTTATAATATCAAACTCAGATGGGGAGTGGGGGGTCTTTCAGCATCCGTTTTATCGAGAAGTGGGGGAACATCCTCTGTTGCTCTCCTGAAGGTTTCTTCACTTTTTTCCTCAAAGGGTTATTTCTCTTTCTTGGGAGTTTTTCATCATCGGATGTGAGGTCAAAGGTCAGGGATGTCGTATGTGTACAGATTGTAAACCCTCTCAGGATAATTTATCATTTGTGATATTGGGCTTTACAAAATAAACTGAATTGAATGTCTGACCCAGTGGGCATGTCTTACATAAGATTTAGGAATACTGCCCACAACATCCCTTGTGTGTCGTAGGTCAAGCAGGCAACGTCCACTATGAAGCGGAGGACCTCAGACAACAGTGTGTTTCTTTCCTACAGTATGTCAAAGTCTTCTTGTACAGGTAATTCCAAACTCATTCAATGTCAACACCAGTACCACAAGTTCAAATGTTTGTATCCATACATTTTATTGCCGCTTTTCCTGCATCCGTTTGGCCACACGTCGTCCTTTTGCATCTCTTCAGATACCTGGACCCCTCCAGCTCCCTGGAAGCAGGTCCTGCACACCCGTATGAAGAGCTGGAGGCTCAGTTCCCCTCTGCTCTTCTGGAGGAGCTGTTTGGCATCACCCTCCTCATAGGACGACTCAAAGACCTGCCAGCCAACGTGCAGAGTGCCTTCACTATACCCAACCCAGGAAAGGTATGTGTGTGTGTGTGTGTGAGAATCTTAGGCATTGGTCGTAAAGGAGATGGGCCTTTTTGTATTGCCTTTCATTAGGAGTTCCCGTCACCCAGAACCTTGCTGTAACTTGATGTCCTTTACGTTGGTGCTGATTTCTCTTACAGATCTTTCCTCCCTCTTGGCATTTGTTGCACCTCCATCTTGACATCCACTGGTCAGTCTTGGAGATCCTTCACCTACTTGGTCACAAGATGCACGGCAAGTGTCTTTTTAGACAGGAAATGGACGCTAAAGATCCCGAAGTACGATACGTTGCCGTGTCCTGGTGGTACCTAGTGTTTGAATCCAGAGACGACATATTCTCTCTTTATACAAGACCGTTTGAATGCTTGTACGTGGCATCGCGGCGGGCAATAATCTTCTGACTCGCATCTCATTTAGAGCGTCATTATCACGGAAACGGGCTTTTAGTCATTTCACCTGCTCTCGTCTCCAGGCCAGGTGGTGTACGCCCACCAGTTTGTGAACCTGACGGGAGAGAACCTGACCGACACCAGTCTGTTTGAAGAGCACCTGTGCAGTCTGCTGTGTGACCTCACCGGGCTGGCCATGGGCAAATACACCAAGGTGGGCGGCTGGACACAGCTCATTAGCATCCCACTGTTGAGATGTACCAGCAGTGTTTCTAGGTTGTTGTTGTTGTTGTTTTTTAGCTAAAAAAAAAAAAACTTGCACTACTGGTATTAAATATGTTAATTACAGCATTTAGTGCTCTGTTGATGGAAATGGAGGGAAGCTGCAGATGGCACATAGAGAATATGAATTTGGCTTCTGTCGTTTACCTGAGAATATTATCCTTTTTTAGGGTGGAGAGCTTCTAAAACGGCATGATAATAATAACTATTTTAAACCCAATTTTGTGGCATGCCAATAACTCTCAGCATTACATTTCTAATCAAACCGTTTGTGTAATCTTCACGTTGGTGATAGACGGCATGCATTTATGTAGAACGGAGCTTACACTATATTCAAGGTACCCTGTCCGTCTGTAGGTGAGGCCGACCGAGGCCCTGAGCAGCCATCACCACCTCTGCTCCTGCACCAAGGAGCTGTGGGTCCTGCTCATGCACCTTTTGGAATACAGGAATAAAGTGTTGCACATGCAGGTGGGAGCAAACGCAGACAAGTTCACCGTCACACAACCGAATATGACTCGTACTAAATCAACCTGTGTGTGTTTGTTCCCCCCCCCACCACCACCACCACCCCGTAGTCTTTCTGGAGCTACATGAACTCGTTGTTGAGGCCCCTGGTTTCAGGGAAGCCAGCAGCAGAGCAGTTCAGTGGCCTCCCGACGCACTGCAAGGACCCCCTGGGGTTCACATGGTGGCTGGTCACCCACGTCTCCATGTTGGGCCGGTACAGTCGGAACGGCACACTCCAGTGCGAGGTAAGAGGATCACAGTAATGACACCGGGAGACATTACACTGCAAATATCTCTTTTTATTTATTCATTCATTCTGATTTATTTTTCTTAAACATGTCGGTGCATCTAATTCATCCAGGTGTTATAATGTTTAAGACATTCTGCCTCACCGCCATGATGCTTCTGCAGTTCTATAACGAGTCATGAATTCATTTGTTTTGACACTTTAATAAAGAATGGTGACATGTCGGTGAACAGAGAAACATTACATAGAACGTCTTTCTCGAAATAAGTGAGACCGATGATGATGATAAGGATGATGATGGTGCCTCTGCATCATCAAGAGCAGGTACTCTGATAGCTGGACGTGTCCACTGTCGTCTTGAATATGAATCCAGGTGACACTGGTGTGGATAGTTTAGATTTCTTTGAAGTGAGTTTGTATCAGGTGCTTAACTGTCGTCGGTAGATGACGGTCAATCCGCCCTCGGTTTGGACGATCGGGCAGGAAGACGGGAACGGGAACAAAGCTGCTGTGGACGGGGGCAGAAAAAATAATTTTAGCCACTTAAATAAAAAGGACAACCCAAAAACAATCAATACCAGTTCCAGTGTTCGCTACATTTAGAATATTTTCAGAGCTTTATCTTGCCGTCGGACAACCTTTTTTTTGATAGAAAACTGAAGCCGATATATTCATCTGTGACACGTGACTCCATTGACAAAAAGCTGTAATTTAGCCTGAACACAGAAGCTGCTGGTCTGCTCCGATCGGTTAGTTGGTTAGTGTTTTGTCAAAGGACTCTCGTGGCTTGGATTAATATAACGGCTTCATAGGAAAAGAGTGACTGACGACGAGGTACAAAAAATATATTCTTACACTTCAACTGCTCTAGTTTTTCTAGAATACGTTTTGCTGCTGGTCCACAGCAGTACGTTGCTTCGGTGCCGATACGCTTGGCTGTTCTCCAAACCGGGGGGCGACTAATCCCTTGAATAGATAATGTTTGATATTGTTTTTTAAATGTATCGCGTTTTTCTATCTGCACTCACAGAAACATCTGGGGGATAATTGGACTTTAGTGGAGGAGTTGCTCAAGTTTACGTGTAACCCCAAGGTCGGTACTGCTTTAACCCTCCTGTTACCTTTCGGGTCAATTTGACCCCATTCAATGTTTAATGTCGGTGTTCCTTGGGGTCAATTTGACCCCAGGCTGTTTTTCACTGTGTCAAACATATAAGAAATATCAACTTTTTAATATATTTAAAGGGCTATTTAGGTAGTCAAAAAACAAACATAAAGTACCTCACACTTAAACTTGGGAAACAATATTAATTCTAATAATTTTCTGGAGGTTTTAATTGCTGGGGTCAAATTGACCCCGAGGGTAAAATATGTCAGTAAATATAAAGGTAACAGGAGGGTTAAGTAAAGATATATGTTTTACTTCATTGGGAGAATTTCTTTAAAAAAAATTTAAAAACCAAAAAAAACATGTATCGTTTTAGTCGTAATCAAGTGTAACATAACAGGGAGGTGTAGCAGAGGAGCAGGTCAGGATGCACGTCCACTGCTGTCTGAGCCTGTGTCTGCTGTGGGAGCCGAGCACCAGCGCTGTCTCCACCCTCTGGGAATACTACTGCAGGAATCTGGTGAGGTTTAAACCACGTGTCACTGATGGCGTAATACACGTGATAAAAGATGCTCGAACTCGATGTGTTGCCTCATGTTCTGCATATCTGCGCGTGGACCAAAATACTCATTTACTTGACACTTGTTCACTTTTAAGCCATTGATGCCTGTTTTACGTTGTATTTATTCTTATTTGTTTTTAAATGTCTGGTTTTAAATTAGAAATCTCCTGTCTTAATGTTTTTCTGCATGTTTTTACTGTTACTGATGAGTCTCATGACTTTTGTAATGTGAATGAACCAAACCGCCACTTTTTGACACGATGTCTCATGTTTAAAAAAAAAAATTGTATTTAATTTTTTACGCCACTTCTTATTCTGTCATGAAAAAAGGTTGCTTTTTAATTCCCCGTGCAGCATTATAGCGACGTCGTGAGGCACAGTTTCCTTCATGGTATCGTCACGGCCTGTACAGTTGGATCATACATCCTATTCTGCCCCCCCAGAGTGCTTCGTTCACCATACCCTGGCTCGGCATGTCTGGCATGGGCACGTTGTGCAAGACGCCCCTGGCTCTGTTGGACCAGGCCCGCAGCTGCTGCTCCCCCTCTCCCCTCCACTCCTCGGGACACACCCAGCTCTACCGCTCGGCCAACTCCTTCCACATCTTCCTCCGAGTGCTGGCCCTGTGCCTGGCCCAGGACGGCGCTGGTGGAGTCCCACAGAGGCAGATCAAAGGAAGGTAAGTGTGGGTAGACGTCTGGGAGGCTTTGTAGTTCTCGCTCCTTCGCATTCACTCGCACCATAAAAGCGTGTCTCGGTGCCAAGCAGCTGACTCCATATGCAGCGTACATAGTGCTTTGGAGGAAGAGAGGATGAATCGGGGTAAACATGGAAGAGAAGCTGTGAGAAATGATTACTAATCAGGACTAGGCTTTGTAGCGTTCCCTTTTCCCCTTGATCTTCTCATGTGCAATGTGTTTAGTGTGCTATTAATTTGGATTTGTGTGTGTGTATAGGTGCTCACTTGCATGAATACACAAACAACATGTGTGTTTGCTCGCCATCATGCATTTCAGTCTTGTTTGTGTGCGCGCCAGGTGCACCGCCGTCTCCCGGTGGTGCGTCTTTGATATTCACTCAGGCCCCCCGGTGGAGCAGGTGTCTCAGGAGTCAACCACCTGCTCTTCAGCACAGACTAGAGCCAAGAAACACACACTCACTCACACACTCACTCACACACTGCACCTGCTCCCTAGAGCAGTGACATGGTGATCAGTGTGGAAGGCCATTGGATGGAGAGAGGGAGAGAGAGACTCTGTGAGGGTAAAGTAAGAAAGACGAGAGGTCACAAGCTAATGTGCGCATCAGAACCGAGCGCTGGACCGTCCCGTGTCCCGGGCCGGCCGGGCGCCAGAGAGAGGCAGCCGTAGATAAATCCGCCTAATGACTTCCCTCTGTCTGGAATGTGCTCCGTAGCACTGCAGACACGGGGGCCAATTAGCTAACGAGCGTGGCGGTTAATTCGCCTTAACGAAGCTGTGTTGGTTTCCAACACGCATGGAGAGGGGAGCTTGGGCGGGTAGGAGGAGGCGGCGAGGCGCGAGCCGACTGTATCGCTCCAACATTTCGGCAGCGTTCCTACTCCTGGCCGGGCTCTGCGGGACGCCCGCGTCGACCGCATTAACGGGAGCGACCGCAAAGCATGTTGATCTCCGACGCCGGGAGTTAGGAGCATCTGCTCGCCTCCGTATGAAGAAGAAGAAAAAAAGCTGTCCGGAATAAACAAACAGACAGGCAGGTTGGGAGAACACAGACAATCCTCGCTGCTGCCTCCCGGCTCGCCGCTTATATCCCCGTTACACATATTACCCGTTTATCTATTTAAATCTTCCTCCGCTCACACTCTTTACTGCATGCTTGGCCACCTTTATCTCTTCTATACTCCTCTGTTACTCGGTTGATTTCAGTGTTAACCTGGTTTCTTTCTCCGCTCCTTTTAAGAAAAAAAAATTAAAAACCGGTCGTACTTCTTACACACACACGCTCACACTCTGTGTGTGTATTGATCTCACTCTGGTGTTGCAGTAAATTGGTTTGGCTGTAGAAAGAGGGACCAAGCGCCTACTGCTGTGTGTCTGAGTGTCTCTGACATTTAACATGATCTTTAAAGGCATTTCTCCACAGTGCCCGCAGGATCTAACAGCGTGCTGGGTGAGAAAACCACCCAGCACGCTGTTAGATCCTGCTTACTCCCTCTTAAGTTCTTTTTATTTATTTATTTTCCTCACACACACACACAAAGACCGGGCAGCCCAGCCTCCCCCCGAGAGCTGAGGGCAGGTGGTGGGAAGCACAGTGTGGGTGGAAAGTTCAGTTAGTCAGCGTTTAAAGTCAGAGGCTTAAGAAGAACAAATCACCCCAGAAGAGTTGGTCAATGGAAGTAAAAAGTTAACTGTTTTGTTAACCCGGAAGAAGCGATATTATAAAGAGCAAACGGTCATTTTGAACGCGCCTTTTTAACCTCTGACCACCTTTTCCTCTCGGAGACCATTTCTCGGGCCACATTTTGATATTAAAAAAAACTCCCCCTCCTATTCTCTCGCGCTTTTCAGGATTTATTCCAAGTTCTCCTCAAAGAAGATGCAGGAGCTCCCGGAGGCCGGCCTCATGAACTTCCTGCTGCTGTTTCTGGTGGTGGCCAAGCAGGTGGAGCTGGAGGACGTGGCCGGCCGAGCCTGCGAGCTGCTGGGTTTCCTCCCCTCGAGCTGCCCCACGGGGCACCGCAGCCTGGTCTGGAGGGGTCAGCTGTCGCTGCTGCTGCTGTTCCAGGTATCGTTTGTCTCTCAGAAGATTGTATCTGGACGTTCATCAAAGTTCCACAAAGTTGTTGTCTTTTTTTTTTAATTTACAAATTCCACCGATTTTCTTTTACCTTCTTTCTTCCTGTTTGACATGGTCTGATATTTCCTTCCAGGAGAGGGGTCTGGATGTCGGTGCTCAGGCGACCTGGCTGGCCACCTCCTTTAAGGAGACGGCCAAAGAGTTCTACGACAAGACCACCGAGGTCTCTCGCAGGCTGGCCCTCTGGGGGCCCCTGGCATCATACCTGGAGGGCGTGGCCGAGGTGTTTGAGACGAGCGCCGGCCTCAACCTCTCCGAGGAGAAGCTGCTCAACGAGGGCTTCGATTGGCTGCTGCGTGCCTGCCGCCTCTCTGAGCTGAATTCGGCCCTGGGCTTTCTGCAGATCGTCCTCGCCCAACTCCGGTGAGACTGGTGTCGAAATACCCTCAGGGCCACAAGTACCTCTTGTTCAGTTCCTCTCGTTCCTTTCTTTCACCGACCGCTGCTCCCTCACAGATAGCGGACACATTTGGACAAATGTTTTTCAGCTCGGCTTCCAATAAAACCCGATAAGAGGCCGCAGCAAAGGAGAGCGATCTCCTCTCGGCCCCGGAGTCCACTCCCGGCTCACGCCGACAATAGGTTGATTGTGCTGTCAGCGGGAATGTCTGTGAAGACTTTGTGTTGCGTGGAGGCCCCCGTTAGTCTCGGCAGACCCGGCGGCCCCCATGTCACCCTCACCGGGTGCCGGCGAGGCTCCGAATAGAGTTTCAGGCCCAGGGGACCCTCCTTGGTCCCCTGCTGTCGTCGTGGGTACAGCGGCAGCGCCGCGAGTGCGTTTGGAGGCCGCGGGCTGGAGGGCCGTCGGGGCCGGGTTCGGCCGCGGGACACGGGTGTGCGTTACACGTTCGACCCCGGCTGAAGGTCACAGAGCCACAGCTGAAACAGTGTCCATCTATGCGTGGAGGGAGAGGTGGGAACAGGAGGGAGAGCGCATAGAAATCAGGTGAGACTGGACGGCTCCGGAGTGAGGAATGACGTGTGACCTCACTGTCGATGTTCAGCTACTTCTGGTGTTGGAGAGCGTCAGCAGCCTTTAAGTTGGCTACGATTATTCACTTTAGTAAAGTAGTGAAGCAGAG
This sequence comes from Pseudoliparis swirei, assembly GCF_029220125.1. NCBI lineage: Eukaryota > Metazoa > Chordata > Actinopteri > Perciformes > Liparidae > Pseudoliparis > Pseudoliparis swirei. The sequence goes on along the minus strand of NC_079409.1, from coordinate 19,085,426 downwards.
ACTCACCTTTTTTATTGAAGTATGTTTTACTTATTTTATTGATACACTTACACTACCGTTCAAAAGTTTGGGGTCATCCAGACAATTTCGTGTCATCCATGAAAACTCACTTTTACTTATCAAATGAATTGAAAATTGAATAGAAAATATAGTCAAGACATTGACAAGGTTAGAAATAATGATTCATATTTGAAGTATTAATTTTGTTCTTCAAATTTCAAGCTCAAAGGAAGGCCAGTTGTATAGCTTATATCACCAGCATAACTGTTTTCAGCTGTGCTAACATAATTGCACAAGGGTTTTCTAATCAGATATTAGTCTTCTAAGGCGATTAGCAAACACAATGTACCATAAGAACACTGGAGTGATAGTTGATGGAAATGGGCCTCTATACACCTCTGGAGATATTTCATTAGAAACCAGACGTTTCCACCTAGAATAGTCATTTACCACATTAACAATGTAAAGTGTGTATTTTTGATTCATGTTATCTTTATTGAAAAAACAGTGCTTTTCTTTGAAAATAAAGACATTTCTAAGTGACCCCAAACTTTTGAACGGTAGCGTATATATTCAAAATGTGATTGAGATCTTGGACCAGAGCTTCCAAACTGTCATGTTGACGGCACTAAAGCACGTCTCACGATGCACATGATATCGTCTAAAATTTATATTAACAAGCTCAATGCTAAATGCATTGTTCTCATTTGATGGGAAATTGTTTGAGGGAATATTGATCGGTTCAAAAGTGGCAACCTTTTAATCTCCTCCAGGGTTCACTGCCTCATGGTGGTGGAGAAGATCCACGTGGAACCCTCATGTTGGGTGAAATATATTCCGGATACGGCAGTGTGCAGGATTTTCATTAATTCATTCAGCTTTATTGTTCCACGCTCGCCGTTCCTACACCCAATAAGTCTGCGTGGGTCAATCGGACAACGTTTGACTTACTCAACAAACTATGTGTTATACATGAGCAGAATACTGAAAACGTCAGAAAGGTCGAACTATGTACGCTTTAAAATCTATTTAGTTATCGCGAGCCATTTTATTAACGCGATCTTCTACAACGTTATTCCATATTTTCCTCATCACGCTGACCTAACTCACAATTCACACTCGAACAACTCCCGATGGAAATATTTAGCTCTTATTTCGGGGGTTTACTCAGCGCTGCAGAGACATTAGCGTCAGCAGTAGGTATAGGTTGCACATATTTGCCGCACGTCTCTATTTATGTGATTTCATTACCCCCCCGCCCCCCCATCCCTCCACCTTGCTAATAAGAACACACTGGGTGCTTTATTGAACAAAAACTATTACTGTCACTTTATACTTACACCACTTACAAAAGGTTAATAAATGAGCTGAAACACTAGAATAAGGACATTGTAAAGTTAAGTGTTGCAGAGCCCTCCTCCTGGTTCTAGGTGTATGATTGCTTTCACTCTCCAGTGTATACGTTCCACTCTCCACACACACACACACACACACACACCTACACACACATGCCCATGCCCACGTACCAAAAGTGAAAACCTAACCTCAGAGTACTCCTCTTATTCCATTGCTGGGCTCCTATAACATGGTGGCTCGTTAGCTTTGACTAATTCCCAAACTTCCCATGTGAGCTCTCAGGGGTTGGAGGGCACACATTTGCACATTAATGGCCAAGAAGAGAAAGAAGAAGAAGAGAACTCCCAGAGGCCATCTGTGTTACGGCCCGGACCACGCTGACCCATTTAACCAAATAAAATAAAAGAGAAGGAAGAAAAGGTCTCTCTTCCCAATCCGTCCCACCAAATTAAACATAATTCTTCGGTACTGGCAATTCTCTGTGTTTCTTTTGTGAATAACGTCTTTTCTGTGACACAATTAATGGGCAATTATGTAGCCTGGCAAATTCAGCCTGTGTTTCATGATGTCTACTGAGAGCCACATTAAGAGAATAGTTCTGCCAGTAGCCGGAGACCCGGAGGGTCCAAGCATTCGCTCCTGATGGCCATCGCCACAGTGCCGAGGCAGGACGCCAGGCCCGGGATTAATTTCCCAGTTCTATGCCGTCCCATGACCCTGGACTGTGGGAGTGTGGGGGCGTCGCTGCTTCACGGGTTTGGCGCGCCATGTTGGATCTGTTCTGTGGGACAGAACGAGTAATCCCAATCTCCTTGGCGTGTGAAGAGTTTTCTTTCTTATGAACATTAAGAACTTTCACCGTGTGTGTGTGTGTGTGATGTCTTGTACAATGAGGGCTGATGGGTGTGGAAGGCCCATTCCTCCGTCGTAACGAGGCTAATGAATTCAGACTCTAATCGATTGTCTCAGCTCTCCCTGGATTAGATGCAACCTTGCTGGAAGGGAAGGCACTGCCGAGGTGTGTGTGTGTACCATAGTGGCAGACTAGAGTGCATGGTTTAGGATGGGGGGCGGGGGGGTTCTTCTTTTTCTTCTTCTGTCCTTCCCTCCAACCCCAGAGCACCTCAGCCCCGCTTCCCCATCCGGGCGAGCGAGGGGGACAGGAGGATCATCTCCGGTCTAAATGAGATTACAGCTCCTTCAACTGCTTATCTGGGCTGACGCCAGCCACCGTGGGGCTGCTGCGGCGGCCGGGGATGAGCCCGAGGAGCCCGAGTCTGCTCTGTGTACGGGGGGATCAGCATCAGCCTGCTCCCCTCCACGCCTCCTCCCCCCACGGCTGCCTCCACGCTGCAGCGCTCCGCCGCACGCAGTAATCCCCCCCGGGGAGAAGAAAGGCAAAAACACATGAAGAAGGAGGAGGGTGGGGGGGGGGCAAAGAAAAGGATTTGAGAGAGGGGAGGGTGGGGTTGTACACAAGAGCACGGCACTGTGTCTGACAGATTTGTTGATCTGCTTTGTGTGTGTGTGTGTGTGCGTGTCCTTCCAGGCGGGTCCATCAGCGCAGTGTCCAGTCGGCGCCCACCTTGGCCTGGGCTCCTGGTAACGGCGCTGCGGTGAAAGAGCGCCACCTAGCGGTGGCGGCCGCCCTCTGGGCGCACTTCTTCCCCTTCCTGCGCAGCCTGCGCCTCTCCCAGACCCCCCCGGCACAGCTGGCCGACGCTGCTGCAGGTCAGTCACGCCCACCGGCGAGGGGGAGGATGTGCTGTGCGGGGGGGGGGGGGGGGTCGGTCAACCCAAATGGACTCGTGAAGGCCAATAATGATCATTTTCTCACTGTGCATTGCGCTAACAGGCAGAGAATTTGAATTGAATTTGGCGGAGAGAAGAAAATGAGTCGTTTGGAAGGAGGGCGAGATGATGAAGAGAAGAGAACATCGTCAACACTGAGACAAATACGCCATGGCGACAGTTCTTCCACTGCAAACCAAACAATGACGTCATCTCCTCTTCCTCAGGCTTCACCCTGTTGGCCTTGGACCTGCCCAGCTCCGCCCCCCAGGACCTTCAGCCCCACCCAGTCCAGTCCATCATGCAATGCTTCGGCTGGGACGACATGGTTCAACCCGTGTTGATAACTCGCTACCTCCCCCATCTGCTCCAGAACAGGTACCGTCGGCCTCTCAGAACCTTTGACCTCAAGCCAAAAGCCATTTAGTCCCGCAGCTCCGAACGTCAGCCATCAAGCTTTCATCATGAAAGATGCCCGTAACTTGGAGGTATATTGGGTGCAATCTAAATAATAGATGAGACGGTGAGCGTCCTCGGTACGATCAGAATAGGTTTAAATGAAGAAATTGCTCCCATGCCTCGAAACGGATAACAAAAAGTAGCGCATCTCCACGATGGGAATATTTCAACCTCAAAGGTCCTCTCAGACGCTGCCAAGTGATATGAATGAGCTACACCTAAATATAAAGCTCTCCTCGTATTTATTGTTTAGAAGTACCAGCCTGCCAAGCCTCCATCCACGAGCTGTTTGAGCTGCTGGAAATATCTAATTTATTAAAAATAAAGTAACGCTTTCGTTCTTGTGAAAATGTAATTAAATTGCCACCCCTTCCGGATATAAATTATCACCTTCCTGTATCATTCTACACTCCACTCAGAGGAAATCTGATGGGAAGAGGCATTTATGTGTGGATCTCAATGTCTATGGCTCGGCGTAGAAATTCTCCTGTCAGAATACAACAAAATATGACCACCAGCACAACGAGGTGTCATATGTGAATTTTAGCATTGACATTAATGTTAATTCAATTAAATTCAGTTTATTTGTATAGCCCAATTTCACAAATTACAAATTTGTCTCGGAGTGCTTTACAATCTGTACACATAGACATCCCTGTCCCAAAACCTCACATCGAACCAGGAAAAACTCCCAAATAACCCTTCAGTGGGAAAAAAGGAAGAAACCTGGAGGAGAGCAACAGAGGAGGATCCCTCTCCAGGATGGACAGGTGCAATAGATGTCATGTGTACAGAAGGACAGATTTAGAGTTTAAATACATTCAATGAATATGACAGAGTGTATGAATAGTTCATAGTAGGCATATTCCACGATGGAGACCTCCACGATCCATCAGGCAGATGGCGGTAGAAAGGAGGAGTGGGCGGAGTCTCAACAGTGGGCGGAGTCTCAACAGGACAGTGGCGTAGTCGGTAGCAGGAATTCCATGACCCAGACCTCGATGACCCATCAGGCAGATAGGATCTATGCCGTCTCATAGGGTCCGATGACCCCATGAGACATGAAGTCAAAAGGACTCCGGGGAGAAAGCAGAGTTAGTAACGTGTGATGGAGAGATGAAAATTCATCCCTAAGGAGAGAAAAAAAAGAGGAGAGAGGTACTCAGTGCATCCTAAAACGTCCCCCGGCAGCTATAAGCCTATAGCAGCATATCAAGGGGCTGGACCAGGTGAACCTGATTCAGCCCTAACTATAAGCTCTGTCAAAGAGGAAAGTCTTCAGTCTACTCTTAAACGAGGTGACTGTGTCTGCCTCCCGGACTGAAATTGGAAGCTGGTTCCATAAAAGAGGAGCTTGATAATTAAAGGCTCTGGCTCCTAGTGTTAAGTGTGCTGGTGTATATGGCCGTTGCCACTCGCTTGTAAAATGCTTGATATTCCTTCACATATTCATCAGTATTCAATAGCAGAGCGTGTCACAGTTGTTCTCCGTCTCTCGCAGTGAGCTGTTGTCCTCGCTGAGCGGCGCCTCCGGGTCGGCACAGAGGCTGTCGGTGAGGTCCTGGTTCCGCTGTGTTCTACAGCAGCACCTTCAGAAGAACCCAGATGGGTCCGACAGCAGAACAGGTAATGCCACTACAATGTGAGACAAACAAGTGTACCGTATTATAAGAATCGCCCATTGAACAGGCACAATTGACTTCGACACAACTGTATATGGAATGTCTAGCATATTGTGGGCCTAAACGGTGAAGGTTGACAAATTGATAAAACTCTCAGGCTCTTTGGGTAAGACAGGAAGTATCTGGAAACTTCCACAGAAACCCTGAGAGGTCGTGGGAAGAAACAAATCTGGTGATTGATTTTCTGAATTGTTTTCTGTCTAATGTGTATGTCTTAAGAACGAGTGTGAAAAAAGTAACATTTTGCATGGAATTGTTTACATTTTTTATGACTTCCTTATTTATTTATTTTTTCCATCTGTGAAACCGGCAAATTTATCGTTTTTTTGGCAATTGAGAATTCTTTTGGTTTGGGTGTAATACTCATTTGGGCCACACGAGGCTGAGCATCCAATGTTCAAAATGGGACTAAAAACTATTTCTTCCAGGTTCTCAATAAGACATGGTACACTTAAAGTGTGTGTTTGCAAATTATGTCACATTACTGTCATATATAATTTGTGTTAATCTGCCAGTCGGGAAAATATTAATGTATTTAGACCATGGCGACCCTCTAATGACCGAAATGAATATACTCTGCTCTGAATTGAACAATTGTTCCATCTTTGAGGAGAAAAATATTAGTCTTGTTCCCTTTTTCTTTTTTTCTTGTAACCTTTTTTATGTATCAAATAATAACGCCCTCCAATGCCTCCAGGCCGTGACGTGGAGGGGCAGTTGTGTGAACTGACCCGACTTGTGCTGAGACTACCCGAGGTGGACAGCCTCCTGCAGAGAGCCGGCCTCCAGCCCACAGCCTCAGGGCTACAGCCCACTGAAGCCCTGGAGGTTTTTGTCAAGGTAAAACTCACAACACATATACACACACACGCACACACCGTTTCTTAAGGATGTCTCTGATTTCCACTTTCATGTCCTCATCCTCGGTTTCTGTACCCAGCACATCTTGCATAGATCACCTTCACTAAAGTCACGTGGAGTATGCTTCATGCCGCTCTCTACCACAGCATTCTGTATTTTCAATGGTTTAATTTTCTGACGTGCTCCGTCGGGGGTGTCAGGCTGTCGGCGCCGTGTACAGCGGACTGCAGGTTCTGTCGGAGCGCTCGGCCATGGCGACCAGAGCCCTGGACTACATTGGAGACATCCTGAAACACATTAAACCGTCTCTTGTCAGCAAAAACCAAGAGGGACTGCAGCTGGTCTACTGGGCTGTGGGTACGTGCCTCAGGAGCACTTTGTTGTTCCTGTTTGAATCGTTAAGAGTCGAGTCTGACTCTCTTGTTTTGATCCGTTTGAGTCAGGGTGCATCGTGAAGCACTGGAGCCCCCTGCTGGCCACATCCAAAGCCCAGCAGCTGCTGTTCCGTATTGTGGACGGACTGCTGCTCCCACTGAACCTCACGCAGCAGGACAAAGCACTGCGGGACAGCCTGCCTCTGTATTTACAGGTCAGGATCTATAGATCTGGATATAGATCGGTTGATCTTTACTCCGTTCAGATGTTTTGACGCCGACTCTTTTCGTCTCTCCCCCTCAGGGTCTCTCGGCGGCCTCCAGCGTGTCCCAGTCGCAGGGCGCCCACCTGAAGCAGCAGCTCCGCGCTGTCACCCGGCGATATCTGGACCATTTCCTTCCCGCTTCGCCTTCCATGGGCGTCATCGCCAACCACCCGGTGCTCCTGAGCGCCTGTGAGGCCACCCCGACCAGCCGAGGAGCGGCGCTGAGGAGGACCATCCTGGAGGTGCTCTGGTGGGTCTCCGGAAGTGGACCGACCACGGAAACATCCGGATTGGGTTTTTGACTCGGGGACACATGTTGTTTATCATTTCTTGTTTGTTTCTCCAAAGAAAGTCTATTTCATAAACGATGCCGTTCTTCTACAAAACTAAAGGTTATTGGAAATGTCTCTCTCTCTCTCTCTCTCTCTCCCGATCTCACAGCGAGAGCTTCCTGCAGTTTAAAGGTCACGCCCCTCCGCCTCGGCTCGCCGCCGTCCTGACGTTCCTCCTGGAGCTCCTGAGACGGAACGGCGACTCGGACCCCGCCCTCCTCGCGCTGCCCCTCCCCTCGCTGCTGCGCTGCGTGATGTTGGTCAACGAGCCTCAGGGTAAGGCGTCGACGCTCGTGCATATTCGGGCCGATTAAATCTGTTTTCCTGCATCCCCGAGTATTTTTTTTTTTTTTTTTTATAAATGTGAGCGGGCACGCGTTTTTGCTTCAGCTTTCACCAGCAACTCAATAAATGCAGTAATCACACTACTTACTTACTATCGGAGAGACATGTCCTCAACACTTAGAATGTTCATCAATCCTCACTTTGGGGCAAGTTATACAGAAGAAGGAAGAAAAAAAACAATCAAGTGTGTGTTTATTGTAATCGCTTCACGGCTGTCTAATCATATTCGTGTGTTGTTGTTTTTTTTGTGGTGGGGGGGGGGGGTTCTGTGTAGTGAGGAAGACGAGCACCGACGCCTTGCAGCTCGTGGTGGAGCGCTGTGCCGCCGCCTCTGCAGCCGGGCCGTGCAGCCACATGATGAACGTTTTGCGGTAATTTCCAACAACGTAGAGCAAATAATGAACCTGCGAGCTGCTTCTTCTTTCTTTTCTTCACATGTCCTTCACGGTCTTCCACTGCGTGTAATCCCAACGCTCCAAGGTCGTTTGCGGAGGAGAACGAGGGCGTCTACGACAGGCAGGTGTACGGCGTCCTGGAGACGGTGTCGGTGTTGGACCGCGCGCTGGTTCAAGCTCTGCTCCCCCACCTGACTCTGAGTCTGAGGAACACGGAGCGCAAGAGAGGACTGGGCCGGAACGCTGCTTTGAGGCGAGTCACGCGGCGTTCATCTCCTCGAACCATTTAGGAGTCGAGACAATAAGCATGGGGAAATAGTTCTGTATGCTTTATTGAATGTGTCCACTAACGTAACTTCTCCGTGTCACAGGGGTGCGTACAGGAAGTTGCTGTGCCTCCTCGGAGAGAGTGGGCAGGCAGAGATAACCAGTCTGGAAACGGACTGAGAAGAACCTCGTTAGTCATTCAACCTTCTTCCTTAATTTGGTCATCGGGGGGGAATGACCGCGCTGCTAAATGGGGCGTCCCACAAAACCTGATGTGATGGAAAACACAGGATGTACAGATGGAATTGTGAAGATGTAAAGATGCCTTAACAGCTGTACTTAGAGGTACAGTTCACCCAAAATGTAAATCTACGTGTTTTTTTTCCTCTTTACATTTACTCTTATTATGGTTTGTTCTTACTAGTTTTGGAGATCTCGGCCTTAGAGTTGTCTGCTGTCTCTTAAATATAATTTAGTTGTAATCTGGTTACTTGAGATAATCTGCCTTGTTGTGGGCGGACATGTATTTTTGATTTTGAGGTGAACTGTCCCTTTTTTTTAAAAAGAATATGTTCTAATCATGGACAATAAGCATGCTATCACCAGGTTGTATATAATGTAGATATTTATAAAAACAATAAAAATGGGTGCAGCTTTGCATTTTGGCAGTTGCCTTATGTGACAATAAATCGGAATGCGCTCTCTCCATCTTTTCATTTCATCTGTCGTGAGGGTGAAAACGGGAAGCGAGCAGACGGCTGGTGCTCATCCTGTCTCTACTCCGAGATACAGATCTGATGAGTCGTGGTTGAGCCAAAGAGTTCAGGAGCGAGAAGAAGAAGAAGAAAAGAGGAGTACAATTTGTTCCAAGTCACGGCGATCTCCCACGATCCGCTTTAGTTTGCACCGAATCACATGAAGTCGCACGAGTCCCATTTCCTGCCATTGCTCGGCATTTTCCAGCCTCGTCAAACTTCTACGCGTTCCGCTGCGCTGTGGAGGGACAACGGAAGAAAGGCGGATGGAAGTGGTGTTTTTAAACGAGTAGCGTGCCGGATAATTCACCTTCTTCCCATCGGAGCCATTAACGTTCCTTAGAAAACACATTCTGGATAAACTCACCACGCTCCTTGTTTATTCAGAAAATGCGCCAAATATTCTTTCGGACACCTTTTTTTAGACCGAAGAGAGAAGTGTAGAGAGACCTCTTTTTTTTCCTTCTCTTTTGGTTAAAGTAGATTTTCTTTTATTAACAATCAGCACAAAGGTGTGTTATATCATAACGTCACAGACACTGGAAACCATGACTGACGTTTATCGAACATAAACTGTTGGGTCTTGAGCGATGTCGCGCTCACTTGTGTCACTGCTGAAGCGTTAAAAAAAAAAAAACCATTAGGCCACCAAAGTGATTATAGAGGTTCGAAGGAGTGTCTGTAGCATTAAAACCCTTATAACGAGTTACAAAGAGCACCTCTTATGTAATGTCCGCTTCCCACAAGTCGCTTATTGGTAACGCGGTTTGCATTTTGTTCCCGTCGTCTTCGGGAGCCGTCATCCCTTAGGAGTCGGGGATGAATGGTGTCTTTTGGGGGGGGGGGGGAATACAACAGATATGCTGTATATTATGGCAGCTGCTTACGTTTTGTATTCCGAGGAGCTTGCAGAATAAGACGCCTCTTGTATCGCAGGAATGTTTGTACATGAGAGGTCTCACAGAAATCATCCCTGTGCGCTCCTGTGTGACGTGGCGGCCGGAGGATCTCGATGAGCAGCTCCGATTTCTGTCAGCCACGTTTGCGAATACTGCCGGCCCAGAGTGTCGTTTGTGTTCCTCGGGGTGTTAAACGGCACCGATCCTGTGATGGGGTACTTGTAGAGTCTGTAGGTTGGGGCAGGTGTAGTAAGGAGCCGGCAGGAAGCAAGTCGCTATCCCGTTGGAGGCGAATGGCAGCGTTGGCCCGTAGAAAACCTCCTCCTTCCCCTCTGTGCTCAGATCCAGCACCTGGAAATCGTGACATTCGTATCATGACATGTACTTTTGCCTATTTTACGAGCTCGTGCGTACTCAACTCGTAGTATTCCTACAAATATTCTTCAATGGCTGTTTCCTCGGGAACTGGTTGCTGCTTCACTTCACAGCATGATATCAACAGAATACCGGACTTCATATCCCTCTATTGTGAGGCTTATTATTGTTATCAAATAGTTTGTTTTTTTTAAAAGCCGCAGCACTCACCTGAATGCACGCCAGAGGCTCGTTGGTCCAAATGGAGTATCCTCCAACCACGTAGATCCTGTCGTCGTGGACGGCTACTCCGGACTCATTTTGACCTGCGGAGGACAAACGGCTGACACGATGCTTCACTGTGCCGAGCAGAGGGCGTTCTGAAAGGATGACTTCGCCCCCCGCAGTGGAGCCAGAGACGGAGGCAAAGAGCAATACATGGGGAAATGATGCAGGCAGGGTGGGAGTGGATGGAGTTTGAGCTGCTGTTCTGTTTCCCCGTGACTTTGTCTTAAACTTTTGCAGATATCATCGGAGGAGAGAGAAAAAAAAAAGAGGAAAGTCATCCGGGAGTAGAGAAGGAGGTTGGAATAGTACAGTCACCTGAACTTTAAACCCTCTGAGCCTTCGTTGGAGACATGAGTCGACACACTGTGACCACATCCTGCAGCATGTACACTTGATAGAGTGTGCCTCCAGGTCCAGGCTAGAGATGCAGGATGCCCACGGGTGTTTTCACCGTATAGGATCCTACCGCCTACTCACAGCCAGTGGGGAGGCATTATGGATTATGTTTTCATTTAATGAGAGGAGGATAAAGCAGAGAGCTTTACTCAACCTATGTTCCGAAGAGCCACATGCAGAATCAAACATGCACTGTGTTTGAGATTAATTTGCATCAAAGCCCCCGAGTATTCCTCCGTAACATGAAATATGTGCGACTGAGCGAGCTACATTCAAAGATAACGTTTGAATAACATTGACGCATTTCGACTTTAATGCTGAAAAAAAGCCAGCTCGTTTCCTTCATCGGGGCTGTGTGGGGGCGTGGCTTAGTCAGACTGACTTGACCCGGCGACATCAACAACCACACAACAGTCCTCACGTTTCGATTAAAACGTTGCTAAATCCTGAAGGTTGTGACAAAAATGAATGGCGTGAATATCGATGCTCCCGAGCTGCGAAATGCTCTTCGCGGTTCAAATGTGGTTAATATAGTGACGGAAGAATAGTTAGAGTTAAAAACTCCCTCAAATAACCTCCTGAGGGGAAAATCAACACAACAACATCAAAGTTGTGAGCCAGAAAAAAAGAAAAACAAAGCTGAAAGATGATGTAAGCTCCTTTTTAAAGCTGAGGGGAACTGCAGAGTCAAGTGATAATCACTCCGAACGACCCCTGGAACACACAAACGTCGTATTTGATCTGCTTATAGACGCTTTAGAACATCTCCGCGAGCAAAAAGGGCTGATGATGTTAAAAGACCGATAAAGAGCTGCTCTCGGCCATCCCTCCCCGGTTATCATCCCCAAATTGCAGCCGCACAATGACTGCTTGTTTGAATTCCAAGGACTGCAACACCCCCAATTTACATAATGTGACAGTTTACACAACGTCGCCTGTGGTGACAAGAATCGGGCTTTTTAGTCGCCTCCCACTCTCGATGGACAGAGCTCTCTTTTAGGCGTAGCGTGTGCTAATTGACGGTGTCGACTGAGTGTGTGAGTCTTCGCTTTTGGCCCCACCCGTGAGGAGGCTGAAGGAGCAGCGCGTCCACTGGTCCACGTCCATGTCGTAGGAGTCGATGTGGCGGACCAGGATGCGGTCGTTGTTGTAGTCCAGGTCGTTGCCGCCCAGCACGTAGAGCTGCCTCCTCACCGCCGCCATGACGTGGTAAACCCGCCTCTGCAACATGGGACTGTGGGCCAGCCACTGGTCCTGAGGAGGAGGAGGAGGAGATGGGGGGTAGATTAAGGGAGGGGGAGGGGCAGCAGATGGAGGGGAAGAAAGGAAGGAAGAAAGCGATTTGATGCAGGTGAGATGTGGTGTGGGAAGGGAGGGAGAGGGAAGGAGGATGAATAGGAAGATTAATATTTAAGCATATCCATGCATGGGTAATTGATGTATGCTCAGCGCTGGATAAATAACGTGACACTGGAGCTCTGGTTTGTACTAATGACTTCCCTCCCTATTTCTAATCATATGTTTCAGCCATTCCATTTTACACCGAGGATCCCTGCTCATCTCACTAAGTGTGTCGAAGCTTATTTTGTGTGTGTGTGTGTGTGTGTGTGTGTGTGTGTGTGTGTGTGTCTCTGCTGGGAGCTGACGGGTGGCCATCTGTTGAGGGTAGAGTGGGTGGGGGGTTGCTGTTGCTCTGGCAGGTGAATGCAGATTCATGGCGAATACAAATGAGACTCTCTTTCAGTCGCCTCTTCGTTCGCTCTCTCCTCCACGCCACGACGTGCACACACACACACACACACACACACACACACACACACAGGCCCATATGGATGTGTGCCTTCCGAGTATCCACACAGCGCATACCTCCGCACCATATACAGCCTCACCGGGATGCGGTCCTCTTGAACAGCTGGCTTCATATACATAACATAAACAGAAGCCGCAGCTACATTCCACCTCACACAGCTGTGAGGATTGCAAACACAGATATGATTGTTTGATTGTTCAAAGCTGCGACACAATCTCGCTAAGATTCCGAAAAGGGGCTTTTTAAAAATGTCGCGTTTAGTGTGTGCAGTCTTTTCTGTTTTTCCAAGATGCCGTTGGTTTCCTTATGGTGTGAAAATCAATTAGCAGACTCTTGACACCTGCCTGCTGTGTAATCCATCACAGCGGACACAAAATGTTTGCATTCCTTTTCTGAAAAGTGCCATTAATGTTGCATTTATGCAGTTTTTTTAAAATAGTTTTTTGATACCAACATAACGAACGTCGATACCTGCCATAATATCATGATACAATACCAGAATTCTACACAATACCACGAATACTATACTGCTATATTTATCTATAATAGTACAAATTAAAACATCTGTATGGTTCCTTTTCCCCCCCGCTTTTTGAACACTTAAAAAATTGCATTAATATTAGTATAAGCCGACACTGTACAGCAAGATATTAATGAAAACTACATGGTATTTTGTTGTTCTATAGGCCAAAATCATAAATGTGTCTTAGAGGGATTTACAATCTGAACAACAAGGAAAAATCATCAGTAGAGAGATCAACACAGGACGGCTCGGTTCAGACCAAAGTAGCGTGAACAACTTCACGTGCACAAGCGGGGCAGAAAGAAATCAGTGAGTTACAATGTAGTTACAGTATTAAGTCAATGAAGACGCTCACATATAATTGGTAACATGATGGGTTACATAACTCAGGAGGAAGGGAGTCTGACAACCAACTGGACGGAACCGAATTAGCGTGGGAGTTACTGGCTCGCAGTCACCTTCTTGCAAGGAGCACGGAGAAGGGAAAGAGTCTGAAGGTTTTTTTTCATTCTCAAACTATAGCAACACTTGTAGTGTTGAGAACATCAAACCAACATGTTTGTGGTAGACACTGATGACTGGAGCTGTTGCCGCCTTGCAAGCTGCTCCGAACGTCTGTGGAATGCACGAAGGAACAATGGAAGTGGAGCGCCCTGATCCCACGACTGGATTCAGAGCCTCGATGGTGACGGCGAGCCGAAAAGACTTTGGTCTGACAATGAAGTTGTTCTTAATACCAAGTGATACAAGTGTTGCTGGAGATGTTACCCGTTGGCCCAAATATAGTTCAACTTTTATTAACCTATTTAATTGGCCACAATGCCGTAAAGCTGAAACCAATGCAAAAGCGTCTCAAAGTTGCATTCTGTCTAATGGCCACCGGGGGGCGACTCCTCTGGTTGCAAAAATAACTCAGTGTGGTCGTCTTCTTCAATGCAGATGTTGATTTAGTAAATGTTGGTCCCATTTAGACTCAAGCATAAAGCAGGGAATGCTAGGGCGGGGCTACCTTGTGATTGACATGTTGCTGCCACGTCTGGGTGTTGCCCGTGTTTTCGTCTTCAAACTTTAACATTTTTACAATGTGTCCGTTTGTGAACATTAATTGTAACATTTTGGTCGCTGTTACTCAGCATTCTGTTATACTTAGCTCCGCCCTCTCGGGTCACTTCAAGTATGAAAAGAAGGCCAGAATGCAGAAAATCAAGGTTTAAAAACAGCAGTCCGCAAGCCAATGGGTGACTTCATGGTGACGCCACCTCCTGTATACAAAGGTGAGGGGCATGGACTGTCTATAAGATGAGTTGATGAGCAGTATAGAACTATTGTTCCGAGCAACTTTAAAGTTGAACATTTAAAATGGAATTTGGTCAGCAGTAACACAATATACTACACTACAGAAATATAAATACGAGTAAAAAAGTGTGAGAAAAACTGTAGTACTGTGAGCTTCGTAGGTACCTGTTCTGGGTCGTACACCATCAGTCGGTTCTGGTACTGAGCTGTGTTTGTCACCCCACCTGTAACACAAAGGATTTCATCAGGGAGCAAAACATTTCTGGACTACAAGTCGAGGCTGCGTCTCAAGGTCAATGCATTGCATGGGCGAGAGTGTGCGAGTGTCTCGAGTCCGTCTACCTGAGACCCAGAGCAGCCCGTCGGCCACACAGCCGGCGTGGCAGGACAGCGAGCGGTCGAAGGGTTGAACAAACATCCATTTGTTCCTCTTGGGACAGTAGCGCTCCACGGAGGGCAGCACCTGCCTCAGCTCGTTCCTGCCCCCCACTGCGTACAGGTACTGGCCCAGCACCCCCAGGACAAAGTGTTCTCTGCAGGCCTTCATGGGGGCAATCTCGGTCCAGCGGTTCCCCCTGGAGTCGTATCGACAAGCAGTCCTCACGGCACACGTCCTCCCGGTGGCGTGCTCCACCTCCCCGCCCACGACAAACAGGAAATTCCCCATCACTGCCACGCAGTGGTGGCTGCGGCCGGCGGGCATGGGCGCCAGCTCGCTCCAGTTGGACCCGCCCGCGACGCGCACGTGCTCCTGCGCGGCCGGGTTGAAGTAGCGCAGCTCCCTCACCCGGCTAACCTCCCGCTTCCGCCCGCCGGCTATGTAGAGGGTGAAGGACTGGAAGCGAGGCCTGGTGCGGGCCGACTGGCGAAGGGGCTGGGCAAAGGTACCGTGGTGGTAGTCCAGGGCCTCCTCCACCAGGGCGGCGGCAGTCGGACTGGACCGGACCAGAGAGTGGCTCCGGGCGAGGTGGTGCAGCGTGGGGACGTCCATCAGGCCGTAGCGAACGTGTTGGAGCAGGTCATCGGCGTACTGGTGGCGGCAGTCGTGGTCCAGCCACAGAACGACCAGCTGTGTGCAGATGAGGTTAAGAAGAACTGAGTGAGGCATGGACTGGGTCAACCAACGCCTTCACAACAACACTTAAATGGATCGTATCAAGTTCAAATTCAGTATCTACTCATTAAGCGTCAATTATAAAATATGAACATTTGACATCTTTGGTGAAGGATATATACATTTTTTGCACGAAATTTTAATGGTGTGGCTACCGAGATTTGCGTATACATATATAAATAAAGAAATATATATATAATATATATATATACACACATTGATATATATATGTATACAGGGGTTCAGTTTGATTATTTATTTTTGTTCGCCAGCCCACATCCACGTCGTTTGATGGAACCTGAAGCTTTTATAACTACGGTGTTTTGATTGTTCCGACCGAAATTGTATTTAAATAAACTGATCTGATTGAGAACAAAGCCGACAAATTAAAATTATTTTAAGAACAATAGGTCCTCCGCTACTACGTCAGTGTTCGCAGCATATGAGCCTCCCTCAAGACGCACCGTCGTCAGGAGAATACACAACTTGAATGGAGGTGCATACTTTGTACCGAGAGCTAAAACTAAACAACATGAAAGAAAAAGAGACCATTGAGCAGGACCGGGAAGTCGCTCAGCTGAATTCACATATATTGACTGTAGAAAACTGGTCTTGGAAGAAAAAAGCAATTAAAACTTGCAAATGGGAGTTCTTCACGTGAACCGGAGGTTTCCATATGAATTCGATCTCAAAAGATTGCAAAACTGTGTGTTCAAAAAGTTCAGAAACACGCAAGAGCAAGGTGGTGATCATTTAATTATGTTGCATGATGAAGAAGAAAATACAAATCTTCTGGAACAAGCTTAGTTGTTCAGGAACTGTAAGCAACAAGTCAAAAAATATGTATACAGATATTTAATCAGTTGGGGCAAAAAAACTAGTCTGTAAACAAACAAAATGGGGAACTGGAAACATTATTTAAAGAGAAAGGATTGTATTGAGACCATGACAAATAACTTTGAGAGGTATCAACGAGAAATGAAGGAGCTTGATGGAGAGGAGGCTTCGTATCAAAAGAATGTGGCTTGTCAAAAACAGCTTAAGGAGCCCGGTTGTTGAAAAAGAACTCGACACAACTTAAGCCAAGACTACAGTCTTCAACAAGAACTGCAGGAGGCCCAGGAGGTATTGTGCAATTTCCAGTGCGTAATGAAAATTAAACTGTACAAAAAGAAAATGTTCACCTCCAACTCAAAGTCTTGGAACAAGTTCATCATGAGGTGATACAAGAAAAGGACTCACGACATGAAGCCCTGGAACAAAAAGTCCAGGAGCAATACCAACAATTGCTCAATGGAGAGGAGGCCAACATGTGGAATGTTTTAGCTAGGCAACAAGAAAGTCTTCGGCAAAAGGTCAAGGTCATTCAATACCAGTTTGACACAATGGTATCAGAGAGTGAGTTTTTGAGCCAACAAAACAAGTCCCTGAAACCAGAACTATAGGTCAAGGACATGTCGTGCAAGAGAGAAAAGGTTGTATTACGAAATAATGTCGGCCGGGGCTTCTACGGGACACGGGGAAAGGGTTTGGCCGGAGGAGCGCCGACGTGACACGGGGAGCAGGGGTCGGCCGGGGCTTCTACGGGACACGGGGGAAAGGGTCAGGCCGGAGCACCGACGTGACACGGGGAGCAGGGGTCGGCCGGGGCTTCTACGGGACACGGGGGAAAGGGTTTGGCCGGAGCACCGACGTGACACGGGGAGCAGGGGTCGGCCGGGGCTTCTACGGGACACGGGGAAAAGGGTTTGGCCGGAGCACCGACGTGACACGGGGAGCAGGGGTCGGCCGAGGCTGTTAATGTATTCTTGTGTCCGATGTCCAATGTCACAGTTTTTCCCCACCCATTTTTTCCTCTGCTCTATAAGTGTTACATCCACATTGTTGGCTGGTGAAATGCATTGAGCAACATTTGTCCACGTCCCATTGGGACCATACTCATACCTATTCAACCCAAACTCATTGGCTACTGCACCGTGTACTCCACACAAACCTTTCCCTTTATTTGGGGTGTATCCCCAACATTCAGGCAGTTTCTCTCCCGATCTCTTTAGCTTCAACTAAGCATAGCAGTCTTAAACTTAATGGCAGTTCATCAGCTTCCACCAGAAGTGAGATGTTTGGGGTAGATTTAATTGCACCCATGCTTAGTCTTAGAGCTCTGGACTGAATTCCATCTATTATTTCAAGTGTGCTCTTAGCAGCTGCTCCATACACCCATAATCTATACTTGATCGAATAATGGCCCAATTTATATCCAGTAGTGACTCATGTCCAGAAACTGCTCTCATAACATGTATCACCTTTTTGCATTTAGTTTCAATATGTTCAGTGTGCATTCTCCACAATAGGCGTTCTCTTTCGCTAAGCTAATTATTTTCATGATGGCGGGGTCAAACGTCATACTTACATAATAAAAGTAACGTCACAGGGATCTACCAGCATCCAATCTAACTATGATCTCTAAACAATAACATCTCAGTCATTCTCAGGCATCATACATTTACAATCATAAGACAGTGTCTTTCTCTTATGTTTTACAACACATTCCTCCAGAATATTCTTCATAATATCCCTTATTAATTATCATATCTTTCGTTATGTATTAATTTAAAACAGACTTTATTATTTACATGTGCAAGTATATATATAATCTATTACAACTCTACAACACCTCGGTTATTATAGCATGACTGAGACCCGCCCGCACTGCGTCCATACTTGCCAGCACACACACACACACATATATTTATTAATCAGACTGTAAATATCCACAGGCACCTTCCTTTGTTTAATGCAGCGAACCGGGTTGCAGAGAATTTAATTGAACTTGAGAGCGGTGGAAGGTTATTTAGTTGCAACGAGGTGTGAATGTGGGCGAGATCACCGATACCTTCTCGGGGAAAACAAAGTGCTTTTTAAAGTAGAAATGGAGAATTTAGTACAGGGAAATTTATATTTATAGTACACTTTTAAACAGTTAATATGTTGTTCAGGTTGAAGAAAAAAATTTGCAATGGCAATTTAAAAAAGGCTTTCTTTAAATGTCGGCAATCGTCGTTTCGTGTTGAAAAAAAAGAATCGGTTTAGCACCGGGCTCTAGGGTTGGGTATCGTTTGGGTGTTTCCGATACCGATGCCGAAACGATGCCTGGACCGACACACAACGACAATTGACAACATTAAAGAAAGGTGTTTTTTTATTGCCAAGGCACATTTTTTTTCTTCAACCTTAACAACATATGAACCGATACCTTCTCGGGGGGAAAACAAAGCGCTTTTTAAAATATAGATGGAGAATTTAGAAGAGTGGAATGTCCACAAGGGGCAGTGGAGAGTGGGTCAACATCGCGCTTTTAAAACCAGGATGACCACGCACAGAACCGGACAAAAGCCACAGTCTCACACCAGAAATCCCCCCAAGAAAAAACATTTGCTGTATGATGCATAGCAGAAATACTGAGCATGTGTTGAACAGCTTTCCCTCTTTTCCCCCTAAATTACACTCTAGAGGTGTGAATATATTTAAGAAACATGCAAGTCAGGATTGTCTTTTTATGCTGTTTGTGCCACTCTCCTGTCTTCACCCTTTCTCTATCGCTCACCCCGCCTCTCTCCTCCTCCTCCTCATTGCTCTGAAGTGACAATGTGTGTGTGTGTATGTGTGCGTGCGTGCACTACGGCAGCTGACTGTGAAGGTCACGCTGCATCACGCAACTTCCTCGGGGCACAGAATAAATCAACTCCTTCTCCCTCCTTCCCCTACACAGAAAGAGAGAGAGAGAGTCAGACCACAAAAGACAGGGGAAGGAGAGAGTGAGGGTAGGAGATAGTGAGGTAAGGGGAGGGAGAGGAGCTACAGAAAGGCAGAGCGAAGGACAGCAAGAAAGAGAAGGGAGTGAGAAAAAAAATGTAAAAAGCCAGAAAAAATGTGATTTCCAGAGCTTGAGAATCTCTAAGCAAACTCTGAGTGACGATGATTGACTGCCACGCTATATCGGTATGGTATTGGCATGCACGACCACCCCCCAGCCCTTTCGGACGACGGCCCCCGCTCGCCGTTCGCTTCCGTCTGATGCCCAAATTAACCTTCTGGGCAAAGTGAAGGAGGCCCAAAGCAGCCTAATCAGAGGCTGATTATGGTAGCGGCGGCTGGCTAAAGGGTCAGGGTAATTGTGCCATCAGAGGCCTGATTGTTTTCAATCAGACGGGCGGCCGAGTGACAGCTGGGGGATTGGGGCCCTGATGGAGCCGCAGTAGGCCTAATCAGAGAAGAGAAGGGGAGACACAGAGGCCGGGAGAGAGAGAGAAGCGCAGGGGGGGAGGGAGGGGGTCCTGATTGGTGCAAATGAACAGTCAAAACAGTAAGTCTGCACGCCGAACTCCACGGCACGTGCACGGCTCACGTGCGCCCGTCCGCGCGCCTGCAGTCAGAAACTTCCTATGGCGTGTCCTCACCGACACAAACAAACAAGTGTGAGATGCAGCTGGCCGCGTTTAATCTGCCGCTCATTAGTCCGCGTGTGTCGTGTGTGGCGTGAGATGATCGCACGCCACCTTTTGACACGTTGATACTGCATCCGCAGCCCCACACACACACACACATCTCTCTCTCTCTCTCTCTCGTCCCTCTTCCAGTACCTTCCATATCTCCTCCTCGCTCAGTGAGGTCAGGCGGTCGCTCTTCAGCACCTCCCTGAGGAGGCGGTAGGGCAGCTGCAGGGCCTCGTCCTGCCGGCTCTGGCTCAGCTCAGACAGGTGCTCCACCAGGAAGCCCACCACGGCCTCCTCCAGGGCGGGGAGGTGGAACAGGTCGGCCACGCGGTACAGCTCCAGGTAGTTCACGCTGCTCAGTTCCTGCAGGGTGAATCCATACACACACACACACACACACACATAAATTAAAGCACATATTCACCAGAATGGTAGTCTTTGTACTTCCAGACAGCAAAAGATTACTTTCGCCAGATATACAAATTTAATTTGAAGGAATATTTCGTCAATTTCTGTTAGATTTACTTTAGTTTGTCTTTTATTCCAGCCATGATTATTGAAGGAATCTTCTTCCCCACCCACATAAAAGAGTTGGACATACGGACTAGGCCACACATATGCAGGATGTATTGATTAACCGTGGGTTGATTTCCATTTCATAGTTAAATGACAACATTACAGATGCCAAATGTGGTGACAGTCGGGCACAAATGAAGGAAAGGAAAGTAGGTGAATAAAAGAAATCGAGGCCTGACTGGTGGAATAAGACTGCCATCTTCTGGCTGCCCTTCAGCACATACAGTACAGACCAAACACAGTGCTCCAGCGGGGTTAGTATAATACCTTCATGGATCAAACTCTTTGGTCATTTCACTACTATTTCACAGGAAGAAGTACATATAATGAGTATTTTATTTTGGAGAAATCTGAATCTGGAAATAAAACAAATTAGATTAAATTTCTGAATATCAGAATGACGATTATACAAATGACAACAGCAATGATCACACACACACCAGTCAAAATGTTTGAAAATCAAGAAAAAAACTTAAAGACACACACACACACACACAGTTAGGCTAGTATCGATCAGCTCTTCAATATTCAATTCACTGAATTCTGCACATGGGAAGGAGTAGGATCATGACTGGCTGTTACATAAAATTATTTTCAATCAACTGGTGCAGTGTGTATTGGTAAATCAATGTTATTGGTCCGGCCACATACCGAGTAACGCAGTGAACTGACATGTGGTGAGCAAGAAATGATGTTAGCCGATGACCAAACAGAAGAAGAAAATAAGAAAAACAATCCATCACAATATTCAGGAGTTTTGTATTTGTTTACAGTACGGTACGATCACTCCAAAGAAATAGAGATGAAACGTTTGCCACCACCAGATGGCACATTTGAGCTAAGTTGCCATAGACGGTATAAAGCAGAAGACAGCGTTACAGTCTGCTGGCAAAGACTCGAGATGCACAAGACGAAATGTAATTATTACTGCGGGTAATTAAGTGGACCCACTGCACAAAGCATTGATGCTCTAGGGGGAAACTGTGCATCCGATACCTCAGAGTGGCTCTGACCTGCAGCAGCTCTTGGCTGCTACCCAGAGGATCGGTGGCTGACTTTGCTGCTGTTCAGACAGATCCGCCTCGGCATCTGGGATAAAAACGCACGACACAAATAGCCTAGTTCAAGCATCCACCCCATCAGAGTGTCCTTAAGCAGCACATTGAACCTGACCTGTAACCTCCCAGTGGGGGAGTATTCCCACTAGACTCTTATGTACAGAAGAGATTGGACATTGTTGACTTTGAATAAATACAAAGGTTTTTGTCTTTTTGTCTACACAGATTACTTGACATCAAACTTTGCATGGACACCATCTGAGAGGGTTTTCTCCTGTGCAGGACAATTAATCAGGAGAGGTGTAAAGTTTGAAGCCACGAATTTTGTATTTATTCATATTTATAGTATATTTTTTGATAGTTAATATGTTGTTTAGGTTGAAGAAAAAAATGTGCAATGGCAATGAAAAAAGAAACTTTCTTAATGTCGACAATCGTCGTTTTGGGTTTCAAAAAGAAAGAAAAAAGTATCGGTTTAGTACCGGTATCTGGGGATGGGTATCGTTTGGCTTTTTCCGATACTGGTGCCTAAACGGTGCCTGAACGGATACTTAAAAAAACAAAACAACAACAACGATTGACGACATTAAAGAAAGGCTTTTTTTTTATTGCCAAGGCACCTTTTTTTTTTCAACCTGAACAATACTGTTTAGGAGTATACACTATATATAAATAAATACAACATCTGTGGCTTCAAACTACAGCTTCAAACTTTACACCTCTCCTAATTAATTGCATGTCCTGAACTGGAGAAAACCCTCTCAGATAGTGTCGATGAGGCCTGTACACACAGGTATGTGTCAGAAAGTGCTTCATCCAGCACCAGGCTGCAGAGTCTGGTCCTGATGGGTTGAAGGCAGACTTTTATAGATCTCAATCTCTTTCTGGACCTGTTCAGCGATGGAGAGGGCACTGCCTTTAGTGGTCGTTGCCTGAAGCTCTGGCACTAACCTTTAGGGGTGAACTCATTTGCATGGAACTAATCATCGAAATCTTTGTTTATGGAGTCCAGAGTTCTACTGGGCTTTGAGACGAACAGACAGACCTGGCTCAGGAGCTCCTGCTTTGAGAGGAGTTGAGTCAGCTCCAACTCTACGATTGTGAACGATAATTGTCTATATTTGCCATTAAATACTGTTACATTTTAAATCATTGTATCCTGAATTTTCCTGCGCGCGGTTTAAATTATTCTTTCAGTACCAATATCGGAAAAAACCCAAACGATACCCATTCCTAATCTTATTGTTCAGCAAACAAATATGAGAGCAGTATTGATTCTTTCATCTGTCTCTCAGCGAACTATTCCTTTGTGGACGTTTCTGTCGCTGCTATTGCCACACGCACCATTTGTTTCTTCACTGTTCTTTATTCAAAATGAAATCTGTACTTGTTGGCCTTTAAACACCTCATCCGTATTTCTGTTATTGCCTTATGTGTTGAAAAAACCACACACAGTATGAGAACGAACGTTGTGATGTCGGCACAGATGGCCGCCTGACGGAGGTCGCTTGTTTTATACTCCATGACTGGTGGGAAGATAAAGAGGCGTCGTCAGTATATATTCACTAATCCCTACGTGCGGGGCACTTGACACCATAACCTGTACATCCTACATGCTGCTCTGCTGTTTGTCCAATTGGAAATACGCGTAGGTTTCTAGTGCAGTTGACAATTGGATGCCGACACTAACACAGTACAAGTGTGTAAATATGGCATGAATGGAAAAGCTAATCGACTTCAAGTTAAGTGGCCAGTTTGTACATTATCTTGATGTTCCCTAAAGACAGGATCAAATCAGCCAACTTCTTCTGAGTAGATATATTACAGGTATCCATCAACCTGATAGGACCTCTTTCTGTGTGTGTGTGTGTGTGTGTGTGTGTGTGTGTGTGTGTGTGTGTGTGTACCTGGATGAGGTAGTGGGAGCAGAGACTGAGGAGCTCCAGCAGCTGAAGGTGGCTGCCTGCAGACAGGACATCCTGGATCACCACTGGCTCCAGCAGGATCTGTCCAGAGATAAACAAGGTCATTAACTGCAGTTCATATCAGGCTCAACGCCTTAGAGCATTTCAGTATAAAGTGTTAAAATACAACGATTGTAAAGTATCTTGACATTTCAATGAGGTGATTATTACATATATATTGTTGTTTTTCTCTCAACAATTTCTGGAGTCTAGCGCCACCAGAGAATTTACATATTGGGTTTTTAGTAATATGTCTCAGCAGCTATTGGATAATAATAACTCTAAACCAAAGTCCTTTTTCCTGGCTGGCCTGATGCTGCCTTTGTTTTATGTGGATTCTGATTTTGTGGTTATTAATCGACAACTGCTTTGATCGCGTATAACTCCTTCACATTGTTTTGCATTTTCTGTTTCCAGCTTCTCAAATAAGAGGCCTTGTTGCTTTTCTTTCTCACACATGACAGTTAAATGAATATCTTTGAAGATTGATTCAGGCATTTGGGTTTGGAGAAATTATAATGGACATTTCCTGTATTAGTGTCTTACATTTTAAAGACATTGGCATCCTATTTGTTTGGTATGGGCCAGTCATTGACCAATGTTTATCACTGAGAGTTCATCACAAGATGTTTTAGATGGCTTGGCAGAGCCGGGGCGAAGGAGTGTGACAGATTGCGCCGCCTAACAATAACGGCTCCATCAATGTGCTCGATTCACCGCGGTCGTCCTCCAAAGCAAAGCAAAACATATTCCGGCAATTATTTCGGTACCGATTCTGCCAAAAGGCTTCCTGTTGAGCCGACGGAACAGCAGCTGAAATGATCTGCTGAAAGACTCCTTCTGTTTCCTCCATATTACCCACCCATATGCAACATAAAGCCCTATAATACAACCAACTCACGGCGCCAGGGAGCACATCGTGTACTCGATGGAGGCTTAACGGACCTTTAGAAAAAAAATGTATTTGTATTATTAGTATTCCCATCCCAGAGTTGAATGTTCTCCGAATCAGACTAAACGTGCCCCGTGTTGCCTCTCACGCGGCAGATTCACCCTTTTTCAAATAAGATGTTGTTTGCTTCCAAAGGGCATGGAACAAACCTTTGATAATCCATTCAGCAGCGCTGCCCTACATAGGCACAAAGCCGTGACGGCATCGGCAGTAAAAGTGTGAAAATGACTTCATCATTTGTCTCCCTCGCCTCTCACGACACTGTTGACACAGCAGTGGGCTGGGATATTGTTATGCAGCAATCATTTACTTTATTTTGCTCGGGCCTCCTCGTTCTTTAGGTTTTTGGAGAACGCGAAAAGGCAGCTGCTGTTTTCAATCTGGACCGAACAAATCTGGATAGAAAGTGTACCGCTTACTTGTCCGTCCACTTATTGTAAGTGATGTAAAAAAACAGAAGGAACATCTTAGTCAGCATGTGTGCTGATTGAATCGAGCATACTATGTTCCCGCTTTGAGCATTCGCGTAAACAGATCATTAAAAATAATCAAGCAAATTTGTTCACGTTGGCTCTCTTTCTTCTTTATGTCTTCTTTCCGAGATAAACTTGTGATCAAGAGCGTCAAATACACAATTATTATTTAAAAAATTCTCAATCAGCTTTCTGACAGGCAGCAGCCTCAAAGTAATGTGACTGTAACAACTGCGAGTGAACGGCGCCGCTCTCCTCTTCACTCCAGCCCAGCCAGAGCACTTCCCGAGTCGGTTCGTAGAGCAGAGCGACAGCTCAGAGCCGCTCTCACGCAAACCGGCGTTGATTGCGCTCATCGCACTTGCATGCTTTAACCTGGAAGACGTGGAGGAAGTAGAAGGTGGAGTGGGGATGTTTTCTAAAAAAGGATTGGACTCAACTGTGGCCTCACGCCCCTCTCTGTCTTTACTCAGAAGAATGAGAGATTTACAGTCTGGGGAAAAAAATAAAATAAAGCATGTCTGTGGGTGATGACACATACATTTTGTCAAATTGCTTTTGCGACGTCCGCTGTCATCTCGGCACGCAGGGGAAATGTCATCGAAGATGCTGACTGGAGTTCCGGGCCGAGAGCAACGCCCACCACTCGCCCCTGTCGGCCTATGACATGTGGCTGAAGGATTTTTAGTGGGTCATTATTCACGGTGTGGGAGATAAGCATATTGCCCTCATCTCATCTGCTATCATCTCCACTGGGCGGACAGAGGCTCCAATCCAAGCAGAGCAGGGTGGCTCGCAAGCCTGCTGTTGACCTACTTACGCTGCCTAACCAGCTCCCTCTTTGCTCATTTCCACTATGGAAATAAAATTAGGAGTAATTACAAAGTTTCCGGCCTCTCGGTTCCACATAAGCCGCTAAGGCTGCTTATTGGAGGCAACTGGAGAAAAAAAAGGTTATTAGAAATGATGGCAAATGACTGTTTGCCGATGAGCGACCTCACCCGCACAGAACCCAACACTTTACTTCTGCCTCCTTGAATCGAATTGTGTTTCTTGTTTCTGATCCCAGAATAACATTGTGTGACCACAAAGGGCAGAGGGATGACAGTACCTGCACACGGATGGATGAAACTGGACCCAAAGGCGTAGAAGCACCTGCTGCTGCACATGTGTTACATTTTAGACAATAGTGGAAACTATTGGAATGTTTAACTGTCATGAAAATGAAAATAAAACATTCTACTCTTATAATAAACCCTGTAGTTGCTTGAAAATTCTCTTTGTGGTATTTTTATTGCCTCCACATGGCTCTCAACATGGCTGCCAGGACCTAACGGTGCGAGCAATGGTAACCGCGCTGAGTGTATATTTGGGGACGGGGGACTGTATTAGTGCTCTGAATATATTTTAAACTCTTTAAAGTTTCTATATTATAGAACCTCGGAAGATAAAGAGTTGTACATGCGAAACATTTAGCTTGTAAAGTAGGACGCATTGTTGTTAATAAAATTAATACATCCCAATAAAACCCTGTGAACTGGTTGGTCGGCTGTGGGCTCACCTGCCCCGTGTAGGCGAAGTCCAAAGCGTGCTTCAGTCCAACGCCGGTCACGCCTTGCAGAGTCACCTCGTCCGCCTCACTCTCCACCATGCACAGGCTGAACATAGCCTGATGACACACACACACACACACACACACACACACACGGAGGTCAGCTGAGGGAACACACAGATATTTTAATCTGGCATTTTTCTGCCTTTGGTATGAAAGAAAGAAGAAAAGAAAACGAGGCCACGGGGAACACTGCATTACAAACTAGAATGGGCACTCGGTAGAATGCATACCTTCGCATATCACAAGATTGGGCATTGAATTATGAAAATTTTGGCATTAGTTGCATGCCAATTGGATAAAAATTGACCGCGCTATGGTAAAAAGAAGATGTTGACCTTTTCATGACCTTGACCTTTGACCCGATCGATCCCAAAATCTAATCAAATGGTCCACGGATAATAACCAATCATCCCACCAAATTCCATGTGATTCGGTTTAATACTTTTTGAGTTATGCGAGTAACACGCATACAAATAAATAAATAAATACACCAAAACATAACCTTCCGCATTTTCAATGCGAAGGTAATAATGACCAACAATCACATTAATGGTCAAATTCAATTCAGTCCTTCCAGGTTGACTTTGTAGGCTGATCCTATTATATCTGTAAGTTGTCATTGCATTAACAGGCTGAGAAATGGGATTTGTATGTCTGCGTGCTGATAAAAACAGCAACGCAGTCCATCTCAACCTGCCAGACGCCACATCCCCCTCCGTATCGATTAGCCTGCCTCGGCCCCGGAGGGAAGCAGGAATAAATAGCACGGTACTTTCTGAAACACAGGCCCTCCTCCGTCTTTCTCTTCCTCTGTCACATGCGCGCACGCCAGCCGCTAAAAATCAAAGCGGCGGACGCGGCGTCTGCACTCTGGCCCTGCCGTGTTCCAGTCCGGCTCGCTGCTCGCTAATCACAGCTATTGACTGGTGTCACGCCGCGAGGGGGAGGACGGAGCCGTGGTCATCGGAGCGCACGCTCAGAGTGACAGGAGGGTGATGGGTCTACCTGCCTGCTCAAGGTTATGAAGCATTTTAAGGTTTATGTTTGTACTCGTGATGGTAGTGTGTGGGGGAGAGGGGGCGGGGGAGGAGTCCATATATTGATTTTGAAAAGTAAATCCAGCTTGCTGTAAGACAATGTTCTTTCCCCACGGTTTCCTCTTGTCTCGGGATAGGGATCTGGCAATTTCACGTATCTTTTTTTAATCACGGTGGCAGTTTGTAGGACAGTCACTCCGCACTATTTCTCCTCAGAGGCCGCTGTATAACCTCCAGCAGAGCAGCTCTCTCTGCCACGTGAAGACATTCACTGCTCCCCAAACTCATCCGATTCCCCGATTCATAGCAACCGTGAACTTTAACCAGGCGCCGCCCCTCCCTCCCTCTGTCTCTCCTCACCCCCTCCCTTCCCCCTCCCCCTCCCTCCTCTGACGAATGGCCCCAGTGTATTGTGAGGCTGCTGTGTCAGGAAGGGGTCAACTTGAGGTCACGCTGAGCTTTGACCGAGGCCTGCTCATCTCTCCTCGGAGCTCGGCCTTGTTGATTCACCGCCGCGCTAATTAAAAATACAATTGTCCAACGAGCACAGGAGGGCCTGTGGTTTAACCTGGTGTGTGTGTGTGTGTGTGTGTGTGTGCATGCGCGTGATACCAGCTCCGCTGTGTTCAATTTGTGCCTGAGTGTTAAACAGTAAATAGTGAAGCTGCTTATGCGTGGTGCGGCCTTGAGGCCGAGAGGGAGCACCCCTATAGAGTGTGACCCTGATGGAGGCGCTGAGGGAAAACTGGTCATGAAATATGTCAGATTTGAAACACATTGAGCCACAGAGACCCCCTCTAATAATATTATGGTTTGTCTGTGTGGGGGTGGATCATTACGTCGCACACAGTGTTTTTCTGACATGGCCTTGTCGGTCTGTTCTTATCTCAGCTAACTTGGAGCGCTGGTCATGTGATTGGACTTCTATGAAAAGAGTGTCTCAGCACTCGGCTCGTATTTCCATAGTTCCCGCAACATTTGTCATCAGGCTGTTGTATCTGAGTATGTAAGTTCATGGACGAAATTCACCCTAAAAAAAAGTCTCCGTCGTGACCGAGCTAACTGTGGATAAATATGCACTCTACTACGAGGATGTATTGCTATGGCAACAGCAGAATACAACACGTGTATTCTTGACTTACATCACTGCTGGTGTTGATCGAGCACACTTGTGTTTCTTTTATACCTGAACATGTTCTCTGCAAATATCTGGAAGAAAAATCTCCAGGAATTAAAATGTGCAATGCATCACTGACTGTAGATTACCTTCAAGGGAGTCTAATCGAGAAACACGGTATCACGGGTCGATTTACATTGTTGCATTATCGAATCATAACGACTTTAGAAGGCAGAGAGGACTGATGCCGGAAATACTACACAGTCCATCTCAATACAGCCCTCGTCCTCATAGTGAGGTTAAAGCAACAATAGAGTTCTGTGGAGTACACGTTGGACATACAGTGGTCGACACAATAATAGCTTTTGATATGAGTTCTGTCCTAGAAAATATTAGAGTGTGTGTGTGTGTTGGTGTGTGTGTTTGTGTCTCCCTGAGCCGTCCAGATGTCTCAGTAATGTGACGGCATTGGAAGAGGCAGGTGACACATTCAGGTCAACTAGTGAGTAAAGTAAGTAAAAAATAACCTACACACAGTTCAATTCGATTTATTTTGTATAGCCCGATGTCACAAATTACAAACTCCCCTCAGAGGGCTTTACAATCTGTACACATACGACATCCCTGACCTTTGACCTCACATCGAATCAGGAAAAACTCCCAAGAAATAGAAAAAAAACCTTTCAGGGGAAACAAGGGAAGAAGCCTCCAGGAAAGCAACAGAGGAGGATCCCTCTCCAGGAGCAATAGATGTCATGTGACCAGAATGAAGCACACACACACAGGAGGAGGAATAATCATCCTTGGGCAACTTGGACATGTTTAATCTCTCAAGAGGGATTATTTTCTACTTCCTGATCTGCTCCGTGTGCCTAAATCAAATCTCGTCGGTGCACTTTTCCCCATGCGGCCCATCTCAGCAAATCTCCTGTCTGGCAGTCTGACAGCATGAGTCTACCCACAGTCCCCTCCGATGATCAGGCTGGAGCCAAACACAAGGGATGGGGAAGGATGATCTACTGGAGCACTTTTAATCTCCTCTGTAAATGTTTTACCATCTGTACATGCAAACCTCACGGCCTCAAATGTAGTTTGTAAAATTTAGTTTCGCCAAGACTCTTTTTTCCCTTCTTGGCAGCATGGTAGGAGCGCCTGAAGTAGCATCTCCCCCCCACCCCTCATTCATAATCTGTGCTAATGGAGGTAGCAAGGTGCTGTTTGGCAGTTTTAACAACCCATCACACCACGTTACTGTCACCTCTATCACATTAGTGTGCGGCCCTTTAAATCAGTTAAACCATTGCGCATGCAAAAAAAGAAGAAGAGGGGCGTTAATTATAAAGACAGACAATCAAACAAACAAACCCTCCTTCATCAAACCTAGATACATGTCCAGAGTGCATCACCCTGGTACAGGACTCACCCTGAAGTAATCGCTGCAGGCTGCTAGGACCGCCTTGTGGGCGTGGAACTTCTGCTCGCCGGCCACCAGGGTGACGTCGCACAGCAAGCCGTCCTTCCTCTGCTGGTTGAGGGCAGCGAGGACCGAGTCCTGGTGGGACTTTGACTGACAGAGCCTATGTCCTGTCAGCATCTCCCTACTGCTGCACACACACACACACACAGACACACACACCTATAAGATATGTTGTTCAACAGGAGTTGGAGACTAGATGAGATAAAGCTCAGGTTCTATTAATAATAATAATAATCCAATTACTATCAATATTACTATATCGCTACTGATGTTGCTATGACTCCTGCTACTAAAACTATTCGCTAGAGAGGCTGCCTACATTTAAAATAATTCCCTTAAATTGTTAATAATACCCTAGCAATGAATTAAGTTTTCAAGAATTCTTTTAAATGTGTTTAAAATTATTTTTAAAAGGAATTATTATAAATTCGACGACTTTAATTGTTCAGCAGGAAGAGAGTACGTATTTAATTAAATTAAATTCCGTTCAATTTGTATAGCCCAGTATCACAAATGAAAAAAGTTGCCTCAGAGGGCTTTACAATCTCTACACTATTTAGGGATGGCAATGTCGGCTGGTCAGCAAATGGCATTACAATTACTATCTCAACATTTCTGGATGAACAGCCATGAAATGTGGCTAATTAGTGAATATTAGCATGCTAACATGTTAATATAGGATAGCGAACATTGTGTACCTGCTGATCTCCAGCATTAGCATTGCCATGTTGAATGTGTTGCTGGCGTTAGCATTTAGCTAAGTATGTTATCATTTAGACTGAAATGACATTTTTTCTCACAATCCAACACTTGAAATGATGAAGGCATTTGTAAAAGACACGCTAGTCTAGAGTCTAGCCGAGGTGCTAGCTCTAGACTCTGCCTTGTTGAGCTTTCCACCGCATAGTCCTCAGTTTATTACCTTCGCATTGAAAATGCGGAAGGTTATTCAATTCAATTCAATTCAATTATTTGTCCTCACATCGGACCAGGAAAATTTAGAGTTAAAATACATTCAATGAATATGACAGAGTGTATGAATAGTTCATAGTAGGCATATTCCACGATGGAGACTCCACGATCAGTGTTTTGATCGCCGTGTATTTGTATGCGTGCGTGCGTGTGTGTTATTCGCATAAGTCAAAAAGTATTAAACCGAATCGCATGGAATTTGGTGGGATGATTGGTTATTATCCGGGGACCATTTGATTAGATTTTGGGATCGATCGGGTCAAAGGTCAAGGTCAAGAAAATGTCAAAGTCGTATTTTTACCATATTTTACCAATTTCTATCCAATTGGCATGCAACTAATGCCAAAATGTTCATAATTCAATGCCCAATCTTGTGATATGCGAAGGTATGCGCTCTACCGAGTGCCCGTTCTAGTTGTAACTGTCGTGGTTTTGAAAATGGCCGCATGAGCGTGACATGAGTCTAATCTACAGATACATGACCTGCTCACATCCATGTTTTAGTTGCACTAGCAGCCTTTGTAAATTCTACATAGTGCTCCCGTCACATGGGTATAACAGTATGAAGAAGACATTTGCACCAAGAATGCAATTGAATGAATACAACATAAACAAGTGACACTTTGCTAATGTCACAAAATTCTTTACTTATGAATGAGCTTTCCATTAATCCCTAACACTTTTTAAAAGGCACTTTGTGCCCACTAGTGTGTGTCTCACAGTTCTGAAGTCAGATTATTTATGGTGGACAAGTCCACTGACTACAGAACTGGACTGAATTTGTGGATCCATGGAGCAGCAAAGATATCCTGTTTTCCAACCCATCTCCAGTCCCTCTCAGTTTATCAGCAGCACGGCACCGTGTCCAACCCAATCCATCTCTGTTCCCTTACAGTTGCAGCCGCCACTCTAAATGCTGCTGTCTGTCAGGAGGCAGCTCTTTCACCTTCATGGTGACGGTGTGCAAAACAGAGGAAACTAGAATGGGCACTCGGTAGAGCGCATACCTTCGCATATCACAAGATTGGGCATTGAATTATGAACATTTTGGCTTTATTTGCATGCCAATTGGATATAAATTGAAAAAGAAATGGTAAAAAGAAGTTGACCTTTTCATGACCTTGACCATGACCTTTGACCCAATCGATCCCAAAATCTAATCAAATGGTCCCCGGATAATAACCAATCATCCCACCGAATTTCATGCGATTCAAGAAGATTTTGACCTTTTTCATGACCATGACCTTTGACCAGATCGATCCCAAAATCTAATCAAATGGTCCCCGGATAATAACCAATCATGTTGGATGAGAAGGAAGAGGAATTACAGGATTTATTTACTCAGAGAAGCAGTATGGAGACTTGAGGACGGATGGATGCCTTGACAATAATGAACGTACGAATGAAATTATCGTTTTATAACATTCATCAGTGGCAAGCTGTACCTTGCTGATTCAAAGCATTAGCTGAGAACGTTTTTCCAAAATGCATTAAATTGCCTCTTTTTTTCCGAGACTAATAGCTATGGTCTCCGAGCTCTAACCAAGACCTTCGTGCATTCTCATTCTTGAGCCTCCGGAGTGACAAAAGTCTCACAACATTGATCTCAAATCCTACGTGCACAGAATGACCTCTGCATTTTACTCATTATAAGTGTTTTTGGAAGCTGATGTGAAGACACTTTCACATGCCAGGGGAGCATGAGGAGCCGGGGTTCGAACTTCCAACCTTATGATGAAAGGAGGACTCCCTGATGCAAAGCTTATTCTGAGTGAATCCCACATGAGCCTTTTTGCTGCTTTAAATTCAATTCAGTTTATTTTATATAGACCAATATCACAAATTACGAATTTGCCTCTGAGGGCTTTTACAGTCTGTACACATATACGACATCCCTGTCCCAGGACCTCACATCGGATCAGGAATAAATATTCACATATACACCATATCCACTATGGAGGACTTAAAATGACTTAAGTATAAATAAATAAATGCATGAATAAATATAGGAATAAATACATAAATGCTTAAATAAATGTATGAATAAATAAATACAGGAATAAATAAATGCTTAAATAAATGTATAAATAAATAAATACAAGAATAAATTTATAAATAAATAAATAGAGGAATGAATAAATATAAGTTATAACACAACATGACATCATTAAATAAATGTATTTCTACATTTCTGTAATTCTTCATTTAATAATATCTCTATTTATGTGTCCACGTACTTTAACAATTACAAAATGACGTTAGAGTGAAGTCACTGTACTAAACTTTAAAAAGAAAATAAAGCAGTTCGTATTCATGACCTATCTTTTTTTTAAATATTTAGGTCAGTAGAAAGTACCATCAGTAGGAATTAATGGACCCTTGTTTAACCTCCATTCCATCCAAACAAAAAGTGTGTTGTCAACAGGGAGGCAGTGGACCACGCACAGTGCAACACCTTCAATGAACAATATATGGTTTTTACACAGACCGTCCTCGGGTTACAGCCTAGGGAACGGGGGCTTTCTGTCCGAGGAGCAAGCGGCTCCCTCTCTGGTTGCAGACATGTCTCACTGCATGTGCACTGGCTGACTAATATGTCTGCTTGTGCCATGAGCCTTTTATAAATGGACGAACTGGGCCACTTACCTGAGGCTGGGTTCAGAAGGCATGTCGCCGGACAACGGAAGAGGAGGCGGTGGTGGAGGTGGAGGAGAAGCGCTATGTGGCTCCTGGGGACTGCAGTCTCCTCACTGGGAACATACATCAGACTGGCAGGACAAGGAGAACACGTCAGCTCTACTCAGTCCATCCACGCGACCCAGCCACACTGCGACGTGTGAAGGGGATGCAACCGACCGTCAAGCCTAATGCGGACCTGGCCCTTCACTTGTCCCTGCACTCGCCTTGACTTTGGCAATCCTCAACGCTGTTCTTCCGAGGCCTTTTCATGTGAAAGCCGCAGGCATAGACTTGAGATAAGGGGAAGTGAACAAAGCTCAGCACCTCTCCGAACAAGCTGTGAGTCCAAATTACACCGAGTTCCTCTGGTGTATTTACAACCTTGACATAATGTGCTACACACCTGCATTTGACATCCCCTCAAGTCTCCCGAAAGATAATACCCAGAAGCACAGGAGGCAAAGCAGAGGTCGACGCAGATGCACTGATATCAAAGCTGCTCTGGACGCCGTGATTAAAATACTACTCCACTCGCTGTACACAATGAGTCCCCTCTGGTCCTCTCATGTGGCTGTTCTATATGAGGAAGCCTGCGTGTGTGTGTGTCTGTGTGTGTGTTTCACCTGGAGTGTGTACAGGCAGGGCTGAGTGTACAACTGGCTGCTCTTGAGTGTAGTGCCGGGCGAGATCTTGTTATTGATCTGTTCACGAGTGACCTTCAGACACATGGCCGCAGGCCACTGCTGCTGACTGATGAGGGAGAGAAGGCCCCTCAAGTTCCTGAGTCCACACCCCCAAAACACACATGCTGTACATGTTTCATAGCTTTGGCTAAATCTGTTTTTTGATGGAGAGAGAAATAAAAGCAAATGTGGTGCAAATCAGGACTCATATGGCATATCTCTCTCTCTTTTCTCCTTGGTGATCTCTATCTGTCTCCATAGATGTCCCCGATCAGGCAGTTTATGAATTGCACATGCCATTATATTCAGCAACATGTCCCACACCTTGGGATTATTTAGAATGTCATTTTACGTATGTAGGCTACTTAGATAAATGACATGATTTGGGGCCTTAGAAAATATGAAACGTGATGCATGCATGTGGATATGTTGAAGATCTGCATGATCACAACAAGTGGACCATTGTTCCCAACTACAACACTGTAATCTACTTGACTGGGAACAACCCCGGTGCTAAATGTCTGTTTACGGTTAAGCGGCATCCACCAGCGCGAGAGGGAAGGCGTGGGTTGCCAGAGGAGCAGACACCATTAATGCATTAGCCTAAACTGTCACTTTTTCAAAAGCTCTCCAGCTGTCAAGAAGTCTCCTAGCAACTGGCCAGCGCCTCGGTCCACAAACTGTGGACGGAGAACAACCTCAGAATAATCCTGTTGCATCCATCACATGGCGCACGCCGACAAGCCACACCGACTACTCAGAGCACCTTGCGGCTGGGCAGGAATGTACTGTATTCGACTCTCTCTCGCGCTCTCTCTCTTTCACTCTCTCTCTTATCGTAATGTGCACCACAAGCTTACGCACCTGACATGAATGTTATGATCCGGTCCCGTCCCCCACTGGCGACGCCTCCGTGATAATGGTCATCTCGTGTCCGCGGTTGTTGGCGCTCTCTTCTACATCCAGGGCGCGGGGAGAGGAGGGCGCAGCGGCGAGCACAGGCGCTCAGTTATCTCGGACACTTTATTGGCTACACTGTAGCACCTAAATTGTTACATTATAACCCCGCCTCTCCGCGGCGGTCACATGAATCTGGGCATGGAGGGGAGGGAGGGAGGGAGGGGGTACAGCGCCCCCGCGTGGATAATTAGGACACGGCGAGTTGAGTGAACGTCCGTGTGTTTGCGCCTGCAGGGGCCACCAGGGGTCCTCGTAGGATCTCCTACAGTACATAATAAAGTCTCATTGATGTCCCTGTAATTAGTGGCTACTCCACTAATGTCTTATAAAAAAAGCATATAATTATGCATTCGAGCTGTATTGTTGTCTCCATGCACATTACTATTATTCCATTATCACATTTCATTTAGCTGTAAGTAGCTTTTATCCAAAGCGACTTACAATCGTATTATATTCATACACCGTAGACACAGTTACGGGGAGCAATTCAGGGATACGTGTTTTGCTTAAGAACACATCGCCTAGGGCGGGGATTGAACATTAAGTGCTTTTTAATATCAATGAAGTCCTGGATATTTCACATGTAATCTATGTGAAGTTATCTGTATAATGCCTGCAATAGCCTATTTATAAAAACATTGGATGTATCACATTGTGTGGCTATATTTTCTTCATTATCTGTATTATTTTCTGAAAATGTATTGCGGTATTTAGCAAAACTACAGCATCCTCTCCTCACCCACTCATGAGACGCCGTTTGGCGTCTAATAAACTGGAAAACGTCTTTCCTCCCCGCGACAGACTGATATGCTCCTCAAAGAACTCTGCTTCATCAAGCGCCTTCTGTTGATGGATTTTGAAAAGAAATCCACCAAATTGAACAAAAAGGAGAAAAACTACAAATGCAGTCTTAATTAATACACACCTTACTTGAATAACAGTTACGTTTAACACGAATTTCAATTGTGGACATTCCTTGCGGTTTGTATCACTGACATTTGGCCTCATAGTGTCCCATATCATGTCTGCTCCCGTGCAGCGTTCAGGTGCTCCCGTCAAAGCCAAACTTTCTGCTGCTATTGGCGTATTCACGTGCCCAATGTTCATCCATTAGTAACGGAACTCTATATTTCCCAGTCAATGTTTTCCAACAGCGCGTTTTAAGGCAGAACCCGTTCAACAAACGT
Organism: Pseudoliparis swirei; assembly: GCF_029220125.1. Taxonomy (NCBI): domain Eukaryota; kingdom Metazoa; phylum Chordata; class Actinopteri; order Perciformes; family Liparidae; genus Pseudoliparis; species Pseudoliparis swirei. The sequence continues at coordinate 19,048,620 of NC_079409.1, read as the reverse complement.
ACGTATCTGTTGAGCGCTCTCACCGGTTCATTGCGAAAATCACGACATTCCCAACCGCACCTGAAGGCATCTTCGTTTCACCGCAGCCCCGGGGCAAGAACAGACGGAGGGTCCCGCCGCAGCTCGTCGCAGGAAACGAGCCGCCAGCGAGCCTTCATGTCGCGGGTTGTTATGCGAACTCTTGGGCTGTTGGGGGGTAAGTGCTCGCGCTTCGTGTTGTACCCTCGTAGCTTTGTATACTTTCTGCTACCGAAGTTATTTTCGGCCGTCACACCGTGGCAGTTACCGAGGCAGGGATGTTTACTGAACTCTCTCGCCGCCGTTTGGCGTCTAATAAACTGGAAAACGTCTTTCCTCCCTGCGACAGACTGATATGCTCCTCAAAGAACTCTGCTTCATGCTAACTCCTGTAATAGATATGAGATAGTAACTCACCCGACCTGCGCGTGTGGGCTCGTTACGTGTTGCTGCTGAACGAGTTTAGCTAACTAAGTTAACCTAGTTAGTTATCTGCTTCGCTAACTTGAACTGTCTCTTTAATCGTTGCTAGTATGCTAACCGTAAAGTGTATGCTAATAACCGAGCACCGCTGAAGGGGGTTGCTTACCATAAACAGGGATGTGGTCATATTAGATACAGTCTGACCATCGTTGATAATATCAACATGTGATAATCATCAGGAATTAAAGCGCACACGTAAACAGCTAATCTCATTATTCTTTAAAATCCCCAAACTAGTGACGTGTGGGCCCCAATTAAAACTTAAACCTCGAGAGAACTTGCGTTTGTATTCACTAGAAATGTATTGCATTCGGTCAGGCTTCACTTTGTTTCTTCTATTAGTTTGAGAGTGAAACAGGGTCTCAGTTAAATGTGCATCAACAAGCCGAGACTCATGGCTCTTTACATTCTCCACCCAGTGTAAACTGGAGGGTAATCCCCCTAAATTGCAGTTTGACTTATGTTTCTACAAACTGTCTCAATCTGGAGTCTGGGGACCTCAAAGGTGCCCCTGAAAAAAAATGTGGTTCATCTGAATAATTATTTTAATTGGCTTAATTTGATCCTTTTAAGATGATGCGTTCAATGACAGGTTGTGCGATACACTGCTTTGAAGATGGGGCTTTGGTCTGTCTCTGCTCTGCAATTCTGTCGTAAATGCAGTAATAACCGCTTGCAACAATCTTCTCGACGGAGGTTCCTGAAGACAAATATTCATGAAATGTGGATTGAGTTTGTTGTCCAAAACGAGCCTCTCGGGATTACTTTGTGTTGTTGTAGAGCTTTAAAGGGTTACTCCAGTTTTAATGTAAATACTTTATTTTCAGGGATGCGGGATTCCTGTCTGTGACCCAGACGCACGCGCTGACCAAAGATGGGAAGCTTTTACCTGCTGCGCTGCCCGTCGGCTCCACTGAGATGACCCCAGGAGAAGTGACATGTGGACGACCGTGTGAGCCAGGGGAATTCACCATTTTGGCCAAAATATCCTTCCACTGAGCCAAAAATATTTTAGTTTTGGGTTACACACACACACACAGACACACATCCAATCAGCCGTCGCAATGCAGATGCCAGGACCACTGTGGGCGTGCATGGCTCTGATATGTGTGGGAAGCTGCAGTGCCCACAGCCTGTTCACCTGCGAGCCCATCAAAGTGCATCGCTGCTTGGGGATGCCCTACAACAGGACCTACTTTCCCAACATGATGGAGCACTACGACCAAGATATCGCAGCCGCTAATATGGAGGTGAGTCCTCATCGTGCTAATATTGGCCTTGCCGGGGATTAGCTATCATCCGCCTTGCTTACTGCCAATATAGTTTATGATTACCTAATCGATTATTTATTTCTCAAACATGCAGTTACCTTTTCTTTTGTTGGTTAAACATATTGTATAAGTTGTTTGGTTATGACCTTCCTTAATTTAAAGACCCAACAGATATGAGCCGGCCTTTTAATTGTGATATTGGTAACTAAAGAAACGTTCCGATTTGAGATTCAACTATGAACTGTCTGGGACACCAAATATATCTGTGATGCTGTGATAATTTAGAATAAGTGGCTCTTACGGCGCTTTTACAGGAAAGCTTTATGTTGAGTGGTTTCACAGCTGTTGACGCACATTTTAAGGATCATCCATGGAGGTATAATTATATTGGCCTATGATAGAAAAAAGAAGCTTCATCTGCTTGTAAATGTATTGATAATTCAAGTCACATAATTAACGTCAATGAATATCTAAAAATAATTGCAGTGCCCCATGCTGTGTCTGTTAGTTGGAAGAAGTGCATATTGGTTAAACCATCATTACTGTTTTGTGATGGTCATTAACAGGAAAACACACGTCACCAGTCAGTCTGTCAGCATATCATACAGAGTTGTCATAGAGCAGGGGTCAGGAACCTTTTTGACTGCAATCTGGCGCGATAGAGAAAATTACAGGGGGCGGGTGGAGATTTTTTTTTTTTTCAACTCAAAATTGTCTGCGAGCCATATGCCGTCACCAGAAGAGCCATATTTGGCTCGCGAGCCATAGGTTCCCGACCCCTGTTACAGAGCATTATCTAGTGAGTACACTGTTGTATTGGCATGACCATGAACAACTATGCATCTTTATTCTTGCCTTGAATGATAAGTTGTCATAACTAATGAGTTTAACAAAGACTATTCAACACTGTCACGTTGAAACGTAGAACTCTGTGGAAGAAGGAATATCTTCCCACTGGAACTACAAGTTACGGTGCCTTAACACAACAAGTAGCTTAAGGAACGCATTCGTACCAGGGAGTCGTTGCATTGGTGGTTACACAACCTCATTTCTTCTGGTCATTGTGGACCGTGGACGGATTAAAGAGGTACAGCAAACTCTGGCTAACTCGCCTCTGTGGAAATAACATGATTTAGTAACATATGGTGAGCTATGGTTTTCTATTATTGTTTGTATTCAATTCAATTCAGTTTATTTGTATAGCCCAATTTCACAAATTACAAATTTGTCTCGGAGTGCTTTACAATCTGTACACATAGACATCCCTGCCCCAAAACCTCACATCGGATCAGGAAAAACTCCCAAATAACCCTTCAGGGGGAAAAAAGGGAAGAAACCTTCAGGAGAGCAACAGAGGAGGATCCCTCTCCAGGATGGACAGGTGCAATAGATGTCATGTGACCAGAAGGACAGATTTAGAGTTTAAATACGTTCAATGAATATGACAGAGTGTATGAATAGTTCGTAGTAGGCATATTCCATGATGGAGACCTCCACGATCCATCAGGCAGATGGAGGTAGAGAGGAGGAGTGGGCGGAGTCTCAACAGTGGGCGGAGTCTCAACAAGGCAGTGGCGTAGTTGGTCGCAGGAATTCCACGAGCCAGACCTCGATGATCCATCAGGCAGATAGGATCTATGCCGTCTCATAGTATGGTGGCAGGGCTATAACAGCACAGTTACGCCAGCCTTCAAATATCAGTCAACAGTTGCCATGGAAATGCCCACCCAGACACTTAAAGTTCAGACAGTTTCCACAAATATGTCCAAAAACATTTTCAAGATATGCACAATAACTGCGTTATCATCATAATTCCTATTTTCTTACAAAGTGAAGACGATTAAAATTGAGGCTTTAGTCCCCTGGCCTTGTTTTTGTAACATGTCTTTTGAGACCAAGTGTGGTCTTGTGTCTCTCCTTCAGCTGTGAACTCAATTTCTGTAGCGATGCATTCGGTGTCCTGGCATTCCTGCCGGCCAGGGTTCGGCTGCACACATCTGGTGTGGGAGCGTGAACAGTGATCTGTTGAAGGAGTCTTTTGTGTGGCATCTGGCAAAAGGTATCGGCTTCTTATTTCACAGCAGCAACCTTGGCCACGGGCAACTTTGTTGTGAGGGGCCTTTGATTTCTGGAGGAAGGGGAGGGACACACCCAGTCCCTTTCACAAAGCCTTCCCGGTATCCTCTCTGTTAATTACTCACTCATTTCCCCCCCGTACACGGTCGTACATCCACGGTCCTCTCTCCCAGGTGACACGCATACACTGGCCTACATTCAACAGTACATACTAAACATCGCTCTCTACCCATGCAGCGGTTGCTCACAAAGCCCTGACTATCGGTAGGATTCTACCGAAAAGGGATCACCTGTTTCCGCCCTTGATCCCAGATTCCACCAGTGTGTACCAGCTTTTGAAACAACAGTTTGAAGCGTTGGGATACAAAGAATGGAAAGGGTCATTTCATTGTGATGGACCGGGAACACACATGGGTCTTGAACAGTTTGAGTGAAGGTTTGTAATGGGATTTTCTGTCCATTTAAGACAAAATCATTTAATCCATGAAATACTTTGCCAGGAAATTATCCGCAGGGGATTTTCCCTTCTTGATTTTGGAGAGCGAATCACCTCAACTTGAGCTGCTGATCCTGTTTGAAGGTTTCTGAAAGGAGGGCAGTTTTTACAGTAACTCTGCCGTAAAAGCAAATAAAGGTCAGATTGTTGAGCAACGGGGAGGAATTGAGAAGGAGTCCAGGACCTCCGCAGGAGAGAAACAAGGACGCTTACTGTCAGAGGGGGCAAGGCCCGGCCCCAGAGACACGGGCCTACTGCCAGGCTGGATTTCAGGGGGTGGGGGGGGGGAGGAAACATTGAATAGTGGACTGTGTTGGAATGTATGCGTTTGTTTTGCGGACAAATATTATCAGTATCGACTAACAGCCCATGCACGTTGGTCTGATAACGGTGGATGAGGTTCAAACAAAGAGTCTAAAACGTCCGGGTGATTTTAGCTCAGATCTGAGTGAACACAGTGGACTGGGTGAGACAAGCAGTTGAGAAGCAATAATAAAGGAGCCTGTATATATAAATATACACTACCATTCAAAAGTTTGGGGTCATCCAGACAATTTTGTGTCTTCCATGAAAACTCACTTTTATTTTTCAAATGAATTGAAAATTGAATAGAAAATGTAGTCAAGACATTGACAAGGTTAGAAATAATGATAATAAATTTGAAGTATTAATTTTGTTCTTCAAACTTCAAGCTCAAAGGAAGGCCAGTTGTATAGCTTATATCGCCAGCATAACTGTTTTCAGCTGTGCTAACATAATTGCACAAGGGTTTTCTAATCAGATATTAGTCTTCTAAGGCGATTAGCAAACACAATGTACCATGAGAACACTGGAGTGATAGTTGATGGAAATGGGCCTCTATACACCTATGGAGATATTTCATTAGAAACCAGATGTTTCCACCTAGAATAGTCATTTACCACATTAACAATGTATAGTGTGTATTTCTGATTAATGTTATCTTGATTGAAAAAACAGTGCTTTTCTTTGAAAAATAAAGACATTTCTAAGTGACCCCAAACTTTTGAACGGTAGTGTATATATATACACTTACTCAAAACACAAGAATTGCATTGGTGTGATCTGGACTCGTCGTCTTCAGGGTGATCTGTGTAAATACATCCACACTTTGAGTAAGAGACAGACTAACGTGGCGGGTCAGCAGCAGCCTCACCCATCAGCAGCTCTGTGGATTCCAGCCCTCCTGGTCAGTCGTCGCGTGTTTCCAAACATCCGAGCAGTCGTTTCCTGTCACATATACCCCCCCCCCCCCCCCCCCCCAGCCAGTGAATGGGCCCCTTTGTGTGCTGCTGTGTACATCGCTGCAGATAAACAAAATGAAGTTACTACCAGTGGTTCCTAAACCTCACTGCAGGGTTCGTACGGTCATGGAAAACCTGGAAAAGTCATGGCATTTTAAAATGGTCATTTCCAGGCCTGGAAAAGTCATGGGAAAAACTTCAATCATAAAAGTTTGGGAAAGGTCATGGAAATTTGTTATATTCACATGTTCATTTACGCCGAGTTCAAAATAATTCATCTGTTTTTGAAAGGAAGACACTCAAAATCTAAGCCGGCATACGCTCTCATACTATCGGCGCAATTATTTTTTTTTCTCGTTGCAAGTGAACGCACCTTAACTGGAAAGTTCGCTGGCCATAGCAACAGTAGCTCAGGAAGCGGTCAGGATAGTGTAATTTGTTTCATTTGAGGTGTATTGTATGCTTTGTAATTCTCATTGTTTGAATACTAAATTTTCAAAAAATTTCATGTATACACCGAGAATTCAGTTTGGTCATGGAAATTTGGTTTAAAGTCATGGAAAAGTCCTGGAAATCCATTGGTCAACATGTGTAAGAACCCTGTCACTGGTCCGTGACTCCTTTTATAATGGAGCAAAGTCAACCTACGGCCCTTCATCACCACGTGTATATATGTCTTACCAGGTCAACTAAAGTCTAGTTTAATCTTCTCAAGAGGTCAAATTCAATTCATCCATTTAAAAAAGAAGAAGAAGGAGATGGCTCCTGTAACAGGTGAGTGGCTGTCACCAGTAGGTGTCTCCCCCAAGCTCCAAAGGATGAGCAGACAGGACGGATATTTGGTCATATCTTTTCTCAAAGACTGCAGACCGTGTCTCTGCTCTCCACTCTCCCGCTCCTCAGGCCCTACTGCTCCTTTATGGAGACAGACGCACACATACACACACGCAGATTGGCCCCAGCTGTTGCTGATTAACAATCAGCCACCAGCTGAGGCCAATAAGACACCCCCTGAACCACCCCCCCCCCCCGGCCCACCCACTCCGTAGCCGAGCCTAAACACCCCCCGCTGCCACAGCTACTGTCGAGAAGTGATCATGTTTTCAGGAAATAATGCTTAATTTGGTGATAATGATGATAAAATGTGGCTCAAACTTACAGGGTGTGTCTCTGTCCTCCCGTAGAAAACACTTGACGAGTTCATGTGTTTATTCTAATTTTTTAGATAAAGCGCGGATAAATATAATTGGCCAAGTCATTGTCAGTACAGCGTGGTTAACTTGTCTCTCCGTCCCCAGCCCTTCATGCCCCTGGCAAACCTGCGCTGCTCCCCAGACGTCCATCATTTCCTGTGCCAAGCCTTTGTCCCAGAATGCACCGAGGGCAACACGGTGGTCCGTCCGTGCAGAGAGCAGTGCGAGGTCGTCATGTCGGACTGCGAGGTCAACATCCGAATCTTTGGTGTCACCTGGCCTCCTGAGCTACAGTGTGACCGGTGAGGAAACCGGCAATCCCCGAGAGGAGAGGACCGCTGTGCTTCCTGACCTGTCCACTGACGGGTTTGTTTGTCTGTTTTAGACTGGACCCGTGTCGTTCTCCCGGTGGTCCGACGCTCCCCGCCACCACCCCGACGAGCTCCTCGTCCCCGAAGCGGGACCTTGGCTTCTGGTGCCCGCTGCAGCTGAAGACCAAACCGGATTCCGGTTCGTCTTTCCTGGGCGCCCAGGACTGTGCGCCGCCTTGCACCAACATGTACTTCAAACCCCACGACATCCAATTTGCCAAGAACTTCATCGGCGTGTGCTCCGTCATCTGCTTGGGCGCCACGCTCTTCACCTTCCTCACTTTCCTCATCGACGTCAAGCGCTTCCGCTACCCGGAGCGCCCCATCATCTTCTACGCCGTCTGCTACAGCGTCGTGTCGCTCGTCTACTTCATGGGTTTCCTGCTGGGCAACAACGCGGCCTGCACCAAGGCGTCCCACCCCGCTGCCCTGGACACCGTGGTGCTGGGCTCTCAGAGCAAAGGCTGCACGCTGCTGTTCATGCTGCTCTACTTCTTCTCCATTGCCGGCATCGTCTGGTGGGTCATACTCACCATCACCTGGTTCCTGGCAGCTGGACCCAAGTGGAGCTGTGAGGCCATAGAAAAGAAAGCGGTGAGTTAAACAATGCAAACCAGTTCCCGAGCAGCCGGGCCAATGGCGGACGCCGTTGAATACGTGGATGCTTGTGGCTGCTGTCTTCTAGGTGTGGTTCCACTCTGCCGCCTGGGGGATCCCTGGGGCGCTCACCATCATGCTGCTGGCGCTGAACAAGGTGGAGGGGGACAACGTCAGCGGCGTTTGCTTCGTGGGGCTCTACGACCTGGACGCCCTGCGCTACTTCGTCCTGGCGCCGCTGTGCGTGGGCGTCAGCGTCGGCCTCTTCCTCATCCTGGCAGGCATCGTCTCCCTCAACCACGTGCGGCAGGTCATCCAGCACGACGAGCGCAACCAGGAGAAGCTGAAGAAGTTCATGATCCGCATCGGCGTGTTCAGCTGCCTCTACCTGGTGCCGCTGGTCACCCTGTTGGCGTGCTACACCTACGAGCAGAGCCACCGCAGCAGCTGGGAGAACACCTGGATCAAGGACCGCTGTCAGGAGTACAGCATCCCGTGCCCCTACAAGGTAGGTAAAGGTGTTCCGGGTAAAGGAGACTCGCTGTCTTGTCGATTTAAGGTCCGCAGCTTGTTATTGCCGACTGAATCGGAGCGCTAAGCTAATGTTAGCGGTCAAATAATAACGAAATGCTTTCCAAGCTTTAGAATGTAGGATCCCATGAAGCTCTAGATGTGTTGTGTCATGACACGATTCAACACAAATAGCTCTAAAAAAACGGAATGGATGCACCTTTTGAGCCAGAAGGACATTTTGTCATAAAAATACATTTTAAATACGGAGGTCACAAAACAAATTATGTATTTTTTTTATTTGATAAATAAAATCCAGAAACTGCTCAAAAATGTGATGTGTAATACTTCAACTATTGTACGACAATGTTTAGGAGAAATAGGAAACCATCTCAGAAAAGCTATAAAGAGGATGATGTGAAAGAGAAACGCTTCATCCGTTGTTTATTATCCGTGTCTGAGCCCGACGTTTCAAAAGCTTGATGAGGACTTTTCAATTGTTTATGTCTCTTTGTTCCAGACACACGAGCCCGACCGCCCCGACCTCTCCCTGTTTCTGGTGAAATACTTAATGACACTGGTGGTCGGAATATCTGCCGTGTTCTGGGTCGGCAGTAAGAAAACCTGCACCGAGTGGGCCTACTTCTTCAACAGGACCCGCAAGAGAGAGTAAGGCCACGCCTCGCGCCCGCCACGCACCGCACGTTGGCTTCCCGCGAGAGGTCCGTGTGCAGTCCCAGCGTAACGCCCCGTGTTCTGTCCCACAGTCCCATCACCGAGAGCCGCCGGGTGCTGCAGGAGTCCTGCGAGTTCTTCCTGAAGCACAACAGCCGCGTCCAGCACAAGAAGAAGCACTACAAGCCGAGCTCCCACAAGCTCAAGGTCATCTCCAAGTCCATGGGCACGAGCACCGGCGCCGTGCCCACCAGCGCGTCCACCGCCAGCCAGGGGGCCTCGGCGCCGGGCAACCGCGAGCCTCGCGCCCACGGCTCTCTGTCCGAGGCCTCGGCGAGGGAGCACCTGGACCGGGGCACCTCCAGCCGGAGCTCCAGGAGGGGGGAGAGGGAGAGGGAGGGGGGGGAGAGGCGGAGCAAAGGGGGGAGCTCCTGCAAGATCAGCAGCCGCTCCGAGAGCATGCACAGAGTCGCAGACGGGAGGTGAATGAGACGGATGTGTAACGACGGAATGATGTAACACTACTTTCTGTAGCAATAGAACCTTCTGTTTTATGTATTAGCAGGGGTCGTACGGTCATGGGAAACCTGGAAAGGTCCTGGAATTTTAAAATAGCTATTTCAGGACCTGGAAAAGGCCTTTACAATTTTTATTTCCAAAACTGGGTGATATTCAGAGGTTCATTTACGCAGTTTGATTAGAAGAATAGACAGAATAGACAGTTGTATTCTTTTAATCCAACTATTTGTGTCATTAATATACTTTAAATGTTGTTTTAAAGTCCTGGAAAAGTCTTGTAAATCCATACGTCCACGTGTGTATGAACCCTGCATTGGGGAACAAGGAATGACCACAGATCGTCCCCCGTGTGCCGCTTTAGGATGACTCCGAGGAGCGAGCTGTCGGAGGTCAGGCACGCCGCGCAGCCCCGCCCACCAGCTGGCTCACCGGGAGAACAAGGACGCCACCTGCTGAGTCATCGGACCCCCGCCCCCCCTAATGCGTCCATGCATCCTTGAATCCACTGAGTCGCGCGTGTTGACATGATTGTATCGGTTCGGTTGTCATCGTCCATGAATGTTCATAATGTCAGGCGCCTCGGGGGTCTTACGCGTGGAATGCTCGGACCAGATTCTGGTCTCGGCTCAGAGGGTCTCGAGCGTCTGCGTCTTTCAGCTTTACTGAGCTTTATGTACCGAAGTGTCGCAGCAGCTCAGCTGTGATCTGCCTTATGACCACTAGCATTTGATAGCATTAAAACAGCGTTCGGTCGGTTTTGTAGATTTGTAGCTCAGTGGCATAGAACGCATTGTAGAAAATACCTGCAATATTTATGTAAATGTTATATTTAAAACATTTTGGATGAGAAACAAAGTCTTTCACTGGACTAGTCGCTACACTGAGGGTTGCGTTAAAGGTCATGGTTCTGCCAAACATTCAACCTCCAGAGAAGTCTTTATGAACAGTTTTTATGAATGTCTTATTTTTTTCCTTTCGAAGAAAAACCTGACGACTTAACTCTCCTTTGACAAAGGCGTACTCTTAAACTTGACTTTCAAAAGCCGTACGTCTAGTTTCTATTCCACGACCACTAATTGTGCAGGCGTGTTTTGATTTTCTTCTTTTTTTAAATGTGTCCTGTGAATATGGAGAAAGTATAGCTTTATAGTTTTCTACAAGAATGTGCCTTTGAGTAGTTCCTCATCTTCAAAGTAGCGACGGATGTAATGCACGTGTGATGTATACCTGTGTGTGTGTGTGTGTGTGCACATAGACGTTCATATGGTTTAGAATCCAATTGGAAACAACTCAAACAGGCGTTGCACTATTTGTGAAAGAAACCAACCACTAGTGAGTCCTGACTAGTTGTAATCAAACAGAAAAAAGAGAGAACTTGTGCCTTTGCTCAAAGGTTATTCACAGCGTGGTCCCGGGTCATATCATTCTGCTTCAAGTTCTTCCAGAACACCTTCCGTGATCCATCCGTCGTGCTGGAATGTTTTGCCGTGTACGGGATTGATTCTTCCCGACAATTAACGCCATTTAAAAGGGAGTCCCCGTCCGTCCTTTAGTGTTGTCCTTGTGTGTCCTTACTGTGGGGTCCATAGTCTATGAAATGTGACTTTTTTACTGTTTTTTTTACATCTTTTATCTATCTTGTCAGCTGCATTTTGTATCAATCCAATAAAATAAAATTTAAGAAAAAAAGATGAGTCAGTAACTGCTATTTATGCTTCCCTCCTCATCCAGCCCATAGTGTACCTCCTGGTCCATCCCATACTGTACCTCCCCATCCAGCCCATATTCTACCTCCTGGTCCAGTCCATAGTCTACTGTACCTCCCCATCCAGCCCATATTCTACCTCCTGGTCCAGCCCATACTGTACCTCCTCATCCAGACCATAGTGTACCTCCTGGTCCATCCCATACTGTACCTCCTCATCCAGACCATAGTGTACCTCCTGGTCCATCCCATACTGTACCTCCCCATCCAGCCCATAGTCTACCTCCTGGTCCTGCCCTCCTGCACTCGACCCGTCTGGAGTCAAACTGTCACACCTCTCCAGAGCGCGCGCGCACGCACCGTCTCCACGATGTCTCCGCTCACTGCCCGCCTGCTGCTGCTTGTCTGTTTGGCTTTACCTCTTTATGCCGTGGAAAAGGTGAGAAATAGAGAATACCGAAAGGATCCTGACGCCGACAAGGTAAGCTCGATGATCCCCAAACAGAAAGACGCGAGAGAATGATATAGTAGCTCACGTGGATTTATTTTATTTATCGCCCTTTGTATGAATTTCTGTATTTTTAATGCGTTTTTAATTCATGAGGCACTTTGCATCTTATTTTCCTAAATGCATCCAGAGATTCTTGTTCTTGAGCTCTCCAGTAGTTTCTTTAAACAACTGGTTTCACACACAAATAAGTTTACACATTTATACTTTCGGTGCTATGAGTGTGGGCACAACGTTGACAAAGGTTTATAAAAAAGTTCTCAAAAAGTATCTGGTCCCCCAGTAAATGAGAAATGCTGTTGTTTTAGCTTTTTGTGTGTCAGCTGGATCTTTATTATTCCAGGTCTGAGAAAAAAAATTCCCAACAGGAAGTTGTGGTCTGGCTCATACTGTCCGTCTGTCTCTCTCTTTGTTATCTCTCTGGATGTCTTGCTAGTTTGGGTTTTGTGGGTGGGGGGATTCTGAAATTATATATATATATAAATATATATATATTTATTTATTTATATAAATATATATTTATATTTATATATATATATATATATATAAAACCTAAAGCAGGGTTCAGCCACTCTGAGTGTCTTTGTCTAGAACCTCTCGCCCTCCTTGCTTTGCTGAAGCTGGAGAGTGGAGGAACAAAGTGGACACACATTTCTCTCCTCAAATCTCTGGGGAGTCAAATGAAAGTGAAACTAGTGTTTATTTTGCTGGGACTCTATGGACCCCCACACCCCTCCTCCTAGAAGTCTGTACCCCTCTTTGAGAAACACAACAAGCATTTGCTCTCCATTCTCCTCCTCCAAAGTCTTATTGCGCAGAGAGCACCACAGCAGAAGGGTGTAATGAATAGCACCTTCTGTTACCGTTTGTAGTGCACTGGAAATGACTGCACTAGACACTCGGGAGAAGGAAGATCTGCTCATTCGAACAAAATGGTAATCATACAATTCCTATTTTTGCTTCCAGATCAGAAACAACAAAAACAGTCTCAAAGCCAAGCATTAGATCTCCGCTGTGCATGCTGCGATGCTCCGGGAGAGCTTCTAATGCATGAAGAACTACAGATTCCTCAGCAAATGCAGCCTTCATGCTTTGCTTACAGTACTGGACTGTGTGGTACTCGTATTCAGTGCAGGCAGACATGCAGGCAGCACTACAGGAACAGCACACTGAAGGCTAATATAAAAGTCAGCTGTGTTGTAAAAAAAAGAAAAAACACAGAGGTTTCATTCATTAGTCTGCTTTAAAATGTCTCCAAAAACCCAACCCTTAATAAAACTCTGTTTCCTTGCTGACTATCAACCAGACGTTAAAGCCATAAGTAGAAGTGCTATCCCCCCTTTTCCTCGGAGGGCAAATTCCAGGTCTATGACATCATGTGCGTAACCCAAACCACGATCCGGTGGTCCCATCAAAGGCTTCCCAGTTTCCCCAGAGAGATGACGTCAGACCGCACATCTCCAGGTTGCTCCGGCATAGCCGCATGCAGTATGACTAAAGCAGACGCAGATGTCATCCACCCCTCAATAAAAAAACCTTTTTCCAGATTTGACATCATCGGAAATTGATTTCTCTCCCTCATCTCAGGGACTCGGGTCCAGACAAGACGTTTTGAACTGGAATAAAAAACTCTTGCTCCTCCTTTCCCTGTCTGGAGACCTTTTGGCCATGTGCCTCTAAAACGGCTCCACAGTGCATGCTGGACAAAAAGGCAGCAATGACCCAACGAAAGAGCCCAGACAGGGCGAGGACCACTTCTACGTGTCTAAACCCCGACTGTGTAGGACACTTAAAATCACGTTACCAAAACTAAAACACAACTTGAAAAAATACGTGAAGCCGACTGTAATCTGTTGGGCGAAACGTCTCCTCTGTATGTGGTAGGGCAATGTTCCCATGCTCCCCCTCTGTGTGTGTGTGTGTGTGTATATGTGTGTGTGTGTGTGTGTGTGAGTGAGTCAGCTCGAGTAAGAAGCATCAGCAGGAGACTCGGCTGGACATTGAATCACACGGTTAGCCGCGTAGCCGCACACCTTCTGATTCAGGCCTTCAGTTGCTCATTAACACGCCATGTCGGCCACTCGCTTCACGGCTGCTGGTTCTGCTGCTTTGCCTTGGTCCGGATCACATCTGGGTTCTATTTTGACACTTTATTCCAGTCCTCTGGTAGCGTATTTCTTTCTGTACTCTGGCTCCCTGTGTATGGATGGCAGCGTTCCAGTGCATGTAGCCCATAACAACGACCTATTTTCCCAGGGAGAAAATCTGAAACGGGAAGTTAGTTAACAATAGACTGATGTTGTCGCATTCCTTCATCCCTCATCGCACACTTCCTCTTTCCCCTGTGTTGTATTTTTTGTGTGCAGCTTGGCAGTTGCATTCAGGGTCCAGCAGGCGCCTCTGGCAGAGAGGGGAACCCGGGAACCAACGGCATCCCGGGGACGCCGGGCATCCCCGGCCGCGACGGAGTCAAAGGCGAGAAAGGCGAGTGCGTCAACGAGGTCTTCGAGGAGCCCTGGAGGCCCAACTACAAGCAGTGCGCCTGGAACTCTCTGAATTATGGCATCGACCTGGGTAAAATAGCCGTGAGTATAATGACACGTTTCTGAGGAATGGGGCTTCCGATCTTTTGACCAATTCACAGAATATTTTCTCCACCACAACGCCTCAATGTGCCGAAACGCCTCCTCTGCTGCAGGACTGCACGTTCACCAAGCTGCGTACCGACAGCGCCCTCAGGGTCCTCTTCAGCGGCTCCCTCAGACTCAAGTGTAAGAACGCGTGCTGCCAGAGGTGGTACTTCACCTTCAATGGGGCCGAGTGCAGCGCCCCCCTGCCCATCGAGTCCATCATCTACTTAAGCCAGGGGAGTCCGGAGCTCAACTCAACCATCAACATCCACAGAACGTCCTCGGGTACGACTCAACTCATCGTGCAATAAACCTCAACCTTTTTCCCCCCCAACTGCGATATCACGTTTGGGTTTAAAGCGACAGTTCAACATTTCGGGCAGTACGAGTGTTCGCCGGATGAGTTTTACCTCCACCTCTGGAGGCAGTTTCAGGCCACTGAATTCAATCCAGTGTTCCGATGTGTGTGTCCTTCTCTGCAGTTGAAGGGCTGTGTGAGGGTGTCAAAGCCGGGCTGGTGGATGTGGCCATGTGGGTGGGGACCTGTGCCGACTACCCCAGAGGAGACGCATCCACAGGGTGGAACTCGGTATCCAGGATCATCATTGAGGAACTGCCCAAATAAAAAAGTTCCATGGAACGGGTCGTGGTCGTGTGGCAGGATGTTACTACTCTGTACTCGTGTGAAATGTTCATATCATTATTACTGTTAATAAAGACACATTTTTATGGGGGGGGGGGGGGTTGAACTGAACCAAACACATTTCAACTTGTGATGTGTAAGAGCTTTGCTATATTCAGTGTAACTACACAGGTATACATTTAATGTATTGATGGAAATCCAACACAACAATGCAGATAGCGCAGTTTGGGTTTTATAAGAAAATGTTATGAAGCGGTGCAGTTACACTTCGTGGGAAGGAAATAAATGAATTGTGGAGGGAAAAAACATTTGTTGCTTCCGTCTGTTCACATAAAGCAATAAATTAATAAGAGACGCATTAATGTGACACACGCATGCAGCTGGAACCCGAGATCTACAAGTTTGCCGTTAACAATCAGCTCTTCATCGAGCCGGAAAACATCAATTGTATGTAACTATGACGACACGTTTAGCTCCTCCTCTGCAGACTTTTTGCCCAGAAGTCAAAGTGTTCGTCTTTCCATCTAAAACTAAATGCGGTTGATCCCGTTGTTCAGTTTTGGAAACTTTTTCAGTCCCACTGTGAAACGAACGCTTCTCATGTCTACGTGTCCGCTGCGCTGGGCGCGCGGTTTGCCGCCTGGCGTGGTTCACTCGGAGTCTCTGAACGCCACCGAGGCGTCAGTGTGAGCTCGGGGGTCTTCTTCGGGCTCTCAGCGTCTCATTGATTCTGTCCCAGGAGGTAGCGAGACACGTTCTCATAAACCACAAACGTGATGCAGCATGCGGGAGTGACTCGAATCATGTTGGGGATGATCCCTTTGTAGAAACCGACGGCGCCTTCGTTCCTGCAGTGAAGGGAAAAAAAGAAAAAAAATGGCTGGGGGGAAACATGACCACGCCTCTAATTGAACATGACTCAGGAGCCACATTTAGAAACTGAATAGGATGGCTTTAGCCGCGGATCAGTGTCCTACCTCCACGTCCGCCTGACGACATCAATAACTCCGTTGTATCGGTTGTGCTGGTCTTGCAGGCGAGCTCGCACCACCTGATACGGGTACGTCGTGGCAACGGCAAATATTTTGGATACCGCTGCCATTGTGATATATTCCATCGCGCTCTGTTTACACAGACAAAGAGATGGGGGGGGGGAGGGAGAGAGAAAGAGAGAGTGGGAAAGATGATGAGTCACCGCGGGTTAACCACATTGGGCTCGGTCTTGTTACAAGCTTTGTGTCCCAACTTTTATTCAAACACACAAGTTGGCATGTGGCTCGTGGGGTTATCGCCTCACCAGCTTGGCATCTGAAGACGCGTCCCTGTATTTGTTGTAGTCCCTCTTGAGCTCTTCGTAGGCCATGAACTGCAGCGCTCCGTGAGAAGTGCCCAACAAACCAGGAACGTAACCCTAAGACAAGCGCATGCAAAAGACAGTCAAATTTCCACTGAGTAATGTGGTTGCAATTATCCTTCCAGGCAGATACAGCCAACATAGGCTGTTGGTGCCCTCTAGTGGTGATTGATGAATTGGTGAAAACCCCATTTCAACCAAGTAGGACGAAGGTCAACTTTGGTTGTGGTAGAGTGACCCCAGTTCATAAGCATCATCAGCATGCCATGTATTGCTATATCACATGAATTACAGAGACACACTGATGTTCAACCTTGTATAGTCCTGGCACTCCCTCGTGGCGGTAGATCTTCACCAGAGCGTCGATCATCCCCTTGTACTGTTTACCGGTCGGGTCGGCATCGTACTGGAGCACCAGCCGGGTCTTGGTCACCCAGATTGGGTTGGTCAGGGTGAGCGTCAGGATGCCTAGGAGGACAGTGAAGGAAGTAAGAAAAAAATAAATAGAAGGGAGATACAAAATTGTGACGTATTGTTTTTTGTTGTTGCGGTTCTCCTCAACAAAAAGCGAAAAGAGGCACGACCGATGTTTCAGTTAATCGAATGCGATGTGGTAGTTGGTGATCGTTTCTGCAGACAGCAGGACGATAAGCATTGAACAGCACAAGTCAGCGATGGCTCCGTGTTTTCTGCATCATTAATATCTGCTAGCCTATGACGTGCCCAATAGTATACCGGTAATCTAATTTTACTTTCTTTAAAAAATTTAAAAAGACATGGTGGAATAATGCATTTTAAACTAAATCTACCGTTACACTATTATGTGTCATATCCCAAAGAACTCGTCACCTCCACGATGGATATGGCTGCCTTCTGTTTACCCCCCCCTCCCCCACCCCTGGATCGCTGTCCATGCCGACTACTACTTATTCATACATTTCGGTCATATTCATTGAATGTGTTTATGTAACTCTGTAATGCTTCCTTCTGTACACATGACATCTATTGCTCCTGTCCATCCTGGAGAGGGATCCTCCTCTGTTGCTCTCCTGAAGGTTTCTTCCCTTTTTTCCTTTCTATTTTTTGGGAGTTGTTCCTGATCCGATGTAAGCTCCTGGGACAGGGATGTCTATGTGTACAGCTTGTAAAGCCCTCTGAGGCACATTTGTAATTTGTGATATTGGACTATATAAAATAAACTGAATTTAATTGAATCCACAGTCGTGCCACCTTACCCCAAGAGAGCATCTTATTATCAGTATTTGAGGAAGCCGATCCACGTGACCGTGTGCACCAATTTGCATCTGTCTCCTGTCTTCGGAGGCCGGGTCAGAGCGGTACTATCTGGCCGCTGTTGTTGACCCCGATTAGGCGAGCGTGTCACTATAGCGTGGGACTAACCTGCTTCGGCCGCAGACACCAGGTGCTCTGTGGCACTCAATTCCGTTTGACGGCCCTCCTTCGTGTAGCCTTTGATTGCATTGTAGCTGTGAGGGGGGAGAAGACGTGTTATAGATCATGGGAATGATCATGTTAGAGATTATGATCCAATTGGATTATGGTGGACGTACAAAAAGAAGTAGAGACCCCAAGATGCTCCGGCGCCCCACACATTGGGTGTCACTCCTTGGTAGAGGCCCCGGAGACCCTCCTGCTTCCAGACACTCTTCATACAGTGTAATATGCCACTGTACTTGGGTCGTAATTGCAGTCCATCACTTACTAAATTGAAACGACATAAGACACATTTAAATCAACATTTCCTAAAATTCCGGTGACTTTACGCATATAAATATGAACATATCAGAGTCCTGCATCGTTAATTGACACGTTGCACATACAAGGAATTTGAACGGGTGAAATGTGCAGAACAATAAACACAGACAGCTTAATAAACAATAAAACAGCAATAATAGCCAAACGCACGAGACAAACATCAATACAATAAGTACAATGTCGTCCTGTTACCTGCAAACCTGATTTTGACCAGGTCCAGAGGGTGGAGCACCAGCGTTGACACCACCCCTCCGCTGAGCCCCGCCGCCAGGTGCTCCACCTTCACATGGCTGAACACCTGGCGCACGAGTCCGGCTATCGAGACAGCGGGAACGGGTTTCGGGGACCCGGCCTGCGTGACGTCAACGGCGCCGAGATCAGGAGCGGAACTCATGATGAATGAGTGAATTAACCTAGCTAGTTCCTGTCAGCACGTTACGCATTTCGTAACGTTAATGCTCAAATCTATTCCTGTATGGCCGCCAGACGACAACTCCTTGGCACCGCTATGACTCCACGGCTGCCATTGCACGCGAACTACACGGTTAACATGCGGCACGCCATGGCTTAGATAACGTAGAACATAATAAGCACCGGTGCCACTGCGCGACCTTGCTGCTCGTGTTTACTTCATATAAGTCATAATTAGGAGTAGTGCTTCCGCCCCAACTTTCAAAATAAAACCCTTTAGGCGAACAATAAACTATAACAGGCACATTATTTGGGTATTTAAAAAAACAGAAAAACACAAAAGTACAGCGTACTCAACTGTACACGTTGAGGAAATTAAATGGCCTTCCTGAACCAAGGTTGTAAATGTAAACATCAAAATTGGTTCGTTGCCAGTTTGAAGACCAACTCGGTGTATTTCCGGTCTTTCTCTGCTAGATTCCGCTTCTTGATCGCTGTTTCTGTGACGTAACCAGGAGGACTGGACATCCCACAATGCAACGCGGTCAAACTCATTTCTTCTTCCTCAACACATGGCTTGTGCTTGCTAATATTTTTATTTTGTTAGACCCAAGTCTAACGGCACTTTTTAAGTGTATTTCCATTTTCATTCTTCCACCAAATGAAGGTTAAAGTCCTCTCGAGGAACCCGGATGATTACGTCCGGGAGACTAATCTAGATATTCAACGTGGTAAGTGAAACAGTGTAATCTAAAAGGCTAAAGCACAGGATGCTAACCTAGTGCTAGCCAGCTTTCCCTCAGGAGACATCAGCCACAGACATTTATTTATATAAAATAAGGCGAGTCGAACCTCGTCTTTCTCCAAATCTTGACGTTGTTACAAAAACACACAACGCCAACCATATTTGGAGAAGCTGTCTGTAAGCTTCGATATATAAAGCAAATAAGATGCATTTCATGTGCACGTAACTAACGTTAACATTAGCAGGTATTTAATGTCGGCGAATGGAAATCGTGAGGGAGATATAATTTGTAACTTTAAGTGTGTTTGAATTGCTCCAAAGAAGGAAGAAAACTGCACGAATAATCCCGTGCAATGTCACGTTGAATGTAATTTACAGTTTATGTTTATCAGCCGAATTGCTTGCATTGAAACGAACGAATCGCATCTCTTAGCCATCTAGAATATGAGAATATCTCGCAATTTTATGAAGTAGTGACTACTCTTTGTTGTTAGTCCCCAGAAACTATGACCCGACTCTGCATCCGTTTGAGGTGAGCAGAGAGTACACCCGGGCCCTGAACGCCACCAAGCTCGAGAGGGTGTTCGCCAAGCCTTTCCTGGCCTCTCTGGACGGACACAGAGATGGGGTCAACTGCATGGCCAAGCACACCAAGAGCCTCTCCACCCTGCTCTCTGGCTCCTGCGACGGGGAGGTGACTACCTGCCAAATCCTTAATATATTACCTCAGCTTGCCACACAATTCTGTGCCGTGCACTCATTGTTAACATTTGATCTGATCCGTAGGTGAAAGTGTGGAATCTGACCAAACGCGAATGTGTCCGCACTCTCCAAGCGCACGAAGGGTTCGTCCGGGGAATGGTCGTCCGCTCTTGTGGAACCTCCTTCTTCACGGTGACTGCCTCGCTTCGACCGCTACGGTTTTAAGAATCGTTGGTCTTTTTGTTAGCTGACCTCTAAATACAGCGTCTGTATTTATTTTAACTGTAACAGGTTGGTGACGACAAAACTATCAAGCATTGGAAAATGGAGACACCTGGTTACGGCGAGCAAGAGGAGCCACTCAACACTATCCTGGGCAAGGTGTGATTAGTGGGCATTTTCCTTGGTATTGTATCAGACCGTCGGTGAATCATCGCATTTCCGTCATTGTGAACATTATTCTTGTTCTTTTGCAGACTGTCTTCACCGGCCTGGACCACCACCAGAAGGATGCCGTGTTCGCCACATGTGGCCAGCAGGTGGACATCTGGGACGAGAAGAGGAGCAGCCCAATCCGCTCTTTCACTTGGGGCGTAGACAGCTTCAGCGCCGTGCGCTTCAACCCGGTGGAGGTGAGACTGGAGAACAATTGGTTCATCTCCCGACTCCTGTCAAAGGGGTTATTTACATCAGCCCCCCTGCTGATGTCTTTTAAAGTCTTAACGGTTGACATCTTTCCACAGACTGAACTACTTGCAAGCTGTGCCTCTGACAGAAGTATCGTACTGTATGACATGAGAGAATCAACGCCACTTAAAAAGGTAGGGTTCACCTTTAGTCACCTTCTCTCTCCGCCTTGGCTCACAATGATATGATTTCTATCTCTTGTGTTTTTTCCATTTTTCTTTTTTAGGTTATCATGACAATGAGAAGCAACACATTATCTTGGAACCCTATGGAAGCCTATTACTTCACATGTGCTAATGAGGACTACAAGTGAGTTGACGATTGTTTCAGTGATTCACATAAATCATCTTGCGCTGAAGAAGTCTTGCATGTCCAAATGTAAAGTCCTGCTCTGCACTTTTGGTCGATTTTCAAAATGGATGGATGATTAATTCACGGCTCGTTATTATTTTACTATTGCACTTTCCACTAAAGCCCAGTTTGAATAACGGCTGAATCTGTCTTTGTCTCATCAGCCTCTACACATATGACATGAGGTACCTGGACCAGCCAGTCACAGTGCACATGGACCACGTCTCTGCAGTGCTGGATGTTGACTATTCTCCAACAGGGAAGGAGTTTGTATCTGCCAGTTTTGACAAAACCATCCGCATCTTCCCCAAGGACGGTGGCCACAGCAGGTTAGTAGGACCCTGAACACCGGCGTAAAACAAATACCATTACCACATGCTTACTTTTACTTTTCCTTTCCGACTGAACCAGTGGAGAAGGCAGAATAATTATTCTTTGTGTCATGGTGGTTATTAGTTTTGATTCTGGGCCTGTAAAGTGTTTTATTTATAATTTCGAGAATACCGTATATAATTTATTGTGATTCAGAAGCCAACAGTTAGTTATCCTCCCGGGGCACGTCCAAATGTACGTCCATACTTTGAACACACACTGAATCTTGCAAATGCCATAAGGAAAAACTATAGATAATCCATGTCATAACAACTGTAAAAAAAATAAAAAAGTGTTAATTAAAGTTGCCAACCAGCTTTAACGGAGCAACGCCATCACTTGTGTTATTAGTGCTAACGTGACAAGACAAAACGTCAACTTTTGAAAAAGGCCCATGTTGACTTACTGAAGTATTGAGACGTTGTTAAAACAAAGTGGCTGAATAAGTAAAATAAACACGGCACGGTTTCCTGGTTCCAACTATCGGTTCATGTATAAGTGTTTGCTTTGTTGTTGTTTATTATAATCCTTTTTTCTATTTAGGGAGGTCTACCACACCAAACGCATGCAGCATGTCATCTGCATAAAGTGGTCAGTAGACAACAAATACATCCTGAGCGGCTCCGACGAGATGAATATCCGACTGTGGAAAGCCAACGCAGCTGAGAAGCTGGGAGTGGTGAGTCCGACCTCGTCTTCCTCCTGCTTTATATCAGAACTCCAGCTTCAATCGATCACGCATCCAAGGCAACTCGCAGCTTCTTGGTGAGCAGGAAGTGGCGTAGCGGCGGGTCAACCAACAGCTGTACGGCCCCCCCCGCTCTCCATGTCATACTGTATCTCCCTCCAGCGTATTACCGGATCTTGTCTTTTATGAGTTGGCAGCATTCCTCGACACAGCCGGGCCCGCTTCAGAGCGGTGGGAGCGGGCAACTATGCCAGGAGCAAATGTCCTGATGGATGCTGACTGAGGGCAGAATCACTCTCAATAAGTTCACTGTACCAATTGGCACGTAACTCCACCCCCAGCCCCACTAATGACCGCTGACTGTATCTTGTGAAGAGAGTACCACATGGCTTGCACATGTTTATGTTGTGCTCAACTGTCCAAGAAAGCTTTTATGAAATGCTAGGAAGGCGTCCCAATGCCCCCAAAAATCCCAGTTCGAGCGGAATAATGTAGATCGTCTTTCATCCCTAATCGGATTCTCCTCTCGCGTATTCTCTTAATGCAGCTCCTGAGTGGAAAATCGTCCCCCTTTTGGCACTAGTTTTACCGTCACCGTGCAAGAGAAGATTTATCCGCATGCGTTGCACTTAAAGAGATCAGACACGGGCTGCTCCTATCAGCAGTTTGGATCAGCCAATCACTTAAAGCGGGCAACGCCGAACATAATGAAGCATTAACAATCAAGTTGCACTGAAGGGGTCTTTAATTATCAAGGTGTGTGTGTGTGCGTGTGCGTGTGCGTGTGCGCGCGTGCGTGCGTGCGCATACACATTTTGTATTTGCAGGTCCATCCATTGTTTTTTGTTGTCGCGTGTGCGTTGCCCTCTAAACACGAAATATTCGGCCAGTAGTGCTGCTGCTGGCATACAAACAACTCGACACGCAAGAAAAATGTTGGAACTGCAGTCAAAGGACTGAAAGGAACCCGAGAGAGAACCGGCCTGTCTACACGGCCACATCGTGAAAGCAGCGCAGCAACAACTGCTCAAATCCTCCAACCGTGGTTACGTTCCCAATGTGCGGTCACCAGTGTCAAAACACAACACCAAAGAAACTTGTGTGCGAGTGAGAGACTCGAGCCATTAGGCAGCCGGTGTAGACGGCTGTATTGATTCACTAAGATGGAAGTGTATCGGCTCCTCGGAAGACATGTAGCGCAACGCTCCTGTGACATCACACTAAAAACAAAACAGTCCTTTCAGAATTATTTTGTATCAAAACCCGATGCCTACATTACCCACAATGCAATGTGTAGTGTGGTTACGTCACGATGGCTGCTGAATTCTTTCTAACCTGTATGACTTGTTTTAACGGTGGCTGCTTGCCCCCTCGTTGACCGAGTCCACAGCGTCATCCTGGTCAACTTCTCTATCCAGTTTATTTTATATGGAGCATCAGCAGGGCCATGGCAGGAGGCATCAGAACCAGCCAGGTCCAATGGACCCTATGAGACGAGAAGCCACAAGAACTCCGCGGAGGAAGTAGAGTTAGTAATGTGTGATGGAAAGATGAAAATTCATCCAAAAGGAGAGAGAGAAGAGGAGAGAGGTGCTCAGTGTATCCTAAACGTCCCCCAGCAGCTATAAGCCTATAGCAGCATCTCAAGGGGCTGGACCAGGTGAACCTGATTCAGCCCTAACTATAAGCTCTGTCAAAGAGGAAAGTCTTAAGACTACTCTTAAACGAGGTGACTGTCTGCCTCCCGGACTAAAGGTGGAAGCTGGTTCCATAAAAGAGGAGCTTGATAACTAAAGGCTCTGGCTCCCATCCTACTTTTTAAGACTCTAGGAACTACAAGTAGTCCCGCATTTAGTGAGCGCAGCTCTCTAGTGGGCCAATATGGTACTACAAGCTCCTTAATATATGATGGTGCATATCTCTTGGATGGGATCTTCCATCCATCATCGTACCAATGGCATTTAGCAAGCTAACCACTTGTGTGTGATGGGGGGGGCGGGTTGGTTTACTCCCACAGGATCAGCATATACGGCTCTTCTCCGGCAAATTGAATCTGAGACAAATCATTGCTTTTAATTAGAATAAAAGCCTTGAGGAGTGCGGCCCCGCTTTATTGAGGGGGGGGGGGGGGGTCTTCTTGTTGCGCTGGTGTCTTCACTTTTTAACGGACATTGATTCCGTTTTGAGCGGGTGTGCCGTTGAGCTGAGGTCGCTGCTTCCTGTACGGGCCAACATTTTATGATGTCAAGGCAATGTAACTGTCGGTGATTAACGAAACGCCACCTGAGCTCAATGCAGACTTTCTTCCTGTGGTCAGCACCAAACTCCACGCTCGTACTCTCCTCCTGGAAATAGTCATCGTTACCGGCTGTGAATGACCCCAGTCACACTATAGGTCTAAATGCAACAGTTACTGTTACAGGGCAGCTGACTCCGATATGCCTCGTGGTCGTCCTGTGTTCTGATCTCAAGCTGAAGAAAGAGACGGTCATCACGCAAAAAAATATATAGGAGATCAAATGCCTAAAAACGAGACCCATTATTACTTCATGTGGCCAAAGTATTGACGACTGTCTCAAAGACGAGAAGTCCGTTAGCTCCGCTTAACAAAAACGGCTGTTCTGGTTCGATCCAATTACCTATCGGCACTTTTAAAGGCGGGCAGACACGGTTCGGTTGACACCTAGATCATATGTTAGCCCGACTCCAACACTTCAGACCACATTTTTACAGTTTGGTTCGAGCAGTTCCAGAGTGCCACCTCCCACGCGACTGCTGTCGAAAGATATTTCAAAAATTATTTGGTTGGTAGTTTTAAGGTTCGTTCAGAGAAACACAAAGCTGATTTTTGGCGTGGAGAGATGGCGTGCTAAATGTCAATGCAAAGCAAGGTCTATTTCTCCTGACTTTGTCTTGTTCTTCTTCTTGTCTTTGCCATTTTTTCTTCTTCTGCTCTGTCCAACTCATCCTCCTTTGTGTCCCTCAGCTGGCCCCCAGAGAGCGGGAGGCCACCAACTACAGCCAGAAGCTGAAGGAGAAGTTCCAGCACCACCCGCAGATCCGGCGCATCGCTCATCACCGACACCTGCCCAAGAGCCTCTACCACCAGACCAAGGAGCTGCGGGTTATGAAAGAGGCTCGTCGCAAGAAGTACGTGCTAATTAGTTTTAAGATAACCATTTAATCTAAAACAGGATTCGTACGGTCATGGAAAACCTGGAAAAGTCATGGAAAAAAACTTACATCATAAAAGTTTAGGAAAAGTCATGGAAATTTGTTATAATCACATGTTCATTTACGCCGAGTTTGAAATAATTAATATGTTTTTTTAAAGAAAAACGCTCAAAATATAAGCCGGCGTACGCTCTCAATACGCTCAATGTTCTAAATTCTTCATGTTTTTACCGAGATTTCAGTTTGGTCATGCAAATTTGGTTTAAAGTCACGGAAAAGTCCTGGAAATCCATCGCTAAAAATGTGTAAGAACCCTGCTAAAAGCATGGCCACAACGCACCCTGTGTCTGCGTGGAGGTGATGCTGGTGGAGACTTGGGCTGATGCCAGGATGTGTCTGACCTACGCAGTCCCACCCGCCTCATGGAAACTGTCCCTGATGGCACTGCCTCCGATGACATGGTCCCAGTAGCCCTTACATACTCATTTACAGCTCTGTATGGTGGATTGATTGTTCCGGTGATTCATGGCTCAGTCTTCTAATTACTGGCAGTATTGTGACGTGTCAGACATGTTTGGACTGTGAATGATTTACTACCCATGCTTTATACATTATTTTCAGGGTACATTGGTGTAGTGGGTGACGTAGGTGTTGGGTCAACAGTCTCATATTCCCTCACTTCCTCCCCCCTCCTCTGTGTTTGCTCATCTCTCTATCCGCCCGTCTGTATATTCTCACCGGCAGTTTGTTCACGGCTTTTTTTTTCTTTCTTCCTTTCTTTCTTTCTTTCAGGGAGAGGAATGTTCGGAAGCACAGCAAGCCGGGAAGTGTTCCTCTGCTGTCCGAGAAGGAGAAGCACGTTGTGACCGTGGTCAAATAGGCAGAGCCAGGACCGATGCCCGTCCCCCAGATCACCCCCACATGGGACATGTTCAGACTGCCCTCACTTAAAAGTGAGGGGCGAGAAACGTGTCCGTTGGGACAAGTTGGATGCATCATTCGAAGCCCGAGGACACAGACTGTAAATACATAGACATTAAATATGGTAAAACTGACTCGAGTGACTAATTGCACATTTTTGCTTTGAGCAAGTTTGCTTCATTACTCTTTTTTTAATAAACGATGAGCTGATTTGAATTGATCCAGTGTTTTAAAGAGTGTCATGTGACATGGTTTACAGTCTTATTAGTCTTTTCCATAAAATGAAGTTCCGGACACTCGCTAAAGTTGATTATTGAACCTCTCAGAGCTGGCGTAACATTTCAGTATGCTTCAAATGACCCTCCGCCCGACATCTACTGGACAAAAGTGTTCGTTGTGACAACAACAACAAAAAGGAAGCATGATGTCATAGTCCATCTACCTAGGTGGAACGAAAGATGTTTTGCCTTTTAAATGGCGGCGCTCTATTAGATATTATAAATTTGGCCACGTACCACATTCCTTCAAAGTGGCTGTAATTAAACGTCTCCTGAAGAAGCCCACCCTGGATCCAGAGGTGTTGGCTAACTACAGACCGATCTCTAACCTCCCCTTCCTCTCCAAGATCCTTGAGAAACAAGTCGCACACCAGTTGTCACTTTCTACATCATAATAGTTTATTTGAGGAGTTTGTCAGGATTTAGAAAACAGCACTGGTGAGAATTACGAATGACCTCCTAATGGCATCAGGTAAAGGATTCATCTCTGTACTCGTCTTGTTAGACCTTCGTTCTGCATTCGACACCATTGACCATGACATCCTGTTACAGAGACTGGAGCAGTCGATTGGCATTTCAGGCACGGCACTAAGTTGGTTTAAATCCTATTTATCAAATAGATCTTAATTTGTATTTGTAAGCGATGAAGCCTCGATGACCACCAACATTAGTCACAGAGTTCTGTGGACCAATTTTATTTACCTTATATAAGCTTCCTTCGGGCAATATCAGGAAACACTCCATAAACTTCCATTGTTATGCAGATGATACTCAACTATATCGATCAAACCAGAGTAGAGCAACCAGCTCACTAAAATTCAAGCATGTCTTAACCCTTGTGTTGCCTTAGGGTCATTTTGACCCGAATCAATATTACACCCTCCCCCCGCCTTAGGATTAATTTGACCCCATTCAATGTTTAATGTCGGTGTTCCTTCGGTAGTCAACAAACAAACATAAAGTGCCTCACACTTAAACTTGGAAAACAATATTAATTCTAATAATTTTCTGGAGGTTTTAATTGCTGGCGTCAAATTGAACCCAAAGGGTAAAATATGTTAGTAAATATAAAGGTAACAGGAGGGTGAAACATTGAATCGGGTCAAAATGACCCAAAGGCGGGGGGAGGGTGTAATATTGATTCGGGTCAAAATAACCCTAAGGCAACACAAGGGTTAAAGACATAAAAACATGGATGACCTGCAACTTCTTGATGTTAAACTCAGACAAAACCGAAGTAATTTTAATCGCCCCTGAGCACCTCAGAGATCAATTATCTGGTGATGTGGTTTCTGTAGACGGCATTGCCCTGTCATCCAACAAGACTGTAAAGTATCTTGGCGTTATCTTTGATCGGGACTTGTCCTTTAACTCCCACGTAAAGCAAATCTCAAGGACTGCATTCTTTCATCTACGTAATATATCAAAAATCAGGCACATCTTGTCTCAAAAAGATGCAAAAAAAATTCACGCGTTCGTTACTTCTAGACTGGATTACTGCAACTCCTTATTATCAGGCTGCTCTAATAAGTCTCTTAGGTCCCTCCAGTTGATCCAGAATGCTGCAGCTCGTGTTCTCACTAAAACTAAGAAAAGAGATCACATCACTCCTGGACTAGCTGCTCTGCACTGGCTCCCAGTACAATCAAGAATCACTTTTTAAATCCTTCTCTTAACCTACAAAGCCTTGATTGGTGATGCACCATCATATCTTAAGGAGCTTGTAGTACCATATTGCCCCACTAGAGAGCTACGCTCACTAAATGCGGGGCTACTTGTAGTTCCCAGAGTCTTAGAAAGTAGAATGGGAGCCAGAGCCTTTAGTTATCAAGCTCCTCTTCTATGGAACCAGCTTCCACCTTCAGTCCGGGAGGCAGACACAGTCACCTCATTTAAGAGTAGACTCAAGACTTTCCTCTTTGACAGAGTTTATAGTTAAGGGCTGAATCAGGTTCACCTGGTCCAGCCCCTTGATATGCTCATTATGCTGCTATAGGCTTATAGCTGCTGGGGGACGTTTAGGATGCACTGAGCACCTATCTCCTCTTTTCTCTCTTTACTTATGGATGCATTTTCATCTCTCCATTACACATTATTAACTCTTCCTCTCCGGAGTCTTTGTGACTTCACGTCTCATAGGGTTCATTGGACCTGGCTGGGTCTGATGCCATGGCCCTGCTGATGCCCCGCCCACTCCTCCTCTCTACCTCCATCTGCCTGATGGATCACGGAGGTCTGGATCGTGGTCCATGCCTACTACCAACTATTCATACACTCTGTCATATTCATTGAATGTATTGTAACTCTGTAATGATTCCTTCTGGTCACATGGCATCTATTGCACCTGTCCATCCGGGGAGAGGGATCTTCCTCTGTTGCTCTCCTGAAGGTTTTTTCCCTGTGAAAGGTTGTTTTCTAGTTTTTGGGAGTTTTTCCTGATCCGATGTGAGGTCCTGGGTCAGGGATGTCGCATGTGTACGGATTGTAAAGCCCTCTGAGGCAAATTTGTAATTTGAGATATTGGGCTACACAAAATAAACTGAATTGAATTGAATGTTCTACACATTGAAACTGCTTCTCAATAATCTGACCAATGGGAAGTCCGTACTTTGTACAACACACCTGAGCGATCGCTCAGCAATGTGCCAGTGATCTCCAGATGTTTTGGTAAGATCAATGGGAATGTTAAGACTATTTTCAATTAAGTTTTGTGTTGCCCAAAATTAAAAACATTGCCTCAAAGGAATTTACAATCTATACATACGACAACCTCGCGTCAGCACACGGAATTGTGCTGGATATTAAAACCTGAGGAGCGCAAGGGCAGATGTTCTGACTTCCTCACAACACTTTAGTTATTAGTTAACTTTAGGCCAACAGTCGTGATCTGAATCATTCAGAATTGTACGATTTCTGCAGAGAGGTTGACATACATGATGACGTAACAAAGATAAAGGTGCATTGTGGTGTCGAAGGCTGCAGAAAAAGTGAAGTTTGGGGAATACAAACAATTGTTTGGGTAGAAGGTGAATACGGAAGGCACTAACATTCGTTTTCATAATCTTCCAGTTATTTTACCCGTTTAATGCATCAATCAATTGGTCTCCAAAATGTCAGAAGTATTGGGCAAAAGTGGACATCACAAGTTCCTGTCGAGTTTGACCCAAGACGTTCATTTTGAATCAGACTATATTCAAATAAATAAAGATTTTCCTCAGTGTCACAGAAGCCTTGCCTTTGTGACGGTTTGAGACACACATCCAGTGTGTGTGTGTGTGTGTGTGTGTGTGTGTGCATGCGTGTGTATGTATGCTCGCGTGCGCGTGCGTGCTCCACGCCGGCGTAACACATGAATAAGATAAACCCAGGGCTGCCACAGACCTGCAGTAACACTCATTGTCACTAGTCATGTTCTGTATTCATTCTCGCGGTGCTCGTGATCTGAC
This sequence comes from Pseudoliparis swirei, assembly GCF_029220125.1. Lineage (NCBI taxonomy): Eukaryota > Metazoa > Chordata > Actinopteri > Perciformes > Liparidae > Pseudoliparis > Pseudoliparis swirei. The sequence goes on along the minus strand of NC_079409.1, from coordinate 19,018,758 downwards.
GATGAAATATGCGTCACCTCTCCCGGCGCGCTGCCGCTCCAGCTCACGCGCCGCGCCTCCGGTCCGCGTTTTCGCGTCGGCTCTCTGCCGCCTGCTGTCAATGAACATCCAACGCGTCCTCTCAGCTTTACTCCTGTACGCGTTTCCATCGCTCCTCCTCCTATCCGGATTTTATCCCCCCCCCCCCCCCCACCTCTCTCTCTCTCATTGCATCCATTTTTGTGCATTTAAGAAATCTCCAAGAATTACCAATCTGGAGGAGAGCGAGCTACCCAGAGTGCCACAGAGGAGGGTTAAGGACCCCGACCAAACGGACGGACCGGGTGTCTTTGACATCCCACCATGCGAGTACCAGCGTTCTGAAGGATGGCAGCGATGGGTTAGACAGGATTTAACATGACGGCAAAATAAAAGGCAAGAGTGGTTTTGTTTTTAGTTTTGTTTTTTTTGTCGTTTCCCTTTTTTTCCCTTTTCAAAAAAATCCCTGGATGGATGCGGAGGCTTGTGTTTGGAATACCTGAAGGTTGTAGCCTTTACAGCTCGTGCACTCTGGCTTCATTTTAAGGGCATCTATTTCTAATCCTGAGCGTTCTTTCTATTTGAGAAAGATGTGTCTAGAAGAAAGGAGAGAAATCTGGCGTTTCAACCGGCAACAGCTTCAATATCGGGCGATGCTCATTCGGCTTCAGCGTGTTTGATAACCCCATTACGATCACTCTAGACGGAGATGGGGAGGGAGGGGGGGGGGGGGCTGTAATTCATATTTCCGACGCTTATTTCTGCAGCACAAGTGCAATGTGTGTGCATGATCGGCTACTATACCGAGATGCCATGCCGCCTGTGAACCGCGAATGCGACCGGCAAATGAAACCATTTGACGGCTTGAAATGTAGCAACAACAAACAATAAAAACAACAAATACATCGCCCAGAATGCTGCTGGTTGACAGTGCTCTTCTCGTCTTTTTTTGTTTGTTGTTGTTGTTATTATTTTGTTGTTGTAAATTGTAGCCACTGTGTGTAAAAGATGTCCGCTCCACACGGGCCCCGGGGCGGCCCTGGCCCTGCTGCCGCTGCCGCCGCCGCCGCCGCTGCCTCGGCGGCCGGCGCCATGCCGGAGATGCCCGACCTCAGCCACCTCACCGAGGATGAGAGGAAGATCATCCTCGGCGTCATGGACCGACAGAAGAAGGAGGACGCGAAGGAGCAGTCGATGTTAAAGTAAGTTAAAAATGAAAAGAAAAGAAGAGTAAAGAGCACGCGGAGCTGTTTGGAGCTGTTTGTTGCTGCTGCTGGCGGTGAACAACCCCACGGGTCTATGTCGGGTTGTTGTTATAGTGGCACATTGCTGTCGCCACCCTGGTGGATCGTGTTGCCACTTGACATCCAGGCTCGAGCCGTCTGCTCGCCGGTAGGAGCGAGGGGACACGAGCCGTTCCCTCGGTTATCATCTCTCGTTGGCTCCTCGTTCAGGAAATACTTTATTTGAATGGCTGAGTATCATTTCGTAATGCGGCATATACTACTCCAACCTCATTCCTCCCCCTGTCTTTGCTGTGGCTGTGTAGCTTTACTACTCTACATGGGCTGGGTTAGCAGCAGCGGGCGCCATTTTCACGTGAAAAGCACGCCGACTCGCTTTAACCTCTCCCCACGAGCGTCACCGACATTACACAATGTGACACCGGAAAGATCATTTAAGGTGTCCTTTGTGGCGGAAATGGCGCACGCGGGGCGTGTGTGGTTCTCAAACGTTACCCCCCCCCAGCCTCCCCCCCCCCCTCCTCCTCCTGTGTACAGATGTCGCTCGGAGCTGTTTCAGCACCACGGAGCTGTTCACTGTGGGGTTCACTTTTTAAGGTGGACTGGACTGTTCCTGCTTTAACCTTTACTGTGTTGAGCCATCGTTATATCGTTATACTCTGGTGACTGGTCATAAACACACACACACACACACACACACACACACACACACACACACACACACACACACACACACACACACACACACACACACACACACACATACTCACTCACTCAGTTGATGTATTTTTAAGACAACATTTGGCTTGACGTTATTAGGAAGATATCATTTCAGCGTGGTGGCCTTATACATGTTTCCATCCTGTTGATTTTCTGGTAGTTTCCCTCCTTCGATGGAATGAAGCACAAACCAGGCGCCTCTGTACTTTGACTATTTTGGTTTTAAATGCAGCACAGATTTTAGGGGACAGCCGATGAGGAAATCAATCCACATTTTAGCCAGAGACCCCTGTCAGGTGGCTGCAGCCTCAGCGTGATGAGTGACTTCAGTGTGAAAGAAGTGTGCCACTATCACAGGGAGCCGTTGTTTCCCCCCCCCCCCCCCCCCCCGTCATCCGGTAAACACTTGCTACTACGGCAGCATTCCTAATGGAGTGAAAGTTGTGCAATCCCTACCTTGTGCTGCTGCATGAGAAACATGACTCACGTACTCCAAGACACGGCTCGAGCCGCTGCAGAGCGTGCTGTGTGAATCAGCCAGGCCTTTTCCACCCACCCCCCAATAGCTGAGTATATTTCCTGTTTCTCTGAGGTAAAGGGGATTGTCAGTTGAAGTCACTCTTAGTCTGACAGTGATGTCAAAGCCTTGTGATGACTGAGCATGGGCAGAGGGGGCTGTTCTTTTTGTGTGTGCCAGGGACATGACACGACTGACTCTCTCACCATAATGTGAGGTAACTCTGATGGCAGGCCAGACACGACTTGTCTCAGTGGCCGTTACTTATGCCAAATTGCATAAGAATTATGTTTCCAGTCTCAGCTGCAGACCTTGGTTTCCTGAGTGTTTATCTAGGCAACAGGGCTATATTGATAATGCTAAACAGCTGACAAAAGACATGCAGTTAATATTAAGAGTTGACAGCCACCATTTCGTTGTGTTTCAGAGATAAAAAAGAAAAGAAAAGTCTCTTGACCCTCTTCGGACGAAAAGTAACGCTTTCTTTCACTGTTTTCTACAACGAGAATATATATATTTGAGTTTTACTGTGTTTCGTCTATACGTACAAGGTGACTCAAAATGAGTCGTCCCAACAGTACACCCCGGCTTTCTTTTACCTATGAATCACGCATACACGACTGCAGTGGATTAACTTGTCATCGGGTGCATCGCAGCATTTCCCGGCATTGTGGAAAACAAACACCCACACGGCGTCACGCAGCCTCACCGCCCGCTGCAAGTCCAAAACCAAACGGCGGCTCGGACGGCTTTTTTCCGCGAGAAAGTGGCGGTTTGAACATTTACTTAAATACACTTGTATAATCAGAGGGAACCCTGGTAGAATGGAGGGATGGTGAGGAGAGAGAGAGAGGAGAGAGAGAGGAGAGAGTCAACTCGCTGTCATCTCACTGGAGGTGCTAAAGAGAGCGTGGATGATGGGAATCCGGTGCTGCTGACTCGCATGCAATTAGCTCCTCTCTCTTAACAGGCCTGCGCCCGTTTGCGTGGAGAGAAATGTGCTGCAATCCATTTCCTAAAGTCCATTCGGTGGCGCTCTGCATATCATTCTTATAATTCTGTCCTGGAAAGTATATTTAATTCAATTCAATTCAATTCAGTTTATTTGTATAGCCCAATTTCACAAATTACAAATTTGTCTCGGAGTGCTTTACAATCTGTACACATAGACATCCCTGCCCCAAAACCTCACATCGGATCAGGAAAAACTCCCAAATAACCCTTCAGGGGGAAAAAAAGGGAAGAAACCTTCAGGAGAGCAACAGAGGAGGATCCCTCTCCAGGATGGACAGGTGCAATCTCTACACACAAAAACATGAACCCAGTCACTGCAGTTAAGCGCAGCTCCAGGTGCATTTGTTCCACTGAGCTATCGTGGCTTTCCATGCACCAGTAAGTCCCTGAGCAGCACAGCAGTGACGGGTTATGGGACCCCCACCCCCACCCCCAACCCCACCCACCCAGACACTTTGTCTCCCACGGGCACGCTGCCTGCGACGGGGTGAACCACAGAACGCCCGGGGCGCCTCTTCTCTTTCCTCCCCGCTCCGCCAGTCCTCTTGGGCTGCTTCCTGGTTTCTGCTCGGTGGCCAGGAGGGCCGGGGATGGAGCAGGAAGCGGGTCATGGGGGCGGGGTAATGATCTCCATCCTCTGACTTTGTCTTTCACGCCTCTACCCTCTAAACGCTTTGCCGTCGTTTCTGTTTCCCGTGCATATCGTGTTACCTGAGTTCCCATGCAAGCACGCACCCCCCCCCACCCACACACAAACACACGCACACACACACACGCACACACACGCACACACACTCACGCCACAGAAAGATGGTCAAACTTGAGGTGACCTTTTAAGTAAAAGCACCCTGGCTGACGTATTGTGTTTCCTTTCCAAAGATCACATGACTCCCAGTAAATATCCCGGTTCCACCGCCTTCTTGTGACAGTGTTGAACTCTTGAATCGGGGGGACTGTGTCACCTGCTCAGGGACCTCCTTTGACAGTGCTAATTATAGTGTCTGCCTTGTAGGAGGGACTCCCACTGAGATGCAGCGTTTCCAGGGCTCTGAGGTGTCTGCTGCTCAGCCATCTATTTGGGAACCCCCGTTTTTTTATTGCACAGGGCGAAGGACGCCCCCCCCCCCTCAGTGCCCGTCTGAGAACATAATGCACCAGGGGGGTTTTCAGGATGTTTGATGTCAGAGATGAACATTTTGTCCTAAGACCCCCATCTGTACTTATATTTTATACCACCGACTTAGAAATGTTAGTCAGCTTTCACACTATTTACAATTAAGGCTTCAGTGTTATTATCTATCAATACTCAGAATAACTGCATCATGACAATATGATGAGGATGTTACAGAGAAAGACAGAGAAAGCTAACAAGAAATATAAATATATTCTCTATGATACTAAACGTGTGTATTAAACTATCATTGAATTACTTAGCAACTTGTAAGAAGAAATAAGAATAGTCTCAATTGAAGCAGCAGATTTACTGACTTGTTTGTCCATAATGTAAAAAAAAGAAGAACAAAATAAAATAAAACTACAATTCCCATAATGCAACTTCACAGAATCTCTCTTGCACCTCTGATGCACCCTGGAGTGTTTCGATTAGATTGTAAAATATATTTCTTTCAAAAATTTAGATTTAGATAACCCTGATGACTTCATCCATATTTATTTCGGACTCAAGAAAACTCTCTCGAACCCCCAGAAGACATTGACAATTATATATAATATAAATGTTTGAGTACTTGAGTATACGAGTCACATGGCCCAGGCCTTATTTGAATATTACCGTGTTGCCATATACATGTTACACCACTATCATCCCAGCTGTTACACTACACTGTACACCGAGAAGTATTAGTGATGTGAATCCAATTAGACGAGAAATTCGTTATTCCATTGAAACATTTCAATATGAATAGAGCTATAAAGTAACTGAACTGTTTACATGACTATCAAAAGGGTTAAGGGCCAGAGAGCTCATTGTAATAACCCTACATCATACTGTGTTAATAAGCAACATAGCTATGGTGCAGTGTGTGTGTGTGTGTGTGTGTGTATTCAACATGAAGAGCATTGACCGAATAGCTTTGATTGATCCCATCCCACCCGCCCATGAATACATAGAGTGACCACGACTTGTTGGACAGAGACAAACTGGCTATCCAGAAAAAAACAACATGTGTCAGTTCTGCAAACAAGAGCTGAGAGGCAGAGAAACACTTCCTGGTACACCGTACCTGTAAAGAAAGGAGAAGCACCGCGTTGAGCTAAACTGACGTCAAATGACAATGTCATGGGGGCAAGAAAATATGCGAAACAGTAGAAAACCAGTTTCAACGATACTTGAAACACCCAGCATCGGCACATTGTGGGTAAGTGCACGAGCAGTGTGTCGTGTAGCTTTCATGCAGTCTAAATGAGTATATTACTTATTATTATGATTATTATACTTCCATTGTAAACCTTGTACAACCTGCTGTGGCAGTACTGTACTCCATTATGTTCATGAGAGAGAGAGAGAGAGAGAGAGAGACCTATATGGTTGTGAGAGGAAGAGAAAGTGCACGAGTGAGGATGCTGTCTTGACTCCGTAAAGCACAGAGCGCACGCCAAACGAATACATCATCGTGCTAATTAAAGTACCACTGCTCTTCTGTTAGCAGGAGGTTGGCACGTTGTCAAGCGGTTCAGCCAGACAGGAGCACATTCTGAAACACTGAAACCATGTATCGAATACATTGAATGGGAGATTTAACAAGCTGCTCATAATCTGTGCTATTGTGGGAGTGAAGTATGTTTCCCTTTGTTATCTCCCATGCATATATATCTCACCACTTGTGTCCTGTTCTTGAGCAAAACGGTGAAGTTATGGCCCATAAAACAACAAACAATGAGCTGAAAGAAGCTTAATGCTGTGCACAGCTGAGTGTGATACTTCTCTAGGTTTTCACCAACTGTTCAACTGAAAATACATATTTATGGCTGCTTGTGTATGTTGCGGCTTGGCTTGTTGAAGTGTTTTCAACAGGAATAGTTTGCACTCTCGGTTGTGATGAGTCCCTTCCCTTTTAGCATAGATCCAGACCTCGATGATCCATCAGGCAGATAGGATCTATGACGTCTCATAGGGTCCGATGACCCCATGAGACGTGAAGTCAAAAGGACTCCGGGGAGAAAGCAGAGTTAGTAATGTGCAATAGAGAGATACAAATTCATCCATAAGGAGAGAGAAAAGAGGAGAGAGGTGCTCAGTGTATCCTAAACGTCCCCCAGCAGCTATAAGCCTATAGCAGCATATCAAGGCGCTGGACCAGGTGAACCTGATTCAGCCCTAACTATAAGCTCTGTCAAAGAGGAAGGTCTTAAGTCTGCTCTTAAATGAGGTGACTGTGTCTGCCTCCCGGACTGAAGGTGGAAGCTGGTTCCATAAAAGAGGAGCTTGATAACTAAAGGCTCTGGCTCCCATTCTACTTTTTAAGACTCTAAGGAACCACAAGTAGCCCCGCATTTAGTGAGCGTAGCTCTCTAGTGGGGCAATATGGTACTACAAGCTCCTTAAGATATGATGGAGCATCACCTATCAAGGCTTTGTCGGTTAGGAGAATGATTTTAAAAGTGATTCTTGATTTTACTGGGAGCCAGTGCAGAGCAGCTAGTGCAGGAGTGATGTGATATATTTTCTTAGTTTTAGTGAGAACACGAGCTGCAGCATTCTGGATCAACTGGAGGGACCTAAGAGACTTATTAGAGCAGCCTGATAATAAGGAGTTGCAGGAATCCAGTCTAGAAGTAACAAATGCGTGAACCAGTTTTTTTGCATCTTTTTGAGACAAGATGTGCCTGATTTTTAAAATATTACGTAGATGAAAGAATGCAGTCCTTGAGATTTGCTTTACGTGGGAGTTAAAGGACAAGTCCCGATCAAAGATAACGCCAAGATTCTTTACAGTGTTGTTGGATGCCAGGGCAATGCCATCTACAGAAACCACATCACAAGATAATTGATCTCTGAGGCGTTCAGGGCCGAGTAAAATAACTTCAGTTTTGTCTGAGTTTAACATCAAGAAGTTGCAGGTCATCCATGTTTTTATGTCTTTAAGATCTGCTTGAATTTTACTGAATTGGTTGCTCTCCTCTGGTTTTATCGATAGATATAGTTGAGTATCATCTGCATAACAATGACAGTTTATGGAGTGTTTCCTTATAATATTGCCCAAAGGAAGCATGTATAAGGTAAATAAAATTGGTCCAAGCACAGAACCTTGTGGAACTCCATGACTAATGTTGGTGGTTATCGAGGCGTCATCGTTTACAAATACAAACTGAGATCGATCTTAGAAATAGGATTTAAACCAACTTAGTGCGTTACCTGAAATGCCAAATGACTGCTCCAGTCTCTGTAACAGGATACCATGGTCAATGGTGTCGAATGCAGCACAAAGGTTTAACAAGATGAGTACAGAGATGAGTCCTTTATCTGATGCTATTAGGAGGTCATTTGTAATTTTCACCAGTGCTGTCTCGGTGCTGTGGTGTTTTCTAAATCCTGACTGAAACTCCTCAAACTATGATGATGTAGAAAGTGACACAACTGATTTGCGACCACTTTCAAGGATATTGGAGAGGAAAGGGAGGTTAGAGATCGATCTGTAGTTAGCCAACACCTCTGGATCCAGAGTGGGCTTCTTCAGGAGAGGTTTAATTAGAAGGAGAGAGGGGGACAAGGGGACAAGGGGAGAGGAGAGACGTTGACGTCTGAGATGCTATCCGGTCTCGTTGCTGATATGACAGCCTCCGTCTCCGTTGACGGAGCAATCGGCCTGCCATCTCCCACAGCCGGCTGTTCTTTTCCACCGAGCTCTATTGTCTCTCGGAACTTTGTTCTCAATAACATCTGCATTCGTCAGCATAGGTTTTATTCTCTTCTGGGCTCTTATCCTTCCAATAAGTTTGAATGGATATTCCTGCCCCTGGCTGCGCAATTTAAGATGCCCTTGGCAGAACATGAAAGTGGGAAAATATCTGAGGATGAGGTTGTGTTAACTAGTACAAGGGATGTTGCATATATATATATATCTATAAAATTGTGTTTGCGTAATATAATAAAGTGAACACGTTCTGTTACACTGTATGTGTTAAATAATTAGTCAACAGTGCCTCAAGCTGCTGTAATGTTTTGATATTTAAGCAGCTTATGTTGTTTGGTGAAATCATAAGCAGTTACCTTGTGTATCAATACCGCCAGTTCAATGTGTTGTATTGGCTCCAGCTTGCATGTGAAGTATTTGACTCAATTTCCCCAGGAAGAATACATGTTAAAATAGCGTCAGTTGCAACATTATCGAATAGTCCTGGATCGGAACAGAACCGCCTTAGCCCCAGTGCTAGAACATCTGTCCCGCTGTTGCACGCTGTGCCACACATTGCGATAGACAGAGCCGAATAGTGATAGGAAAAGCGGGGGGGGGGGGCAGCCTAGAGGCTAGAGGCAGCCTCGGCCAATGAGAGCAGAGAGAGTGGAGACGTGAAGGCAAAATGGGGACCGTGCACTTCATCACTTTTATGGCCATTCCCCGTCCCCCATCCACGCTGAGTGTAGTCAAGATAGAGGAAGATATACTGACCCTCTGAGGGAAGCCCAGTGCTTCGGAGGAGCGTCTGGGCCTGCTATGGAGTAGTGCTGGTGGTTAAATGTTTCTCTCAAAGTCCGATAGTAGTGGGATGATACAGCGGAGATAAAGTCAGCTCAACACACGATGTACACACTAACCGAGGAAGCTAAACAGGATTGTTTCTTCTTCTTTCGGTTCAAAGCAGCGGGACGGATGCTTTGAGAGCTAGCGAGACGTGGCGCCGTTTTTTTGGCCCGCTGCTAAAGGTCTGAACGTGGCACCAGGTCAAACCCCCACGCTGTTAGTTGGACTATTCATAGTGGAGACGTTTGGCTTTTCTGCAGCCAGGCATCTAAACAGGCAGCCAGGGCCTGGGGTCACTGAAGCGTACAGAAAAACCAGGTCGCAAGTCAAAAGGAGCTTTGCAGGACAGTCCAACCACCAGAAAGACAAAAGAGCACATTTGAATGATCGTGATTCATCATGTCGCTTCATCTCTCCTCCCATTGTGAGGGGTCTAGTTAGCATTAGCTCACTCAATAGCTTGTTTAGCTAGTAGTGGTACAGAAAAAGTAAATGTATCCTGCAAACATGTTTACAGAACTGTCGCTATATATGGTCCACTTATGAATCATTTGTCAAAAGCAAGCAGGCTTGTGGCGTCATGGTAGATTGTGAGGGGGGGGGGGGTGCTAGTGACTATTTTTTTGCTCTGTCCCGATGCACGCAGACCGGCGTCGGAGCTCTGCAGCGACCGCGATCGACCTATCGATCGGCGTATTGAGCACCCCTGCATTCAAGCATTAAATAGCCGAGAGTTTTTTTCAGCGTGAGAAATACGATGTGTGGCGGGAGTGCGTGAATTAAGACCGAAATGCGTGAGTCTCACGCTCAATGCGTGAGACTTGAGAGCCCTGCCATTACTTGAACAGTGGCTTAGGCTAATACACCCTTTGGTGGCTCAAATTAAAGGATTCACTCGTTTTTGTTTAGCTTTTTTGAGAATAAGAAGACATTTATCTTAACAGAACTGGGCTAACTCAAACTGTGTCTCCCTGCTTCCAGTCTTTATGCTAAGCTAGCTTTAGCTTCATGTCGCACACAGACAGTAGTGGCCGAGTGAGATCTTTCTTGTTATCTAACTCTGGGATAACTTGTAGGCCTAAGTTAGATATTAAGTACATTCACTTGCTGCCACTAACTAATCTTCATGTTTTTCTTTAGACCAGGACAACACTGAAATGATATATCCCCCCAGATTGCAAGCTAATGCGTTTCATATGGGCCTGTAATGTCTCCTGGATATACAAATGTGGAGTTGGAAGTATGAGAGCTTCTGTTAAACTAAATGTTCAATGAAAAGAGTGAAATGACAGCATGCTATAAAAAGAATTACCCCCACCCCATCAGACTTTGCTCTGTGTATGAGCTGCTGTGTTTACCAGTGGTAGTTTACACAGGGCCTTCTAATCTTTACTTCCTTGTGTGTGTGTGTGTGTGTGTGTATGTGTGTACATGCTCTGCTCATTCAAGACTCAGCTGGTTGGAGCAGGTGCAAGCTGGTGACTCAAACACATGCTGCCGAGCCGGTCCTCCTCATACGCCTTTGTGTGGCCTAAAAAAAAACCTCAAACCATCAGTGCTTTGGATAAACAGAAGCCGTCATTCACCTTCGTCCATCCCTGGCACACAGACTACTATGCCTGTCAAATAAACACCTTCACACTCATATACATTAGCTCAAGGCAGCCAGACAGTAGTTTGATTATATAATGATTGCAGTGATTCTGTTGGGAAACTTTTCGTTTGCTTAGTAGTGATGTAGTTATGTAGTCCTTGCTACACATCATATATGCTTTTATTTATTTGAATTTTGTGATATATTTTTGCAGCATTGCAATCATTAAGAAATTAAATAAAGAAATAAGCACCAAGGTGATTTCTAAATCAAATGACACACAGGTAGAATAATACACATCTAAATAATAATAGTGTTATACAATTAATTTATAATAATAATAATAATCATAAAACAAAACAAAGTACTGAGTTGACTTGTTTTCCCCCCCATCAGACACATGTAATGTAATGTAATCTTAATATTTCAACTATATGCTCTCTTGTGAACGGCCGGGTTCAGATATCTTCATATTCACGTCACTGATGCGGCCGTGGCCATTACGTAACGCCGCACACAGACGCAGCCATGCAACCTCCACTGTAGAACGTACATGCAGCATATAGACCACCGCTGGTGTAAGGCAGAAGGAGAGGGGAGGCTTTTCTGACTCGCTTGTAAAGTGAGGGAGGCACACCAGTATGGAGTCAGATCACTCTCAAAAGTTGCAAATGCACACAGAGAGACTCACGAATGCCAACACGAAGATTCACAAATGCGCACAGAACTATTCACAAATATATAAAATGTACAAATGCTCACAGAACTATTCACAAATATATAAAATGTACAAATGCACACAGAATATTTACAAATACATTCCAATGCACACGTAAATAAATTACGATTTATATAAATGGAAAAGAAAAATCCCAAATATATTTATGCATTTCTATGTGGATTTTGTCATTGTTTGTGGATTTATATGTATTTATTTGTCGATAACACTGCAGGCTATTATGTTGAAAAATACGCTTTTACGAGTTGAGCAACGGCAGGAGAGTCTCATAATTTTGTGCACAAATCCGCAAACAAATGCAGTGCTATCCACAAATAAATACATTTGAATCCACATCAAATAGACAAATCCACATAGAAATGCATAAATAATTTTTCTCTTTTACATTTCTTTTACATTTTATTGAATATATTTCTGAATTGTTCTGTGCACAGTTGTGAATCTTTGCATTTGCAATTATTGAGACTGATTTGACCCCATAGGCCTACAACAGATCCTGGGATCGCCATCAGACCGCGGGGGGTCTGATGGAGGATCTCCCACTAATCCCTCAGTGGTCACACATCCCACTGAGATAATAGGACCGCCATCACCGGTGATGATGTGATGTTGGATGTGTGGATCAAAGGGAGGCAGGGGGGAAAAGGGGGCTGTTGCTCCAGAACCACTGACATCCTGGAAACGTGGGTAATGTCACCCGGCACAGGCCACGAGGAGCCGGGAGGAGGAGGGTTCTGGGTCGGGTTGATGCTTTATCCGTCATGTGGGTGGATTTAAATCCGCGTGTGACGGCTCATCCCAAGGGGAATCCGTTTGATTTGGGATCTTACAGACAAAGGAGACACACACGGGGGAAATACAGATCTCTCCGTCACCGGGACAGATGTTGAGAGAGTTCAAGTTAATTCCAGCCATAGACAGTGTCGTGTGCACATCTGTTTATTTAACCAAACGTGACACTGGTCTAAAAATGCATCTCACGCAGATTATGTGCGCAGTGTGCAGGATAACTTCACGAGGTAACGGATACCTTCACCAGAAGGCATCGGCAGCAATATTTGATCAAAGTGATGGGTGTAACCTGTGGAGGGAGGAGGAGGAGGAGGGGGGGGTATCAGATTGCACCCCTCGTGCGTGCTCTTAGTTAAGCCAACAGTGACGTGCATGCTGGGGTAGAGCAAGCTGGGCCAACAATAGGCGAAGGGATCCATTACCTCTCTATTGTTAGCCAGGCCGGGCTATTATTACAGCTGGCCGCAGCTTCAGCACCAACCCGCCGGCCTGCTGCTCCGAAGGACAGCGACGTTCTGAAGAGGTGGGTTTGGTATGGGCTAGAGAGGATGAGAATGAGAGCAAGAAACTGGGAGGGAAAGAACAAAACTATATTGATGACTATATGCCGGATGGAAACACAGGGAGGCCGGAGCGCTTCTGAGTCTGCGCCCCGGGGGGCGGCAGTCAGGCCGGATCTGACCCGGTTTGTGAAGCTCGGAGTTGGGAAACGGCGGAGAGGCCGGGCGACCTTTTACTCGGTTTATACAGGGCCGAGTTTCCAGTTGAGTCTTGTATTGTTGGGCGGCGCATGGGAGGAGGAGGAGTTGTGACGCTGTGTGTGTGTGTGTGTGTGTATGTGTGACGTCAGCTGCCAAGAAAGTGCTGATCGCTCATCGCTGCCAGAATATAACGCATCTGTGTCGGGGGCGAATGAAACAGGCCGACAGGAGAAGCAACCCAAGCATTCACACGCACGCGCACACACGCGTCCGTGTACGCGCGCCATTACCAAAACAAACAAGCATATGCGGAAAAAACACAAAACAGCGCGCATCAACCAAACGCACACACACACACACACACACCTCAAACGCTGCTCACGTGGTTGATATACTTTTCCACTGTACAATGAAGCCCGCAGCATTCATATAAATATTGTATGTTTCCTGTGAGCGTGGCATGGAAACACATGGGGGGTGATTAACTGAAATCTCTGTGGACGGGAGAGAGATATTGGAGCAACTCAATTGAATCCTGGCAGGTAATCTCAGGAAACAGATGGATTTCCTTCGTCACATTTGGCAGCAGATTACCTACTGAGAAAAAGTATATAAATCTGCCGTTGCCAACTCGTCCTCAGTCAGGAAGGTCTGCCTTGCGTACCCATTCTGATGAGTGTGCCCACTTCCCCACGGATTCAAGCCGATATCTGTGCTCTCTAAGGCCCCAGCTGGGGTAGCTGGGGCAGAGGCCCCTCGGCCCCTCTCGCCCCTCCCGCCCTGCCTATCGCGCCGTGCCAGAGGAGTTATCATCCCTCTGTCCTCTCTGGCCCCCTAATCCTATAGAGAAAGTGTTAAGCGGCACATCTTTTGGCATTTGTTAAGAGAGGTATATCAACAGGTGTCTCAAGCCCTAATCGACTGTCTTTGAATGAGCTGCTATTTTTAGTGCACACGGCTTTTCTTTTTTTCCTTTTCCTTGGAGTTTTGGAATGTAGCATAGAAGTGATGCAACGAGGGATTCTGTGGCATCCTTCAGGGATAATGCTGACATGTTGCATGTTGGTTTTTCCTTTTGTGGCTGTAACACATTCTTCAGGGGCTTTGGGGGGTTGTTATAGAAATAATGTTGTTACATTTTTCTTCTTTATTTAGTGTTGTTTCATCAGTTTAGGACATTTTCTTACAAATACATACACGATGGGCATTCATACACCTACATTAGTGTCCTTTGGTCTGGGGTTGTTCTGCAGCGCACCACCATGTCCACACGGAGTGAAGAAAACCAAGACAAAAGATACAAATTTAATCCCCGAATCGATATGAGACAAAGAAGAAGAAAGAAATGAAATAGTGTAAAATAAAACAAAAAAACACTCTGTTGAAGCATGACAGCGGCACTATAAGTTAATATATGGATGGGTTCGCATAGTCTAGTTCCCCCAAATCACTGTGCCCCTATATTACAGATAAGTTCAAGTTGTGACATGCAGATCTGCAGATATGACACAAATTGTACATTTTTATTGTGATTTTATCAAGAAATTACACTCTGACCTCCAGAGACTCAGTGAGCCTCCGACTGATTTCAGGCAGACATGAACTTCATCTCCTGGCCGGTGCGGTGTTAACGATCGAGTTTGGAGAGCCCGGTCACTCCCTTATGGTCTAATTATCACTCTGGTCCATGGTGGACTCAGAGGGACCTCCAGGGTCACCGCTTATAGACACGAGACCCCACTTGGCTTCTACCACCAACATCTGGCCCCAACTTCTCTCAGTGAAATACAAAGGTCCTGAGCTGCAGTTTGCTCACAGAAGGGATTAGAGAGAGAGAGAGAGACTATGTGCTGCTGGGTATAGGGAGGTGGTGTAATTGGAAAGTAATTATGCGTGTGTGGCATGTGTGTGAGCTCAGTCAGTGTGACAGATGATACTGTCTGCTGTTCGTGACGAAAAGGAACAGAAGTCGACGTCAGCGGCCGTGCAGCTGGCAAAGTGACGGAAGTGCTTTTTTTATCTCTTGAAAAAACACATTGATATATCGACACAGCATGCTGGGAATGTATTCTCTGGTGCTTGCACCTAAATACCTTGTTGTTGTTGTTTTGTGAATAGTTTAAAGGAAATAAACCACCGGCTGATTGTTATGCCACAACGGTGCTGTACGTGCTCCCTAACACACCAAAGGTGCATTCACTTGAGGCTCAAAATAGTCCCAACAGATGCAGACCAGCACGTGATGGTATGGATTTTGTTGATGGTTGTAAACATTGCGTGAACAAGCGTGAATATGTTTGAACATGAGCATCATGACAAAGATCAGGAAGGTGAAATGTCATCAGTCGCTCTACCAAGGCCGTATGGACACGTTCCCGTCCTATACAGTGAGACACGTGTATCTATCACAACTGTGATGCGTTTCATTCTGAAAAATCAGCTTTTTCAAAACCCACATGGCTCAGTTCTAAATTATGTTTCAGAACAAAACTCATCATCTCGTCTCTGATTTTGACATCAGATGATTTGCTACCACGACGACTCATATCATAGGGATGTTTCTTTTTTCCCCAAAACAAAGAGAGACTGAATTTGTCACTGGATTTAAATTAATGCCCGTGTGAATAATTAAAAGAAAACACTGCGGGAAAGACATTGATAAATCGCTAAGAGAATAACAAATGGTCAAATAAAAAAAGTTTTTAATTTTGTTAGTCGATTTGGACAATCGGTGCCCACGTGTTTGGACGTCGTGGTCTCTGCCTTTACTTTGAGACACAGTGATTAAGGCCGACCCTCGCTCATGGGTGAGTGAATGTAATGTCTCAGGGCTGCTGGTGCAGCCAATGCAAATAGTCCACTAGAGAGCAGTGCAGCACCATCATGCTCCTCCATGCACAGACCAGCGGAGGGGAGAAGGTGGAAACCTAAAGACACAACAGAACAAGAACAACAAGAGGCTAAACATAACAGCAGCATGTGGCTTATGAAGAGTCAAACGGCCACACGGAGAAACTGAAGAAAGAGAGAAAGTGAGACACAAACCCTTCTCCTAATCCTGTTTCAGGGTGCGTTTCTTGTTTTTTGTACCTTGAGGGGTTAGGGGGGGGGGGGGGGGAGTCAGCAGCCGGGATACTGAGGACATCACTCGTGACATTTTACACTCACTCATTTTACTGCCCCGTGTCAAACAATACACTGCACTCACACTCCCATATGCACACGTATGAGTCTCACACACATACACACACAGACACACACACACACACACACACACACTCTCTCTCTCTCTCTCTCCGGCAGCCGTCCAGGCAGCAGGCCGGATCAGATAAATATGAGGCTTGTAATGCAACCACAGAGACGGGGCTGATGGGATCAATACAGAGCGGCGCTGCAGGTCATCGGGAGAACACCGCCAGAGGATAACCATGGACTGGCTCACGGGGAAACAGGGAGGCGAGACTGATGGGTACACACATGGACTATATCTTTTCTCGCCCATCTGACAGACAGGTTTCTCTCTCCACCTCTACCAACCTGTACTGCTCTGAGCATTGAGGAGTTTGATGGTATAGTGTCGTGTACACTCTGAGTATTTCTACTTGTAGACATTGTATTGATTGGGCGCTAGATGTTGTGCAGCTAAGGAGTTTTAGTACCATGGTCTTAAAACATTTTCAGAGGCTTTTAGGTCCAGCAACACATGTCTGTTACCTTGACATCGTTTCATCGGAACACTGGTATTGGTATGAGTTGGCAAATGTTTATCTTGAGTATCAGGCCAGAGAAGTAAATGTTGCTGTGTGCTGAAGCATGTGATGAGGTGTGTGTGAAGTTCTGACTTGTGATTCTCAGCTGTTTCGGTTCTGCTTGGAGTGACGTCTGCTCTTAAAACCAGGAGAGAGAGGGAGAAGCTGAACTTGCAGTTTCAGTGTTAGAGGGTTTGCAGATGCTGTGGTTGCTGGGTGTGAGTGTGTCTGTGTGTGTCTGTGTGTGTCTGTGTGTGTGTGTCTGAGTGCTGCTTGTGCTTTCTCGGTTATCCTAGCTTCAACTATAACTTTTAAAGATGATTTCCACATGAGGAATGTGTAATGTTTGTGTGTAAAGACTGCATGTTTAGTGACTGCTGTAACTGTGGTAACTCAATGTGGTCCTGATGAAAGTCATCCACCTCTGTTGTTTCCACTGCTCATCCAACACAAAGGAGGTGAACGAGATTCCACTTATGGAGGATTTAAAAATCAGATTTACTTTAGTCCAACAGCAACATGAGGAATGGATAATTAAAATATAAAAGTGATATACTGTTTAATAACCTTTAATAATCAAGTATCACAATGTTGTTGACCAAATTTCTTGATATAGATGGTGTCACAACGTTATTTACATAATGACATTTCTTATAAATAATCATCAGTTATATGGAAATAAAAGTGGGTAAAGGAGAACACTAACCCCCCTCCTAGAATAACATCACTTATGATACAGCCTTTTAAACCAGAAAATAAATCTTTTTAGGATGTCCACAATCTGAGGAAATATCTAGTCTCATGTCACAATATCGATACACAATCTAAATCTTCCCCGGCCCTACCATCAGTCATAATGGACTCTAATCAAGCGTGTGTTACTCAGCTTAATTGAACTTCACTCAGAATGAGCTACTGTTTCCTTCCTCACCTTCTAAATCAGCTCCGCTTGCATTTCACAGGCGGTGCTCGGATGTCTCTCTGCTTACTCTGAACTTGTGCATATGCGTGGTTATATTTCTGGGAACTGGTTGGGGCCACTATTAATAATGAATTCCTCCGGTATCGTGGAGCACATGCACTATGGATCCACACTCTTGCTGTAAAGAACCAACGTGCCATAAAAAAGCGACTTTTATCCATAGCACTTTATGAGAGAGGATGTTACTCACATGAAGCAGTCATTTTAATTTGAAGTTTACTTACTTTACATCATCTTTAAAGTCTTTCTGAATGTTTCCCCCCTCATGTTGTTCACCTCATTACCATTGTCACCACTGCATTTGTATTACCATCAAAGCATCATCTAAAATATCTTGAATATGAATCATATTATAGTTTCATTATTATTTAAGTCATATGCATCAATTGTGTCGATATTCCATGTCCTTTGGATTGTTTTCCTCATCTCTTTGTGTTCTGTATGCACTGAGCTGTCCACACCCTTTTTTTTCTTCTTTATTTTTTATTTTTATGTTTTAGGATCAAAGAAGAACCAAAGCCTCAGCCGGCACAGTAAGTGAACTGCATTACCCAGAGTGCTCTAGGCTTTGACACTTCTTCCTGTCAGTGGGTGCTGTGTGCTTCATGTGGCTTTCTCCTCTTCGTCTGGGAGGGAAATGACAGCGATGTCGCTGATGTCATGGAAGGCAGCTTAATGGTTTGCACCGTGGCATTGTGTTGAATGTTCTGCTGGGAACCAAACGACCGACTTCCATGACATCGGTGATGACGGCTTTTCCTCTCTACCAGCTTTGTTATAGTCGGACCCCCCTCCCCAAGAACCTTCCCCCCTTCCCCTTGTTTCTGGTCTCCAACTGGCTGCCCATTCTCACCCGGTGTCTCATATCTGCACTCTGATTGGCTTGTGCAGCCGCGTAATTCAATCGCAAACGTGTACTAGATGCACCTGTCCCGCTCCGCTGTACTGTAGCTGCATTGTGACAAAATCCACCTGCAGGGCCAACCAGTCTGATAACCTGACCCCTGCTGCACCACCAGGCTGGGATAAATGACACTCCTGTTACCCTCAGCTGAGCTCTCATTTCCATTGGCTGAAGAGCTTTCCTGCTTCTTCTCTCCTTCCCTCTACTGTACATCTGTCTGTATCCTCTTTCTTTCCTTCTTCTATCTTTCTCTCTGTATTTCTGACACTGTCTGGTTGTCAATGTTCCACAAGTTGCCGCTCCTTCTCTCTCTGCGCTGGTTGTAGTGAATGTCCCCGCGATAGTTCTTAGTTAGAATCTGACCTACTTCCTTAAAAAAAAATTATACACTACCGTTCAAAAGTTTGGAGTCACTTAGAAATGTCTTTATTTTTCAAAGAAAAGCAGTTTTTTAAAATAAAGATAACATTAAATTAATCAAAAATACACTCTATACATTGTTAATGTGGTAAATTAATATTCAAGGTGGAAGTGTCTGGTTTCTAATGAAATATCTCCATCGGTGTATAGAGGCCCATTTCCATCAACTATCACTCCAGTGTTCTAATGGTACATTGTGTTTGCTAATCGCTTTAGGAGACTAAAATCTGATTAGAAAACCCTTGTGAAATTATGTTAGCACAGCTGAAAACAGTTATGCTGGTGATATAAGCTATACAACTGGCCTTCCTTTGAGCTTGAAGTTTGTTGAACAAAATGAATACTTCAAATATTAATCATTATTTCTAACCTTATCAATGTCTTGACCATATGTTCTATGAAATGTTCAATTCATTTGATAAATAAAAGTGTGAGTTTTAATGGAAGACACAAAATTGTCTGGGTGACCCCAAACTTTTGAACGGTAGTGTATATATAATTTCAGGACAGATTGTTTTCTCCCATGATGACTCATTGCGATGTTCCAGTCACACTTTGCTTATTTGAACAGGTGGTTTCCCTTTAGTGGGATCACTGAGCTGGTAAATAACGTCCTTCAGCCACAGCAAAAGTCCCAAAATGACAAGGAGCCAAAGCCAGACGCGTAAGTAATAGTCCAGACCCCTTTTCTGATCTTCTTCCAGCAGGCACACATGTACAGTGGACAGACACAGTGTGTTTGACCCTAGTGGATATTGGTTGAAGCATACGAGGAGAGACTGGTGGTGTGGGAGTGGTGTGCCATGATGGACCTTAATACATAACATTATGGGAAAGTTTCTTGAGGGGGAACCAGTACTAATATACTAAATTCAAGAAGAAACACAACAGGTATCGTCATATATGTTTGTGTATTACTTGGCCCTGATATTATTCATTTTATGCAATGAAACATAAAAAAAGAGTGCACGACATGATATGTACCACAGCAATTCTTCTTAAATACTTTTGATCTGTAATTAAAATGCCAACTAGAAACACATTTTGACTGATTTAAATTCATTGATAAAATTAATGCTTTGATACATGTATTTATATATTAAATTCAATGTGCTCGTAATCCAGATTAATGGAGGAAAAAGAGTAAAATGGAGCAACCTGCCTCCTCCGCCATTAGACCAATAGACCACATGACCAACTAAGATGGAATTAAATAATTCAATATGGTTTGAGTTGACAAGTTAAAAACACAAGATTTATCTCCATATTTAGCTCCTCTTAGCTCTCACTTTTACCGGTTGTCATGTTAACAGCTGGTCTGTAGGGTTAAACCTGTCTATAGTGTCCAGTGTATGTGTTTGAAAAAGATAAATAGTTGTATTAACTTTAGCAGTCAATGTTGCTGGCGGACAATGGACATAAACAGAGGAAAAACTGGCCTGTAATTGGTGGTTTGCTAACGATGTGGTGGAGAGTACAGAATACATTCTTTAATATACATTTATTTCTGTTTCATAAAGAATTCAACTATTCATTTCCCCCCCCCCCTGGTGTTAATGCCGGTAAGTAGCTTGAAGCTGTAGCTCTGTCAGCCATGTTCTATGTAGTTCTACGCAAGTTGCTTAACATACAGAGTGAATAAGTGAGTCAGCTAATCAGCATATTTCATACACATAATGCTCACTGTAGAGTGAACTATTGATTGTTATTAATTGCACCTGTGCTTTTCCTGCTTGGACAAGTCACAATGTTTGAAAAAAGCTTGTCAAAGGAAGGCAAAGGGGATTTAGAGGACACGTAGCCCTTAGAGGACAAACGCTGAAGTTACATATCAAGTACGTTTTTAATTAATAAGCTGGAAACTAATGTTACAGTTTTGTATGACGACGTGAAGTGTTGCTTCCTTGACTTGTTCAAAGTAATTAGCCTCTTTAAACTTATTTAGTTTTTCAGATGCTGAAGGTAATGTAAGGCTACTCATAAGTTCAGTTGCAACGCAGTCTTTAACCTCATTTCCAACAGCAGCAGGAAACAACAAAAACTATAATAATTACAATGAAACATGTGTAACACTACTCAGTACCTGAAGGCAGCACCAAGCTAGCTAGCAGCTAGCTTGGGCAGTAGAGCAGCTAGCGAGCTGAAGGCAGATACAATAATATATATTTTCTTTCTTAAAACGTTTGTAGACACCAAACCAGAGCAGAAAGAAGAATGAATATTGGACTTATAACTTGTCAAATAGCCCTCAACTAGACCTTTGAATAAATGGTAATGTCATTCTGTGTCTGCGAGATGTGTAAACAGAGGTATAAAAAAGGAGCTAGTAGTTCACCGTCGCTGTCGGGTCTGTCATATATCCAGAAGAGAGAGGCTCAGGTTACTGTGTGTAGCCGAGGTAAGAGAGCTCCGATACGCTGGCACGGGACGATGAGCCGCGTATGATTACTCGTCAGCAGTGTCACCTCCATTTGACCGTCTTTGACTCTCTGGCATGGGCACTGTGTACAGCTGCCTGCTGCCACTTAGATCCACTCCTACTCTACGTTTAGTCTTTTTCTTTCTTTTTCTCTCCTTTATAGATAAAGTATGTATATATTTTCTTTCCACTTAAATTGTTTATTTTTTGCGCCTTGATATCTATTTCAGTGGGCAGCTCAGAATCAACATATTATTCATACAGAATGCAGTCGAATTTGTAAAAAAAAAAATGTTATAACCTATCATAGCCTATTTCACCCCCCAAGAGGTAAGTAAGCGTTGCAAGAAGTGACCACAGAGGAATGGAGAGGTAATCATTGGTTATCTTGTCAGTGGCCTTCGACCTATCAATAGAGCAGAGGCCCTTAGTCCTTGTAGTGGCCCGGGATAAAGCTCACGTCTCTTTGAACGTTGGAGTGTAAACGGAGATTAAGTGGGAATATAACAGGATTGTTTGTCGTCTTATTCCCTTAATCCTCAGAGACAGTGGCCCACCCCTTGTATCACAGTCTTCATCACTCTGAAATCAGGCTCTCTGTCAGTCAATTAGATTTGGTGGGATCTGTTAAACAAGGCAACATACTAATCCCTGCTTGGTAAACACACAAAGGCTGTGACACAATTAGCCCTTTAATCCCTCAGTGGGTACAACAGAGAGGCCAGTGGCATTCCATCGAATGTTTAGATGGAAAACAGAGACACAGATAGTCCTCAGGTGCTGTGTTTAGGCCTAAAAAGGGCCCGCTTGTGGGCAAAGGAGGCATGTTTATCTGAAACGCAGCGCTGTATGTGGTAAAAGGATAGCGTCGCTCAATAATTCACAAGCGCTAATGAATGTTGCAGGGGATATGTGGGGCGAAACCAATTCTAATCGCCATATTATGAAGTCGGCCCAGTGTTTAGTTTCCAAGGAGACGCTCAATTGACATGTGTCATACAAAATGCATGCGAAGAGTCATGCAGGTTTATCTTTTCAGTAGCCTCTCAGGACTTGTTAGGAGTTAAGGATCTACTGTATGATACTGGGTGTAATGTATCAGTAGGGGGCCATCTATAGGACACACACAGTAACACAATAGACTTTGCCCTGACGAATGCTTAATGGGTGGTGGGCTCAACTGCGTGTGGCACCAATGATGTCCTATAAGAAATACAATAGAGAAACAATGACATTGAGTGTGTGAATTGGCGACATCATTATCCAACAGGATGGCAGCAGGTTGTTCTTTGTCTCACCTTACCACTGTCCCGATATAGAAACACAGGTGCAAATGATTCATTTAGCGCAGGGGAACCTGAGAAAGTGGAATTAAGTGATGTTCTTAAACTTGCAAAGCAAATTAGATACCCCCCCCCCCTCACCTCCCCCCCCCCCACCCACCCCTTGTTTTTGTTAGAAGTGTGGTGTCAAAGGAGGAGCTCAGCTGTGAAGCTACTGAGGTCACGGTGTCTGCTTTTCCTTTGAAAGATCTCACGCACACTCCATACGTCTGAATTTATATCAGTTAGCCTTCCGATAGGAGGCTTTTTGCTGTGTGTGATATCAATAACATGACTGAACGGATAATACTGGTGCGCATGATCCAACTGTGATATAAACATATGCATGTGTCTGGCAGTTAGACTCACAGGGGCATGATTATGTATGCATCCTATATGCCAGCACTGATTACACACACTGCAGACATCATATGAGTTTGTGTGTCGTTGTTTTACAAAAACATTTGAAGTAAATGGGAAAATAGGTCAACGTTATGCTGATAAATGTCTATTTAAAAGGCCAGTCCCTTGAGGGCATTTAGTAACGTAGACTAAACCTGCTGTAGCATTGGCTCTCGCGATACTAATAAGCATTCAATACCAAAAGGAATCCAGCACTCGTCTTCTAGGTCACCAATAACCTCTAACCTCTGTCCTTCCCATTCGCCTGCAGGAAGTTGCACCAGCAGTTTGAATCGTACAAGGACCAGGTGAAGAAGATGGGGGAGGAGGCCAAGGAGACCCAGGAGCTGAAGAGCGAAGCCCCAACCTGCGGGATATGCCACAAAACCAAGTTTGCCGATGGCTGTGGCCACCTCTGTTCATATTGCCAAACGAAATTCTGTGCTCGGTGCGGAGGACGAGTGTCTCTGCGGTCAAATAAGGTAACACTGGCTCGGTAATATCCATTTATAAGGACACACACACACACACACACACACACACACACACACACACACACGAACATATGCAGATGTCCCACCCTTGGGCAAATTCCTCCCTCCACTTATATTTGAAATAAAAGTTTAGGAAACATCGCATTGAAATCATAATCTGGGAAGTAATCCAACAGCAATAGCTGGAATAGCTACTAATGTTTCTTTGATTATAGCATCTAGTCCAGCACCGTCTCTCTGCATGCCTTTATTCTAAATCTGTACACGCACATGTTCAGGGCAGTAGACTTCTTATTCATATTTACTGTAATTTACAGTTATTCTATTTCACCACTGGAGGGAAGTGTTCCTCCTTTTCTCTTTCCATAAAGGAACCTTATGGCAGCTTCAGTCAAACTAACCTCTGTAAAGTCCTCCCCACAGACTAAGCCAAAGCTTTTAGTATCAGGCTGCTTAAATGTGAATCATGAGCTTGAGTGTTTTCATGCGATGCCATCCAATGCTTTGCTGTTGGAGTATGTGACAGTACTACCAGGACCTACTAATGCCACTCACAATCTCCCCCCCCCCCCCTATCCTTCCACCCCCACCCCTCCCTTCCGTCTCCCTCTTTCTGCTGCATTCCTGCTTTCATGGAATTGCAACAGGAGGACAAAGTGGTTAGCAATTTTATTTTCTGCATTCTTTGGGTCTGAACACAAACACTGTTCGTGAAATATTGTGATGTGTATATTTTTATATATTTACACATACAGCAGCCAACAATGACCAGATGAGTCCCGATTAGTCTTTGTCTGTGAGTCCCCCATGCTATGGTGAAATAAATGCTAGCTCAACATGTTTTGATATTGTGCTTCTCAAAACAGAGATACAGAGAGTGTTAAGTAACAAAAGACAGCCAAGATAGGAATTAAAAGGGTTAAAGCTTAAAGAAAAATAACAGAATAAATAAGGAGCGCCCCACTCGAGTCCCAGAACCTTTTGTCGGTGATGAACTAAATGCCTGCAGTTTCACTTTAAGCATATTGGCATTCAAATGGGACATTTCTTTTTAAATAAATGTGGTTCCCATTGCTGATAAATATCACTTTGTAATAATATTTTCTCAAACAGGCAGTTGAGGCAGGTTTTTGGAAGACATGGTTTTGATTAATATGAAAGCCCCATACCGCATCCAAACAATTCCTAATTCAATGCTAACACGTCGTCCTACGTGTGATGTCATGACTGATTGAATACCTTAGGGGGATTCTCTGTATCTGTGTTGTATTTGTTTAGTTACTTCTCAGGGGTCATATCATTGTCCTTGTCCATGTATGACATAGATTTCCCATAGCTGTCTCATCTCCAACCTGCTAGTGTCGAGCTGTTGACTGCCCAACAGTAACTAAATGGTCTGTGAGCTCTCACACACCAGCAGGTTCCGTCCAACCAAACAGAGCAGCATGACCTCTGAACCGGCTGCTCCTTCCCACGCCAAGACCCCGGTTGTACAGGCTGCCATTGTTCCCCGGTGGATAATATCTGGGCGATCGGTTACTGTGTCGTACAGATGGTGTTGAGTAATAACAGTGGCAGCAGGCTGGCGGTGGACAGTTGAATGTGCCGCTGAGGCAATGCCAGCTATTTACCTGGTGGTGCCCTGGTCAATCCTCCATATAGGCTGTTAATGCTGCTCAGTGTCATTTAAGGACCCTCCATATGTGTCTATCTTGAGATACAGCTGCAAACGCCCAAAGAAAGGTGCAGGATTTAACCTTTGATCGCAGTACAGAGGAGTCACTCCCCTGTTTGTGCTTGACAATTCTGTCATTATTTACTTTTGCAGATATTCCTTCAGAATTAGTACAAACTCAAAGAAATTGCTTATGCATCGAATTGTGTTCAGCAGACTAAGCATTTATGACAGAATACAGAAGTTCCGATGACAGCGCCAGTTGTCCAGCGTGGACCTGAGCACGAGCGGTGGCGAGGGGGAGTGGGTTAGTTCACTTGTCCACCCCTCATACACATCTAGTGTCTCTGACTATTATATACACACAGGGGTTGTCTTGACACCAGATGAAAAGATATTCCTCCAGTTCTGATATATATATATTAGGGCTGTCAATCGATTAAAAAAAATTAACTAATTAATCGCACATTTTGAAATTCATTAATCGCGATTAATCGAGATTAAAAGCGATTAAAAGCAATTTTTTCTTTTTTTTCTTTTTAAAGAAAAAACTTCACACAGAGCTGTGTTTTCAAAGAGGCTCCTACCTATAAAGTGCCAGCGAGGTATTTAATATCGTGGATGATAAATTGTTTCTTCGGTGAAACATCCAGATTAGTTTAAAAAAAGAATTATATTGAGACCCCATTGGTCCTGTCATCTTTAACATTGAACAGCAGCAGAACAAGTGGCCTTGGTAAACTGAATGACATTCAAATATATTAACCCTCTGGAGGCTGGGCTCATGTTCTCCATTCTACAAAAAAATGTAAATTAACCTTTTAAAGGCATTTGCATGTGACACATACCCACGTGTTATACATCAAACATTCCAGAACAATCTCAGCTCTATACAATGAGGCTCAGTTGTCCTCGCGCCGTGTTCTCTGGTTCTCTGACTGACAGGCTGCTAATGAGCCTCACCTGTGAGGTGGGAGGTCCTTTGTGATTTACTGAGTGTTCATTGGTTGTTTATTTCGCAAAATGTTGACAGACAAACGGATTGACAAATCATGGCGAAGGTTTCGTGTGAAGAGTTCTTTCCGCGCCGCGTCCCCCGACACGTCCCCCCTTGACACTCAGAGGAGTGCAAAAACTTCAACGCACACCGGAAGTAAACAAAGTTGCGTTAATTGCGGTAAAATATTTTAGTGCATTAATCGCGGCCAAATTAATCACATAGACTAACGCGTTAACGCTGACAGCCCTAATATATATGGATAGATAGATAGATAGATGGATAGATAAAATGCAAATATAGTAAGTTTTAGGACAGCTAGTTCTGATAATTGAAAGATGTTGAGTGTTTGCATCAGTCTTAATGCTCCTGACCCCTGACACAGAGGGGGCTGCACAGGCAGAAAGGACCTCTTGTAGTGGATTGGTTTGGTAGTAGATTGGTTCCACACTAAAAGTGCTGTTCCACCAGGAGATTGTTGAGAGGACGTCAGGAGGAGACGTCATTGAGCTGAAGTGAATGTGTGACAGCAGTTCACAATTGACCTCATGTCGAGTGACTTTATTGAATTGCATTGTATTAACAATGATTTTGCAATGAATTGTCTTTTCATTGACATTTAAGATGAATTTGTATTCTGACAAAGAGTGGAACTTGTTACACAGTAGCTGTTGTTTTACGCTGGCTTCACACTATTCGTCAGTCTGTACAGGGCATTCATTGTGACTTAGTTCACTGGGGCTATTGTGATATTGATTGCATACTTTCTTTTGTGTGTGTGTGTGTGTGTGATCCTGCTTGTAGTCACAGCAGGACAGAAGCTTTGATTAACCTGTCACCAACAACGTGGGCCACATTCTGGTAAACCTTGCTTGTCTGAAGTCTTGGGTGTCAGTGAAAAAGGTGGCAGTGGTGAAATCTGCCCTTTTTCCATCCGTCTACTCATTTGCTCGCTCACAGATGGTGACAGCAGTGGCGAGAGAGATCTTGTTCTGCGAAACGCCATTGAATATTTACAAGTCTCTTTGTCTGGGGCAGAGAGAAGGGCTGAGAGTTAAACAGCTGGTGAAGGAATGTAAGCGGAAGACTTGCAGTTTCACTGAATCTGCGGTAGTCACTGTGCCTCATCACGACAAGCCCAATAACGTAACGTTTCACTGAATCTACGGTAGTCACTGAATCCAGAAACCTCATCACGACAAGCTCAATAAACGATAGAGAACACTGACAGAATATCTGCCTTGATAATCGTCACTGCTGCTGATGGAACCAGGTAGATGAAGAACCACGTGCAGGTTGACATTTTGGGAGGGGGGGTGAAAAATATGAAATGCCTTTGATATCGATAAACTGTGTATCAGTGTTGCGAAGTCCTCAGACTGCCGGATTAGCGATGGCGCTGCCCGCCATTTCCTCTGATTCGGCTTCAAAAGGGCCTGAGGAATCAACAGGAAGTTATTTGTGATGAAAGACGTCACATGTGCTTCTTGGTCCCTCCACATTGCTGCTATACAGCAGAAAGGGAAGTACTGCAGGACTTTGTTGGGTCCAGTTTTAAACAGCACATCGGAGTGAATTAATTAGATATGCACGTTTTTAAAAGCACCACAGAAATCGTTCTCATTATTAAAGATACCACATCTCTTTTTTCCAAATGTTGTTACCTGCTGGACAGTATGTTCCACATGTTCACTTTATTATTGATTTTAGGAATATAAATGTGTTATTCCTGTGTGTCTTATTCCTAACTAACTAACTAACTATCAATATTAACGTGAATAGAACTTTGAACAATGTGACAGTGTATAAGAATTAACATTGTTTTGGGAAATAGGTTGAAAAAGGATTAAAAATCAGCATAGATTACCATTTGCATTCAAACTGCAGACCTCAAACATATGGCCAAGTGTACATTTCCTCAGTTGTATTTGAGATTTACATTTTTGCAGGAAGATGCACAACTCTACATTTTTCAAATTGGCGGTACAAGGACTTTTAAGGGCGTAAACAATGTTAGCTTTATTTCCCCTGATCCTAGACAAAATGATGAATATGGAAAAGATGATGGGTATAACCTTACCTCATAGATGTTCACCTTTCAGGTGATAACGTGGGAGCTATAGTTTGGTTTGCAACAGCCCATCCCACATTTCTTTAACTGATATAGTCACTGTATGACTCACTAAGTCCCTGTTTGTTAGACATTCAAATTCTAAACTCTTGAATTTACTAACATTTATAAGTCTTTTCAAACCGCATCAATAAGCCAGTGTTTCCCACAGCACGTGAACGTTGCATTGTTCCTCCACATTTAGTAACCTCAAGGCCCCAATGACTTCATGGTCATATATTTATTTACATTTTTTATTTTTTATATATACAGATTTATATATATATATATATATTAGTTTTTTATACATATATATACATATATCTATATCAACATATATATATATATATATATATATATATATATAATATTTGCATTTAAATGTAAGATATATATATATATATATACAAAAACAATTATAATGTATATATTTTTGGTTTTTATATACATTTATATATCTATATATAAATATATATAGATATATAATTATAATGTTTGCATTCAAACCCAAGATATATATATATATATACATATATATATATATATATATATATATATATATATATATATATAAGATGTGGTTATAGCATAGTGAGTCGGTAATGACACCGCGTGCTCGGTATACCGGACGGCCAGTCGGTGCTCTGCGTCGCCGCGTCGCTCGGTCTGTGGAGCTGGACGCGCCGCATAACTAATGAGCTCATCAACTCCGGCAGAACGCAGACCAACTCATGCAGCCGCGGTGGGAACCAAACGGGATCTGACGCGCTGCTGCTCGGCTCGCGTGTTTCCCGCCCCTCCGTATACCGACATTGAGTCCGGGATGGTCTGACGCGGTGCGATGGATCCAGTGTAACGATTCAACACCGGAATCCGGTATTCCCGTTCAAGGAATTGGCGTCCTTTGGTCGCTATTGGCTTTGTCGATAGACACGGAGAAGGAGGCTGTTTTCACCGGATCAGTCCCCGCTGTAACCTTCACGGGACTCCAGCAGCCCGCTGACCGGCATGCAGCCCGCTGATTGGACTCGGAGCTGTCCGCGGTGCTGAAGGTCGACCGCTTCAGTCGTCGCCACATTACAAGGACTTAAAACGCGACGCTCCCCCTCAGCAGCACCACCATGGGTAAGATGCGTGAGCACGAGCCGCGACCGCATCGCGTTTTAACCGGTCGTGTGTCTGTCAGAGACGTGACCGGTTCAGCTCTCGGTTCGTAGGTTCGATGCCCGTCCCTTTTAAAGACGGAGCGCTTCGGTCCATTTAATGTTCCCTTTGCAGCATTTTGCGGACGTTCTTTTCTTTTTTCTCTCCTTTTGGGGGGGGGGGGGGCGGGTGGATGACAGATTGAATATTGATTCATTCAGCGCGCATCATGTCTTGTCAAACGTCTTAACGCGTTTATTTAGACATTAGACATTTCTGTGTAAAACCAGCGGATTGCTCCAGTATTCCCCCTCCTCTCCCTCATGTCTCTGAACTTCAAATAACGAACATAAATATTCATCAAGTCTATTCTTATTACTGACGCCGCACACTAAAATTAGAAGCTCATTAAAATGTAATTCACCACGTGCCGTCAGCGTTGGAGCATGTGAATGTGGGCGCTCCCCTTTCATTCTCATTGGCCGCCCAGTGAATCACACCAAAACGCTTTGTAAACTTTTTATTTTGCAGCCAATGGAGCAAAAACGAATAAGTAATTCAAAACATATCTGTTTATTTGATTTAGTTATATTATAGTATGCATCTATTTGTTGAGAGAACACTATAGAGGACAAATTCACTTCCTGCAATGTCATCTCCTCCTCAAAATAATAGTAAGATATCTAAATGTTCATGCATATAGCTCCACCTGTATTGTACATTATTGTTTTGTATATATTCATTCATTGCAGCCCATTACAAATAGCACCCCGTGGTAAGAATCGTTTCAAGATATCCTTGCATGTGCTTGAACTGGACTCCCCTGGATGTAGTGAGGAGCACTCCACTCCCCGAACAATGAGTCTTTAATGAGTTGTTCAGTTCACCTCAGTTCAAGTATACAGACACACGTAGGCAGTGTCGTCTGGTGGAAGTATGTTTTGGTAGGGCCATCCAATAGATTTCAGCAAACATCCAAGTATGATTCAATGTAAAAAAAAAAGCATCAAACACGCATTACTAATCTACTTTAGGAAGCTGATTGGCTAAATTGGATGTCACTCATTTATATATTCAATAATCAATTGGCCAAACTGCTTCTTAGACCCGCCTCTTCTGGACCAAATCGACTTGGCGCCACCACAGCTGAGACATGCAGGCAGCGGAGGGGACGTGCAGGAAAAGCATAGATTTTGCACAGATTTCCTATTTTATAAATATTACTGGGTATGTTCCATTTTCAAAAACACAAATATTGACAGGCAGGCAGAAGGAAGGAAGGAAGGAAGAAAGTATGGATGGAAGGAAGGAAGGCAGGCAGTGTGTGTCTCTGTGTCCCCCTCCATCCCCCTCATATATATATATATATATATATATATATATGTATGTATATATATATATATGTATGTATATATATATATATATATATTTAAACACCTCTCGGTAGTACCATATTCTTTTTGTGGCTCAGGCCCGATGGCCCTCTTTGGGCCAGCCGCCGTAAGCAATGTGATACCTATGACAGGTAATTGGTAATTTACTGCCACATCAATATTGCAGTGCGTGCCATCTCCAAGTCTTTGCTTTAGTTCTTTTGGAAGTTTGGTTTTCTGGTATTTTTGCCTTTTCTGTTCAGCCGACGGGAAACTGTGAGACAGACAACGGGGTCATCTGAGACCACTGTCCAACCAGGAGACCCATGTCAACTCCCACATGAAATGAACGTGGCAGTCATTTCAGCAATTTGAACATCTACTGTTGTAAATGAATGACGGTAAAATAAATGAGAGCCATTGCTTTATTCTACCATTAGAGCAATGGCTTTCCATTTGGGAACAATCTGATATGCCTGCAAGGATACTGCTGATTCACTCCGGAGCCTCTGTTAAGTAATGCTGTAGTGCAGTTTAATGGCCACAAGAGAGAGCTCAGCGCTCTCCTCCTGCAAATCTATCTGCTTTGTGTGTGTGTGTGTGTGTGTGTGTGTGTGTGCGTGCGTGCGCGTGCGTGCGCGTGCGTGAGGCTCCTCCAGGGAAATTTTGAATGAAGCAGGCAAAAAAGGAAACATGGAGTACATTGCTGAAGCGTCCATGTTATTTTGTAAACAGTTATATACTGTATATAGAGTAGGACTCGTCCTCTCAAAAGATCTAAACCACAGCGTCTTTATGAGTCAGGCAGTATGGCACGCACCATTTTAGAATAGATAAATGTTTACTGTCAAAGATAGTCTGCCTTTCAGTGGCGTCATTGGTGTATTTTTTCTTGTTTTGTGGCGGTTCTCGCTCCTCTGAGCCGACACACATATTTTGGAAGATTAGATTTGCCGGCATCACTGAAAACACCTTCGGTCTGAAGAGAAAGTATGAGAAAGGAAATTATTTATCGATCCCACGGCACCGGGTGTTTGTTTCCCTTAATTCGATGCCCCGGTAAACAGCACATGGCACATTTAATAGAGTTTATCTTCCCTCCGTTTGCAGTGTGTGGCAGCGCTATAGCTTTCTTTAGCTTTCTATTTTTAGCTGCAGGTTCAACGACTATATGAAATGTGCAAACACAGGGAGAAATGACCCTGCCCGAGGGCCGCAGCCCCCAACCCCCTGCCTGCGCTCAGCCGTGAATAGTTAAGCTGGAGGGGTGTGTGTGTGTGTGTGTGTGTGTGTGGTGTCTTTGGCTGACTGGCTGGAGTGAAGGCAAACATACCTCTGGCTGTTACAGCTGCTTGACCTGCGTGTGCCATTGTGCATGCATGCATCTGTTGTGGAGTGGTCCATTAGGGAGCGATGGGTCCGACAGTTTCCCGTCAGAGCGGATTGAGCTCACACTGTCGTTGGCCTTCTTCCCTGGATGGACCGTTACCATGCTGTGTGATGGCTCTGCCAGAGTGACTAAAGACAGAGAGACACAAAGGTGTCATGAATAAACAGGTTTGTCTTACTGACGCATATCTGTCGGGATGCCGTGTGATTGGATATTTATAATATCTGAGAGATTGGAGCATTCGTTTATGATTTAATGCTAAAGAGCATTTCAACCCAGGTTTGAAATCATTTGTCATCCTTGACTGAGGGCGCTTTTTCCTAAAGCTCATATTCCACATGCCTCTCTTATAGATACAACTCCTTAACCTCTTGTAGCTCTTCCAAATCCCTTTGCCTCAAGACAAGGCTGTTCTTTTTTTCATTTTTGAGGATTCAGCCCCAACAGTGACATTTTCCTTGATTGTGTTCTTCCTGCCTCACCAATGTATACACATCCTTTTTAATTCTGACTCCAAGTACTTATGTATGAGGCTCAGCGTGCTCAACATTCACTGGACCCGTGCACTTTTATTGTTTTGGAATACCTATTCATTGGTGAGATAAAAGAGCTTGACATATGCAGTCCAAGGGCTGAGAATATGGTTACTTATTATTGCCATGACAGAGAGGTGCACAGCAACTGTCTCTTAAGTACATTGGAGTTTGGAGGGGGGCAAATATGTGGGTCGTGGTGAAGAAAGTAGGCCATTCGAGAAAAAGAGAAGGACAGATTTTAGTCATAACTACAGGTGATATATAATCTGTTTTATGAATAGAGCTCAAACTGCATGTGACATTTCATTATTACTAATATTGACTATATTTGGGATAAAGATTGCATTCCTCTAACTGAAAAGAGTAATATTCTCATTCTTACACCTGCCATTATTGGTTAGATGTGGGAACTGTAACAGATTGGATATAGTTGACCCTTCATTGTTGAATAAGGAAATATTTAACTTTTTCACATGAGTTGGGAACTTTATTCAGATTTGAAGTGGCTCGGATGTGCCCGTCCACCCCCTCCACCATCTGTATCACACCGTGGTTTCCACTCTTAATGCAATGTTTATTGATATTTTAATTGGAGGACTTGTTTGTCAATAATTCATGTGTACATTTTTTGAAAATGATAGATATGGCAAACTTCATTTTATATGGGTCCATCTCTGGTGATGGTATGTACTGATGATGGGACGTTGTCTTTTACTTTACGTGTCTAAATTGGGCACCTGCAACATCTGGAACCTAAATTCCTTGATTTAATTTTCAGACACGATGGCATAAAAAAATCTAAAATAAAGCTTGTGTGCACGCGTGTACATGAATACTGTAAGTATGTACATGTGTGCATCTTCCAGGTAGAGGAAACGACTGGGGGTCATTGGTTAACAAGTCCGTCTTTCAAACGGGAGGTTGGCGGTTTAATCCCCGCCCTCGTCGATGTGTCCTTGAGCAAGTCACTTAGCCCTGGATTGCTCCCCTTAGCTGTGTCTACAGTGTATGAATGTAACATGTAAAGTGTCCTTGAGTACCTTAAAAAGCACTATATAAATGAAATGAATTATTATTATTCCTAAACGATGTGTGCTTGATGAGGAGCAAAAACAAACCTGGTACCGGTGGGTCTCAGCTGATGACTCATGGTTCACTGCAGAGCTCTGGACGTGACCCCCGTTAGAGAGACACTCCCCTGGGACACATGAAGCACGATGTGTAGCCTCCCTGCCTCCATTGTGTGTCAGCACAGTTATAGCCCATCTTTAACATTGATAGCTGCCCATAAATGCCTGTGTGTCAACATTGCGTAGGCCGGTATAAATGCTGCCTGTGGTTTGGCCGTCCAGCTGTTTGTGCATTACATATTACATTTGAAATAAATAATTATTGCCAGTTAGCTTTAAGATGGCACGAAGGCAGCCTACTGCTCATGTGTCTGTGTGTTCGCATGTATAAAAACATCTGCATCTGCAATACATCTAAAGTAAAAACACGTTGTAAAAGTATAGAATATGAGCATAATACCAGCCCGACCTGACACATAGTGGGCACGGTTGAAAGCTTTGAATGCTCACACAGAAACAGATGAAATCACGACGGCTGACGACGAACACACTGTACGTGTCACTGCAATCCCACACTGTGAGTCTGAGGAGGGTGCAGACGGCTGCCAGCTGGGAGCTTCACGAGGAGGGCGCAATGTGGTGGGAGGTTATTAAAACTCCAGATTATGTACAAGCGCCCTGCCCGGACCAGCCAGCAAGTCAGTCGTTCAGTGACGATCTCCCATGAACACTGACACGTTTGACGACTCAGCCACACTAGGAACTGAACTTTGAGTTTCCTAATTGGACCACTGCGTCTTTTCTTCTACTCCACCCCATAAAACAAGTCTTATTTTTTATCTGTGTTTTGAAAGTGGATTGATATTTTCTTGGGCCTCTCCTCTGTATCTGTCCAGCCAGCACCTGAGATGAGTGGTTGGGGTTGAAGGGTTGAGTCTACAAGTCCAGCCTTTCGACTGCTGCAGCCGGCAACAGACCAGCCAGTGCAGTTCATCTAGAAATAATATATCAGTCCATTTTTATTTGGTTCAGGGCTTACGAAAAAAACAATGCTGGCCGTCTGGCCTGTCAATCAATAGTTTAATAGTAACACACTGTGTGTAAAGGTAAAGAAATGTAGCTTGTTTTCAACATGGAAAGCACATTTTACCGATATTAAGAGGTGTATAGGGGATTATTAAGACTCACAGACTCAAAATGTGTAATAATAATAATAAAGTCAACCCATTGACCTTTCAATGATTTCAAAGGCTGCTGCATGTGTGAAATATTTCATCGTTCACCTCATCCACGTGAACTGTCAAGACTGTTTATTTTTGCTTTTCCCCCTGTTTACTTAGAACAAATACCCACATCTCCCCATTACAGCTCATCATAGGTTATAGAAGACTGTCAATCACCACTCCAAAAATACTAACACTGCCCTGTTCCTCCCTGCAGGTTATGTGGGTATGCAACTTGTGCCGAAAACAACAAGAAATCCTCACCAAATCGGGGGCGTGGTTCTTTGAAGGCGGCCCGCAAGGGAAGAAGGCCAAACTGCAGGACCCGTCCCTGTACCCCCCCTACCAGGGAGCCTCAGGGGACCTGACACCAGCGTCAGACAGAAGCAGACCTCACGGCGGGCTCCTCCGCAGACAGACGTCCCTCGACAACGGGGCGGGGCCGAGGTACTCGGCGCCCGGCGACGCACCCATAGACAGGTCAGTTCTATATGCCTTCTTCTTTTTTTTAGAGAAGCATGCACCATACGAGCAGAGTGGATTTAATTATTGTCTCATGCCGAGTAGATTGTTTGTTACGAAGGCGACTGCATAAGAACCTTTTTGGCATTGCTACGGAGAAATGTGGTAACTGTAGTGCAGAACAGTGGTGATTCAAGACCCAATACAACCGGCTCGTACAGGGCCCATGAGGCCTATAAAAGGAGACACAGATACTGTGTCTGGCCCTATCTCATCCTCCACCCACTCGCTCTTCTTCACACTCACACACACACAGCACACAGGTGGTTGGAGCCAGGCTGAGCCAGGATGCATGTTGTCTTGACATTTGGGGAAAAGACCATTTTCTGTGCCCTGCAAGGCTTGAAATGGACGTCACTGGGATGCTTTAAGAGCAGAAAAACAAGAGCCGGCCGATTCCAATGCCGAACATTGTGTTCCATTTGTCATGCACACTCAACACGGACATGCTGTGTTGGTGAATCTCATTGCTGGTTGGCTCTTTCTTCATCTTGGTGTCAGATAAGGTGGTTACTGTGATGTCGGGGTCCCCTTCCTCTTTCTTTTTCCACAAGAAGATGGAGGAGGAGCTTATTATCGGGACTAACTCTACTGACTCTTTTGAGAAATGTGTTTCCCTTTGTAAGATTCTATTTATTGAGCATTTCCTGCTTTGTTTAGAAAGAGAGAGAGAGAGAGAGAGAGAGAGAGAGAGAGAGAGAGAGAGAGAGAGAGACACTTTTCAGCCAAGACTCTCCTGTTCTCATTTGCTTCTCCTCAAATGTAACAAAGCGTGTTATTCGTTAGTGTGCAACATCTACATATAGGTGGACATTGGTTACTGAAGACCAATCAAGACTCATCAGAATCTCTCAAAGTGTTGTCAGTTTGGGATCACAAACATGGGAAATGACTTTGTCACTGCATGGTGTAGCTATGGAAGGGAACATGATACTGTTGTTATAATATATCACACACATGTATGTTCATAGGAGCGGTGCAGTGTGAGGAGGTGAACTATCCCAATCCAGCCTCGGTCCCTGTTCCTCTTCAGAATTCAGAATCAGCTCTATTGGCCATGCGTGTGCGCACATACATGGGATTTGACTCCGGTTCCACGTACGCTCTCGCCGTACGGACATGTTATTTACAGGATCGTTATTAAAAAAGCCTGTGCCCACAGTATGTTCGGAGATACAACTCATCAGTTCTGTGTCGTTCCTGTTTACTTCTCCATATGCTCTGAACCGGCTCACATGGAGGAGCTCCAGGTGAACACACTGTTTTAATTGCCTGATATTTGGCTCCAAATGGATGTTTTGATGGATTTACGTTAACATACACTACCGTTCAAAAGTTTGGGATCACCCAGACAATTTAGTGTCTTCCATGAAAAATCACACTTTTATTTATCAAATGAATATAAAATATAGTCAAGACATTGACAAGGTTAGAAATAATGATTAATATTTGAAATATTAATTTTGTTCTACAAACTTCAAGCTCAAAGGAAGGCCAGTTGTATAGCTTATATCACCAGCATAACTGTTTTCAGCTGTGCTAACATAATTGCACGGGTTTTCTAATCAGATATTAGTCTTCTAAGGCGATTAGCAAACACAATGTACCATTAGAACACTGGAGTGATAGTTGCTGTAAAAGTGCCTCTCTACACCTATGGAGATATTTCATTAGAAACTAGACACTTCCACCTAGAATAGTCATTTACCACATTAACAATGTAGAGAGTGTATTTCTGATTAATTTAATGTTAT
Organism: Pseudoliparis swirei; assembly: GCF_029220125.1. Classification (NCBI taxonomy): domain Eukaryota; kingdom Metazoa; phylum Chordata; class Actinopteri; order Perciformes; family Liparidae; genus Pseudoliparis; species Pseudoliparis swirei. Next base: position 18,981,235 of record NC_079409.1, on the reverse strand, counting down.
CTTTATTGAAAAAAAGTGCTTTTCTTTGAAAAATAAAGTCATTTCTAAGTGATCCCAAACTTTCGAACGGTAGTGTACGTTCAGTGCGTTCGCTCCACACTTTTTCAGCATGCGAGCTACTTATAAAATGACCAAGTCAAAACGATCTACCTACGGGGGGGGGGGGGGGGGGGGGGAGGTGCAAGTGACTATTTTTTTGCTCTCCGTCCCAATGCGCCGCAGAGTGCTAACGCGACACGTAGAGACAGAAATGACATGCTGTTGTGTAGATACGATCAACAACAGACAGCTGTTTAGTTTAATAAAAGAACAAAGATGTGCTATAGAGAAAATTTCAGGGGGGCGGGCCAATTTTTTAATTCAATTCAATTCAGTTTATTTGTATAGCCCAATTTCACAAATTACAAATTTGTCTCAGAGTGCTTTACAATCTGTACACATAGACATCCCTTAATGTCATGCGATCTACCATACTACGCCGCGATCGACTGGTAGGTCTCCGCGATCGACGTATTGAGCACCCCTGCTCTATAGCCTCCAAAATACATATTCATTCCTCCCCTGTCTTGGTAAAACGGTGAACCTGTGCTATGCTTGTTATCCTCATGCGTTGTGCTTCCCTACTCTGACTACACATTAGCATCATCTGTAACTGCACATTTTAATCGAGGCTGTACTCCTTTAAGAGTGATGCAGGATAACAGTGTTTTGTATCTCAGTGTGACTGAAGTACTTTATCCATCTTCTCCTCAAATGGCTGCTTTAAGGGGGGTGTTAATGGAGGATCAGACTGACTATAGATCAGAATATAGATCAGACCGCTCCAAGCATTCAGTCACAGTCACTTTCTGCTCCTTGCCTCTGTATATTAATTGATTGCACGGCTGGAGGGGTGGAGATGGCACCGGAGAGCGATTCTCGCTCTGGCGTTGCCCACATATACGCAGTGACACAACAGGAAACTGGAAACACACGGGGTAATGCTGATGATGGATAGCAGCGAGTCCGTAAATAGAACTCCCACTGCATAAGCACCAAAAACCCACTTTCATTAATCTTAAAGAATGTTTAAATTAACTCCTGGATCGGTTCTGCTCAAGAAAGGAGGAGGAGGAGGGGAAAAGCTGACAGTCTATTTATAAGGAGAAATAACTTGGGAAGGTTTCTAATTCATCTGGGTCTCGGAGGTGTCTTTGGAGTGAACACACAGATTCACCGGGACAGCATGCAGTGTTGGGTGAGGCTGAGGAAACAACCAAGATTACACTGGGATGGGAACTACTCACCGCTGGAGGGTCTTACCATTCCGCATTTCCTTTTTACTCATTTGGCCGGAGAGTCTGCCAGAAATGTGAGAAGAGGAGAAAGAGGAGGAGGAAGAGCACACTGGGTCTTAAACAAGCAGTCCGACCCAGTCCCGCTGTGCACAGTTCAGTTCACCATTGCTTAGTCTAGTCTCTTTGAGTCTAGCAGGCCCCATTAGCCGGACCAGCCTGGAAATAGCAATCTCACCAAATAATTCACGTTGACATGGAGTTCAGTGTTTTTTCTAGTTCTTCTTGTTCGAGCCATCATTCCTGTATACGACATTTCATACACACTATGATCTGATGATGCATGCCGCACCCACAACAATGCAATGGATGAAGCATCAGGAGCAGTTCGACACAGACAGATTTAAAACCAATCCATTATCATTGTTCTTTATATCTGTTCAACTATATAGTTGGACAAGGAATTCAATATGATTACCTTCGCATTGAAAATGCCGGAAGGTTATGTTTTGATCGGCGTGTATTTATTTATTTATTTGTATGCGTGTTATTCGCAAAACTCAAAAAGTATTGAACCGAATCGCATGAAATTTGGTGGGATGATTGTTTATTATCCGGGGACCAGTTGATTAGATTTTGGGATCGGTCGGGTCAAAGGTCAAGGTCAAAGGTCATGAACAGGTCAAAATCTTTCGCAGAACTCAAAAAGTATTGAACCGAATCGCATGAAATTTGGTGGGATGATTGTTTATTATCCGGGGACCAGTTGATTAGATTTTGGGATCGATCGGGTCAAAGGTCAAAGTCAAAGGTCATGAACAGGTCAAATCTTCTTGAATCACATGGAATTTGGTGGGATGATTGGTTATTATCCGGGGACCATTTGATTAGATTTTGGGATCAATCGGGTCAAAGGTCAATGTCAAGGTCATGGAAAGGTCAACATCTTTTTTTTTACCATAGCACGATAAATTTTTGTCCAATTGGCATGCAACTAATGCCAAAATGTTCATAATTCAATGCCCAATCTTGTGATATGCAAAGGTATGCGCTCTACCGAGTGCCCGTTCTAGTTGTAAATGTAATTGATTACTGCATTTAATTGTGGTAATAATGTTAATGTTCAACTTCATTTCGTTTTACCATTAAATATATATATATATATATTGTTGTTTTAGTCTGTGAACTTCTCTAGCACCAAGTGACCTTTAACAACGGCGACTTGAGGCAATGTGTAGCTTCTGCTTTTTGAACAAAAGAAATGTGTTTTCAATTTGATTCAATGTGTCATATCGGCTGACTTTGTGATGTTTAGTATCTTTACTTGAACTTCTGCTCTATGGCTAAATTTGAATTTTGGTAGGGAGGCAATAGACCTGGGAAGGAGGAACTTATTATTTTGTATAAGAGGCTGGGTTATAGTATGATGTGGGAAGTGGAGTTGTCTTCATGAACTGAATTGAATCATCTTAATTCAGTCAGGATTATGACTATATATAACTGAATGATGAATAGTTTATTTGCAGTGTTCTTATATCTCTTGTGACATATTGAACACAGACACATGGTTCATCTTCCTGCTCATTCATAGAACCCCTTCAGGTTCATAATGGCTCCATGTTCGGACTTTGTGATTGTCCTGTACACATTATCAAATGCTTCGTATCAGGAACCTCTTCAACTACTTTTCAATCTTCAGTTACATTCAGAACTGAATACAATAAAAGAAAGAGAGATAACATTATAATTGTACACCCCCCCCCCCCACACACAGGAAAATCCCCCTTTTATGTATATGCCCTATCCTCCTCACGATAGAGGTAACGCACTGTCATCGCTTGCTGACGAAGAGCTGATGCTCTGGAGCCAGAGATGGAATGTAAGAGAGTAAAACACGACAGCATCGCGTCTCCCCCCCCCCCCCCCTGTGTCACACCGGGTGAGAGAGATGATGGAGAGGTCTGGCAAAGGGTGCGCACAATCGCGTTGTGTGTGCGTGTGCGTGCGTCTGTGAGCGCGAGTGTGCGGCTTGCGACGGCAGATATGAGTTGACTGTGAGGCAGCAGCTGATGCGCCGGTATGCTGCTGCTGCTGCTGGCTGCCGCGTAGGGATGCTGCTCCGCTCCCGCTCTCCTCCGGGCGCTCCTCCGCCTCTCCCCGCACACCGACAAGAGATTTTCGCCCCAGCGAGAAGGAGAAAAGGCTCGGTACTGGCACAGGCGCTGCCTCCTTTCCCCTGCTCCCAGTCGGAAGCATTATGACCGACGGATCCCGCCCGGAATGCGTCTCGTCTGAGGACACTTTTTGCCAGCAGCGGCCGCAGAAATATGGAACTTGCTCCGCGTCCTTTCTGCGTGTAATGCGCCCCCGGGAGGCTCTAATAACAGAATACTGAGGAGGTGCACGTGTGGAGGGGGGCTTCGGGATGAAAGGGTGATCGTTTACTGAGGATAAAAAGAACACGGAGGGGGAAGATGCAGTTTGACACATTGCGTCAGTTCTGTAGCTCGGTTCTCTCACATTTCAACGGGGCTTTCACTGCGCCGGAGAACATCCTGCAGACGGAGCTCTTGGAGCAGGCGCTGAGCAACATCGGGTGAGTGATTCGTAACAGCTTGATTTATGAGCAAGGGCTTCCCCGATGGTATGTCGAACGGGTCTTGCGTGTGTGTGTGTGTGTGTGTGTGTGTGTGTGTGTGGGAGGAGGAGGAGGAGGAGGAGGAGGGGTGTTGCGTTTATCGATCGGCGCCAGCCTGCGTAATAACAGCCTACAGTGGAGTACTGTCGCGGCTGCTGCTGCTGCTGCTGCAGCAGATATTTCCTGGCCGGATAATGGGGCCGATCAGGGATGCTGCTGCCGTGGTTTGGCCGAGTGCGCGTGCGCGCACGCTCACACACTTAAAAAAAAAACGAAGAAAAAAAAACCGAGCCGTTTTCGGCAGCCCGTGCCGAGGTGTGCCCGCGCTGTGCTGTGCGCGTGCGCGTATGCCCCGGCGCACCGCTGCTGCAGCATGTGTGCTACACCGCCTCCTCACTGCTGTGCCCGAGAGCAGATCGTAAGGGCGGTAAGGAGGGTACATGTGCATTTATAAAAAAGAGTCTTGGACATAAGAGGAGACGACGCACCCCCACCCCCTCCCCCGCACACACACGCACACTCACGCACACACAAGTTACACACCCATACACTGCCCATCATGTTTTTAGAGAAAGTACATGCATAACAGGTATGAATTATTTGATAGAATAGTGACGAATACAAGCACGCATATACATGTTATGGCTCTGGACTTGGGCAATCATTTTCATTATTTGAAACATTTAGCATGTCTCTTTACACTTTTAGCTACTGTGTTACTGTAACATATGCTCACTGTATTTCTACATTTGCTGGAAGAGAAGTGCTTGTGTGTCGAGAGAGAAAGAAAGAGAGAGAGAGAGAGAAAGAGAAGCAGGATCTCACTTAGGAGCATCGGAGCATATTATGCTCAATGCTGCGATCCCCGATGAAGAGGCCCTGGTCATCTGGCAAGGCTGTGAGACACATTCTGCAGCCTGCAGAAGGGATTCAAACTTTCAAACAGACTCCTGGCAGCAGCAGGCCTGGTTTTACTTCTCGATAGAGGCGCAGGCCCCATATCTCCACGCCACGCACTGTCTGATCCGGGGACAGCGAGTCTTTCCCTCTTGTCCTCCCGTCAGAAATAATTTACAGCATTGCTGGGCGGCCTGCCACCTCACATTACACGGCCAGAACACTCAGCCTGCACTGGAAGCCTGAAGAGGGGGCTCTGTGCCTGGAAACTGGGATCCAGCAATCTGACTGATTGAACATCTGACTGATTGAAACTATCCTTTTTTCTTCTTCAGTAAATCCCTCTGTGGTAGAAACCGTCTCTGACTGCTTCATTTTCATATTGTTATACAGTTGGCTGAGTGGTGCAACTCATTAGAAGAAGGCGTGTCTTCATTTTAATGGCACTCCAGAGTCAGCCTTATAGGTTCGCTTATTTCTGGGTCTATAAGTAGTACCATGAAACTCACCGGCACAAAACAACAACAACAAAAACAACAAAAGCACAACTTTCTACAAACCGTCATTGTGTGCTAGCCAGCTTGCCATCCCTTCGATCAGGGCTGTTTTTGTGTAAGTCTCTCTCTCTTTCTCTCTCTCTCTCTTTCTTTCTTGGCCAGCCCTAATGGGCTGTATGCTTTTAGATCCAGCTCATATGTATTATGCATGTATGCGTCAGGAGAGGTCCTAATCGGGTGGGTGGATCTGTTCTTAGAAGGCCTGAATGGTATTGCATTGAGTGGTCACTACATTTAAACTACAACCATACTCGCTCCCCACCAACCCTCTAATACACACTCATACACACACTTACACCCCCCCCCCCCCTCCTTCCCTCTTAACCCTATATGACAGCTCTTTGTGCCTCGCTGCCCTGACATGCCTGAGACCAGAGTGTGTCTGTTGATGGACTGGTGTTTAAAGTGATAAAGAGGCTGTTCTCATTTCCTGTTTGTTCTTATTTCTACAAAAAGTCATGCACTTTAAGTTGCACATAACCCACATAATCGTAAGGCAGGTGAGGAAGTCGGCTGTCATGTAGGGAGGATGGACAGGTCAGACATGACGTTTGCCCTGGAGACCGTTGTTCCTGTCCTGTGTGAAGCCAAAAGATAACTCTACTTCTTGTAACCTTTGTTACGTGACCTAGTAACGTACTTCACTAACACCACAAGTTACATAACATACATACTTATTTTAACCCACACTATCTCTTTTTTAAACCCATCTTATCTTTGTTGTTCTTGCGATATCGTGAGAACCGTCGTAAGTATGAGGACATGTGAGTTTGTGGTCCACATCTTATAGCCTTTCCCCAGATGAGCCTTTTGCAAACTGTGCGATCCTGTAAGCGGGATATGATAAGCTGCATTTGATTTTCCTGCACAGATGCAATGTTTTGAAAGCAGCGCAGTGTTTCACATCCAGCATATTAAATAAAACCCATATTGCCGCTGTTTAATGATTCCAAACGGGCCGGCCAATCTTGGATGACATTTTAGTGAGTCATCCTCATAACCACAGCTGTTTAATTCATCCCACACTCTCACATATTGTTCTCCTGCAGTGACTATATGCTCGGTATGGTGTGTGCATTCACAGAGCGGAGAATAGAAATGATGATCCTCCCTTTCTGTCAACCCTGATGCCAGAGCAGGGCCTGGTTTAAAAAGTCTGAGGAAGGCATGGAGCCATTTCTTACAAACTGCCCACAAAACAGGAGGGTGAAGGATGTTTGGTTTGCCTTGAGATGTTTATGGCATATTTTGAACCTGATAACAGGAGGGTTATTATAGCATGCATTATCTGCACTATCTCAGAATTTATGCACAAATATTTAGAAAAAGACTGATGAAGCTTGAACTAGAAACTTGAATTTAGTGAGTTACATACTTGCGTGAATACACAAACAGCACATAAAGGACCTCATGAAACTGCGATGAAGCCAATGAGTGATGGGACCTGAATCCACTTCGATAAAGAGGTATGAGGCCTCTGAACCATTACCTGCTTGGTAATACAGCGTTGATTTAATTAGTTATCAGAAACGCCACCTATAATCTAACGCTGCACTCCGTCACACTATGAATGTATCTCCTGTCTGGACAGCATCTGAACCATAGACTGTATAAAAAGATGGACGACATGGCAGCCGCCCAAAAGGGACAACAAAGCCTGTCGACATGGGCTAAACAGAATTTTTCCTCAAAGATGGTTTCGGTCATTGTCGCTAGTTCTTATTAAGCTAATGTTTGCTAAAGATTTAATTTTTCTGAAGAATTTTGATTTTAATGAGCTATTTGATGCTATGAAAAGGGTGTGTGACATGATTGACAGCTGTGATCGTCTCTCGCTGACAACGTGCGGCCATGCTCGGCTGACGTTTGGTTGGGGTGTGCGGGACCTCGATGGCTCAGTAATGCGCAAACTCTACATATGTCGTCAAACAGCCAAGATGGCAGCTCTCATATCCGGTACATTTTGGCTTCACTTCTGGACAGCGGGAGGAAGTGGGCACGCGCCATTATTATGTATATTCAACCTGTTTTTATTGAAAGCAAGCCTTTTATAGGTGAGGTTAGAGGAGACAAAGCAAGGAAAGGACACAAAGCGAGTACGACTGAAAGTACCAGGAGGAGACAGGCCGGGCATCAGTCACCATGGTGACAGAGCTGCAGCCGAGGCAGACGTAGCAGGCTGCAGCAGGCTGCAGCTTGTGGGACTGTGAACCCCTGGAGCCCCAGATTCATGTTGATGTGACAGAACTGGGGGAAAAGAGAGGAGGAAAATCAGAGAGAAGGAGCAGGAGGAAGTCAAGGGAGGAGAGGAGGAGAGGAGGAAGAAACAGACTGCAGACCTAGAAACAGCCAGCGACAAGGACTTCACAGCGGTCCCTCCCTGGGCTCCTCACAGTCTTTGATACTTGCGATGATTTAGTGGTGGATCCACCTTGATATATCATTGGCCAGATTGTAGCATATGTAATATCTGCCTCTCCCCTGTGTTTACCCTTCTCTATCCAGGGAAAGTTGTCTGAGCATATATTTAGTTTTTCCAGAAATGCCCTACATTCTCACAGTTACACATTAACGCCTCACAGATGCACAAATCTGAGCCCCCGCGCGGCAGCTACTGGGAGTGAAATGCCTCTCTGAATGCAAGTCCTACCCACAATTTCCCAGCCTGCCTCTGGGCTACCGTCATCTCTTTTTATTTCATCTCCGTGAGTACTATAAAGTCTGGCGTCTTGAGGGTTTAGGTGTAGGAGTCAGACTGAGACTCAAACTGTATCCTCAGTAGTTCTTATGCAACCCCCCTCTCCCACCCCCCTCCCTGCCCCGCCATGCCGTCACACCTCGCCCACGCTCAGCCCACCCTCAGCCCACCCTCTGCCCCATGGTGTTGCACCCGGGTGTTGGCGGCACTCAGCAGCTGTAATTAAGCCGGCCCTTTATTGGTTTTGTCCTCGCCGAGGGAGATGTGCGCAGGAAGAAGGGAGGCCCTGGTTTATTGCCTGGGCGTCTAAGAGAGGGGTTATTATGATTGCATGCTGGAGAGAGAGAGAGACATAGAGAGAGAGAGCGAAAGATGAAGTGAAGAGAGTTGGAACTATAGCAGTGCAGAGGAAAAGGATGAATAGTGCGAGAGAGACGGCAGCAGAGGCTGAATTGATATGCTCGACTCCTCTTTGCTCTCACCAAATCATATCTCAGCATGGAAGAGAGAGAGAGAGCGAGAGAGAGAGAGAGGGGCTAAATGTCCCAAGGCCCAGGCCCGCTGATGATGCTGAGGGAGCAGAAAGAGTCTTTGTGTAGTGGTTTGGTTCCAGGTTGGCCAGAGACACGTGTTATGTCACCCAGTAAGATGTAGGTGATATGGTTGAACTGGATGAGGAAGGTACAGAACGGGGTCACGGAGCAACAAAGGATGGATGGTGTACTTTTCAAACAGAAACAGCAAGCGGTGCAGAGCGCTGGGCTCTGTTCATGCTTATGGAGCGGGACTGATTCTCTCAAAGGCGGAAGAGGCTTGTGTGTGTGTGTGTGTGTGTGGCCCTCAACCTTCCACGGTTGCGTTACAGCAGCATCCTGCCAGTAAAACTACTATTTCAGTCGGGCATTAGGAGCATCTTCCAACGGCCCCGGGTCCTTAACTGAGTTCCTGCCATGTGTCCTTGTGTTTCTTTGTGAGAGTGCATGTTCATGTGTGTGAAGGCCAGACCCGAGGAGGTCTTTTGATTTCTCTTAAAAAGACTCCCAAACAGATGTCTGATGTGAAAAAAAAGAAAAAGTGCACACTTGGCATGGACCGTGCTTTGCTCCCAACCATAAGCCTCGATGTGAGATGCTATTTGTCGATGTCAGTGGGCAGTTTGACAAGAGTTAGAAGAGGGATTAAACTTGTTTGCCCTCTGTGCAGGATCTTCACGGTGTTATCCCACAAATCCTCCTCTGGCCTTGATGGTCAGTGAGATGCTAATTGAAAGTTAAGGCTCTCTTCTCCATCATTCTGCTTTTACATTTGATTTATTGATTAAAGAGGCTTATGAAGTCTGACCTTTGGAAGGTCAAGAGGTGGACTCTCTTCAGTGTAGTGGAATCCACATGACACAGCTGAACACACATGTCAGGCTCTGCTGGCCGTGAGTCAGTTTACATTAAGTTATTTACTGTTAAATCTTAGCCTAAGACTATGTTAGGTTCTATATGTGCAGGTGTTTTCTCGGACAGCGGATCTCAACTGGTCTGACTCCGGGACCCACCATTTCCCCTTAATGACAAGCCGCGACCCAAATCGTGGGACATTCTCAACTTCTCTAATTTATTCAATGAAAAGATGGTGCAGTTTGAGGCTGAGATAGTAAGGAGACAGAATACGTATGCCAATATAAAAAAATCAAACCCACCAGCTGGTGGCGATGCTAGAGAGGGAACTATTTCTAAAAAAGCTGCATTTTAATTAAAAAACTAAAAGTGCATCTTCAGGACACAAGTTATTAAAACATACATAAGAATCTTCAGCCATTTTGTATGTTGTAATACCTCGTGTCCTGAAGATGCACTTTTAGTTTTCTTCAGAATCTTCAGCCATTTTTAAACAAACTCAACAACTTTTATGCACAAACAAAAAGGTCCAACAACTAAGAAGTAGTATAACAAAAATACTTTATTACCTAACTTTAACTGAGAAAACCGACTCACTGAATCTATGACAACAATTTACTAAAAATGTCACTGTCTTGAGGAGCAGCTTATCCACAAATTCATATATTCAGTAGGATGTTTAATTTAATTATCCTAAAAACCCAAAGTCTCCCCCATATCAGGATGGTTTGATCCAACCTGGCACACGCTGCTGAAAACATGGAGGGACGAGCCGGCAAAAAAACGACACTCTGCTGCATAAAAAAGTCACTTCGAAATTAAATCACAGGATAAAAAATTAAATAAATAATAATAATTCTTAAAATGTGTATCTGCCCAGACAAAGGCCCGCGACCCACTACTGGGTCGCTACCCCCCAGTTGAAAATCACTGCTCTATAGGAATATGGTTTAATAACCTAGTTATTATCCACGCCACACACCGAATACACAATTGACCCAATGACATAATAGCTGCATGCATTGTTTCTTAAATGCTTCTACACGTAATCCTTTTGCCGTGCCCCAAATACAAATATATTTCATACTCCAATTTATTCAATTTCCAAAAATACACTTGAAGAAGCTGTGTGATGAAGCAATAATGAAGAAGCTCAATCTAAACATCTGCGTCTCTCCAGCCCGTTGCTATCACCATCCGCCTCATCCCCAAATCCACTTTCGCGACACTGATTGTATTTCACAAGCTCAACCGGAGTAATTATTTTCCATATTTTGCAAATATTGCACCGCGTACAATTAGCTCAGTTCGTTTCTGTTGCTCATATCGCGGCCTCGGTGCTCGGCGGCCTCCCCCGGCTTCTCCTGCCTGAACCCAGCCGAGGAGTGATCAGACAGCCTCCTCCTCTGACAGGAGATGCTGAGGAAACACAGGAGGTGAAGCAGCTCTAGTAACCGTCTCCGCCCGCTTCCGCTTTGCTCCTTCATTATTTCTGCAGTCTGCTGGCTGGCGTTAATGAAACCCCATGTAATATTCATTTAATATTCAATTCAATTCAATTCAGTTTATTTGTATAGCCCAATTTCACAAATTACAAATTTGTCTCGGAGTGCTTTACAATCTGTACACATAGACATCCCTGCCCCAAAACCTCACATCGGATCAGGAAAAACTCCCAAATAACCCTTCAGGGGGAAAAAAAGGGAAGAAACCTTCAGGAGAGCAACAGAGGAGGATCCCTCTCCAGGATGGACAGATGCAATAGATGTAATGTGTACAGAAGGACAGATTTAGAGTTAAAATACAGTCAATGAATATGACAGAGTGTATGAATAGTTCATAGTAGGCATATTCCACGATGGAGACCTCCACGATCCATCAGGCAGATGGAGGTAGAGAGGAGGAGTGGGCGGAGTCTCAACAGGGCAGTGGCGTGGTCGGTAGCAGGAATTCCACGACCCAGACCTCGATGATCCATCAGGCAGATAGGATCTATGCCGTCTCATAGAGTCCGATGACCCCATGAGACGTGAAGTCAAAAGGACTCCGGGGAGAAAGCAGACTTAGTGAAAACTCAGTGTTTACAAGTTCATTTTTAGGATAGTAGTTGATCTGATCTCCAGGGGTGGCGAGGGAGAGGAAAGAAGCTGACTTTGAAGATTCTCCATCTTTTTTCCCTTCCATTTATTCATGTGTCTCTCTTGATCCAGTCAGAAGACCGTTCACAGTTCTCCCGCTAAGGAATCGTAAAGCTTCTGCTCTCATTTGTACAAATAGAACGAAAGTTTAAAGTTTTTTGGGGGGTATTCTGGTGCAGTGGAACATCAAAATGGAAAAACACAGTTATTGTCCCCATCTGTAGGACATATCTCGCAAAACAAACATTTGTACACACGAGCGACGTGTTGAGTGCTACTTCCTGTTATGTATGTAAATGTAGGAATATAAGCAGAAAAAGGTGGCGAAATGTAACTCAGCCGATTAAAAACACGTCCCTGGTTCTACCGCCGGAGATGTTCTCTCAAACCAGAACCCCTCCAGGCCTGTTGGCTCAGCTCCCTGTGTTACAGATGCTGTCCTATGTAATTACAATTAACCCACACAGCCCTTTGGTCTGGGGCTCACTCTGAAAAGGTCTGACCGCAGGTTCATCGATTGAGACCGTCGCTCGTCGATGCCATTGAGCGCAGTGGAAAAGGTCTCTGCTGAGCACAGGGACGCAGCGGGTGGCTTGTATCAAACGAGGAGGAGGAGGAGGAGGAGGAGGAGGAAAGGACAAACTCGGTCGCAAGCTCGTATTTCCCCAAAAAGTGCCGTATCATTGCTTCCACGCATCCTTCTCCCACCTGGTGGTTGTTGAACTCCTCTCATTTGCATTTATCCTGCATTAGTAAGATTATTTTTCTCCCCCAAACCAGTAGTTTTAGGGGATGAAGCAACAGCGTAGCTCTAATGGTGTAAGTATTAAAATGATCATTACAGACTAGACATATATCGTTGGTGACATCTCATTATGTGCTGAAAGTTGTATGAAGTAATTGGAGTCACATTACATTTTTTTCAGACAACTATCTCCCATATCTATTTCCTTGTTGGCTTTTCCAAACTCTTTAACCCTTGTACTTAGCTGCACACGGTCTCTTTGATCTCAATGTGTGTGTGTGTGTGTGATGAGTAGTGACATCTCTCAGACAGGGAAAGTGTTTCAGAGAAGAGCTCGGGAGGCACCGCCTTCCCATTAGGTACAACTTCCCGTCTGCCTTCTAGCAGCCAACCTGTTTGAATTTAATTTAAGAGAGACTGGCGGGATTGAGGCTACCACACTGGAATGGAGAGGATGGGGGGGGCGGGGGGGGGAGCATTCATTTAACAAATGGAAATCCATCCACATGCTTCGTTAACTAGCCCCAGAACAGGATCAAGAACACAAGATCATCTATGGGGAACCCCTTGCACACAGCTCCCATCATTTACATCTAATTTAACACGTTGTAGGTCCGTACCTGAGTGGCTCAGTTACTGTCTAAAACAAACATTTTGTAAAAGTTCTCTGCTGTTGTCTTGAATTACTGTCCATCTGTTGCGGAGGAGCGATTGTTGATCATTCCCCTTTGCATACAGCCGGATGAAGATAAAACATGATGGAGATGACCGATGTTGGCTCGAGGATGTGAAGTGTGCTGCACGATGCCCTCAGTCACGTTGCAGTCAGGGCATATCAGAGTTTGTGAAGCTAGGCACTTAGTGTGTGAGTATCATACATCTTGATTTGATTACGCCCAGGGCCCAGCCGCATTGGGGCAACGTGGCTGCAGTGGATGGCCTCCAGCCATTGACCTCCCCTATGGACGTAATTGGAGAATACTAATATCTCCTTTCCCTGGAAATCTCTCTTTCAATATAGGTTTGTGACAAGCAGCTTTAAAGCAGTTTGTAGCAAAAAAGGTCAATAAGAAGGATTCATATGATACATTAGATCTTACATCTGTATTCAAAATGCTTACAATTGGACATTTCATTATATCCTTTTTGCAGAGGGCTGACTTTCTAGTCTTTAAACTGGTTTGAAAAGGTGTGAAGTGCCCCGCACCAATCACGCAGCTTTAACTACCATGATCGGTTGTATTATTATTGATAATTTATAAATCATGTGCTAAAAATAGCCTCTGCGGTGATGAACGTGAAGTGTGTTGGATTGACAGAGGCAATATGCAGTGTGTGGTACAAAGGCACATTTAAATAGAGATGCTGCAGTTAAGTGGGCTCCGTCGGTTCTTCCTTGTGTTTTCTCTTCATTGTTTAATTGCAGTTCTTAAAATGCAGTGTTTTCTCCGCCACAGAGTATAAACACAGTTTCACTGTTCATTATGTAGCATTAGTAAACTGGACCCCATCAACCACACAGGCGTACCCAGATATATTGGATTTTCAGTACATTTATGTATGGAGCATCACTAGATTAGTACTTTAGTATCAGCAAGCGCTTAACCCTGCAACCCAATCTGGGGTTGTAGCCCAGAAATGATTTGAGCTTGAATGGACTCCAGTCTCTTTTCTTTGGATCCACACTTCTATTATTTGAAACCAGGAGGCCGAGAGGCCAATAGGCATGGAACGAGGACGGAGCCGGGAGCTTCTACGCGTTGAGGTTGGAAACATTTATGGAAGATAGCAACTTCAGTAAGAGCTCAAAGTCAGAGTCAGTCTATTAACAAAAGGGTCCATTGGACCAGACTGTGTCTGATGCCATGGCCCTGCTGATGTGCCCCGCCCACTCCTCCTCTCTACCTTCATCTGCCTGATGGATTGTGGAGGTCTGGATCGTGGTCCATGCCTATTACGAACCATTCATACACTCTGTCATATTCATTGAATGTGTTTATGGAACTCTGTAATGCTTCCTTCTAGTCACATGACTGATTCTGTCCATCCTGGAGAGGGATCCTCCTCGGTTGCTCTCCTGAAGGTTTCTTCCCTAATTCGATGTGAGGTCAAAGGTCAGGGATGTCATATTTGTACAGATTGTAAAGCCTACTGAGGCACATTTGTAATTTGTGATATCGGGCTGTAGAAAATAAACTGAATTCAATTGAATAGATAGAATATACACTTTTATTAATCCCCAAGGGGAAATTAGTTCTCTGCATTTAACCCATCCTTAGTTATTAAGGAGCAGTGGGCTGCGGTGAAGCGCCCGGGAAGCAACTGGGGGTTCAGTGCCTTGCTCAAGGACACTTCGACTTGCAACTAATGGGGAGAGCGGGGATCGAACCCACAACCCTGCGGTTGCAGGACGGCCCTCTTACCCCACTGAGCTAAAGCCGCCCCAGGTTAAACAAAATTAATAATATAAATGATAGCAAACTGTATATTTCAAGAAAGAAATTGGTGCGTTGAAGTGTGCGAATAATTAGTACATCTAAATAGAGTTCGCCAGATGCATATTGTATGTGAAGTGAGTTCAGAGGTTTTGTGCAGACGTATTAGATATGCATCGGTAACACGAGATGACGAGTTTGTTTTCTCCTCCGTTCGTCCGCACAGGGCAGAACACCTTGTCCACAGGCAGGGAAACAAGTTGTATATATGGGACGGAGGCCCAACCTTGAACCCAACACCAGGAGCTATTTAGCCTGGATCCCATCACCATTTATCAGCAATGATTGGACAATAACCAAAGAAGACACATAACTCACCTGTGAAGGGACGGCATCGTCCTGCTTCCCACTGACTGGGTCACACTCCTGCTTAGCCTCGTCGTATATTTGGTAGAGGGAGAGCCGCGCTGCTGCAGTCTTATCTGTTGACTATAATAGACTCAGAGGAGATGGGGAAAAATCCTAGAGAGAGGGGAAATTGTATGTGTGTGGTTGTGGGGTGGGTGGGGGTGCTGGTTTTTGCTAGGAGGTTTGTCAGTCTGTCCAGGTCTTGAGATGTTATTTCGGGCTGCAAGGATTATTAAAGCATCCTCTGACTCACCCCTCAGCTTTTTTTCCCCATCATCCCCTGGTTTTCCGCGGAGCCGCGGAGCGTCACCGCCTTTGATTTCAAATGCAGCTCGCTCACTGGAATGAAAAAATGCATACTTAGCAGAACCAGAGAGGGAGAGAGAGAGAAATGCACAATGCCTGCTGAGCTCTGAGCGGCCAACATGCGCAGCAGGAAGGAAAGGAGGGAGGGTCTCCACGGCTTCACCCTGTGTTAAGGAGAAGTCTCCGCCTTGTGTTTGTGCGTGGAGGATGTTCGTGTGAAACTGAGAATAGTTATTGCTATTTGTTTACTCATTACCCGTGTGAAGTGATTGCATGACAATCACACACAAGTCA
Organism: Pseudoliparis swirei; assembly: GCF_029220125.1. NCBI lineage: Eukaryota > Metazoa > Chordata > Actinopteri > Perciformes > Liparidae > Pseudoliparis > Pseudoliparis swirei. Next base: position 18,965,457 of record NC_079409.1, on the reverse strand, counting down.
CTTGATAGTCCATTAGAACCCTTGATTCAGTGGTTTAAATAACTGCAGTGATGCAGCAGTGTTCCCCTGGTGTGTCAGTACACCGTGACATTATCATGTGACGTCATTTTGGACTACGCCCCTAACCCTAAGGTTGCAATTCACAGTGAGGGTGGGCGTTATAGTGATTATTGTGCTTTATGTGAAGTAGTAAATGACAGTATATCGTGAATTTCACATTATATTCAAGTAGTCAGTCTATAAATAATAAATACATACAAATAAATGAATACAAATTCAGGTATTTACTTGATCTTTTCCAGATGTGTAGTCGTTCTCTGTGATATGTCAAAAGGTGGACTGTAACAAGTCCTACAGACGCAAAAGAAGTGAGTAGGGCTGTGAAACGATTACAATTTTTAATCGGGTTAATCACAGGTTTTTGTGGATTAATCATGATTAATCACATATTACCGATATTCTCGGTATATTTTTGTGAGAACATAAAGATTTATGACAAAAGACGGATATATACATTTATACTAGGGCTGTGAAACGATTACAATTTTTAATCGGGTTAATCACAGGTTTTTGTGGATTAATCATGATTAATCACATATTACCGATATTCTCGGTATATTTTGTGAGAACATAGAGATTTATGACAAAAGATGGATATATACATTTATACATTCTTCTATACAATGGTGCTGCAACTCAGCAGTTATTTAGCAGTTTTCTTCCATATGGAACATTAATACATCTTCATCCTAAACAGAATGTTTAACCCTCCTGTTAGCTTTCGGGTCAATTTGACCCCATTCAATGTTTAATGTCGGTGTTCTTTGGGGTCAATTTGACCCCAGGCTGTTTTTCACTGTGTCAAACATATAAGAAATATCAACTTTTTTATTTATTTAAAGGGCTATTAAGGTAGTCAACAAACAAACATAAAGTACCTCACACTTAAACTTGGGAAGCAATATTAATTCTAATAATTTTCTGGAGGTTTTAATTGCTGGGGTCAAATTGACCCCGAGGGTAAAATATGTTAGTAAATGTAAAGGTAACAGGAGGGTTAAACAGAACATTTTTCTCTTGTTTGTCAACCATTAACTCCACCATGATGCAATCTAAAGGCCTCTAGTCTTCCTCTAGCAGCTGCTGAGGCAAACTGACTGTGTGGGTTTTCTTCATGAACTGGGCCGTGATGAAAGGGACGGCGGACACCGCTGCAAAGCTGAAACCTCACCGGCCCGGACACGGGGACAGATTGACAAGTGACTTTTTTTTGCTCGGTCCCGATGCGCGCGCACGGAGCTCTGTGGCGCGCGAGACGGAGATCGATAAGTGTTAACGCAACGCGAAGAGACAGAAATGACATGCTGCTGTGGAGATACGATCAACAACAGACGTTTAGTTTAATAAAAGAACAAAGACGTGCTATAGAGAACATGTCAGGGGGCGGGCCAATCTCTTTAATGTCATGCGATCTACCGACACTACGCCGCGATCGACTGGCAGGTCGCGATCGACGTGTTGAGACCCTGATCTACAGGAAGTAAAAGTCGTAACAAGGTTTCCGGAGGTGAACCTGCGGAAGGATCATTACCGATGAACAGACCGTCTGCATGAGAGCGGACAGAGTTCAGATTGAAGTGGTGTATTGGAAGCTCATTTTGCAAGTGACTTTGTTTTCGTCCCGACGACCAACAACAGACGGATTGGAAGCTCATTCTGCGCATGCGTTAAATGCGTAAAAAAAAAACTAGTTAAACCTGTAATTGAATTAACTGAGTTAACGCGTTATTTTTCACAGCACTAATTTATACATTCTTTTTTTATTCATAAAAGCAGTTATTTAGCAGTTCTCTTCCATATGGAACATTAATATATCTTCATCCAAAACAGAATGTTTAAACAGAACATTTTTCTCTTTTTTGTCAACCATTAACTCCACCATGATACAATCTAAAGGCCCTCTAGTCTTCCTTTAGCAGCTGCTGAGGCAAACTAACTGTGTGGGTTTTCTTCATGAACTGGGGCCATGATGAAAGGGACGGAGACATTCGTATCGTGCCGCTAGAGGTGAAACTCTTGGACCAACGCGAGACGGACGAAAGCGAAAGCATTTGTCAAGAATGTTTTCATTAATCAAGAACGAAAGTCGGAGGTTCGAAGACGATCAGATACCGTCGTAGTTCCGACCATAAACGATGCCAACTAGCGATCCGGCGGCGTTATTCCCATGACCCGCCGGGCAGCGTCCGGGGAACCAAAGTCTGGTTGCAAAGCTGAAACTTAAAGGAATTGACGGAAGGGCACCACCAGGAGTGGAGCCTGCGGCTTAATTTGACTCAACACGGGAAACCTCACCCGGCCCGGACACGGAAAGGATTGACAGATTGACAGGTGCAAGTGACTTTCTTTTTGCTCCGTCGCGATGCGCGCACACACAGCTCTGCGGCGCGCGAGACGGAGAGCCGAGAAGCGTTAACGCGACACGTAGAGACAGAAATGACATGCTGCTGGGAAGAGACGATCAACAACAGACGCTTAGTTTAATAAAAGAACAAAGACGTGCTAAAGAGAAAATTACAGGGGGGCGGGCCAATTGTTTTTAATGTCATGCGATCTACCAACACTACGCCGCGATCGACTGGTAGGTCGCGATCGACGTATTGAGCACCCCTGCTCTAGAGGAAGTAAAAGTCGTAACAAGGTTTCCGTAGGTGAACCTGCGGAAGGATCATTACCGATGAACAGCACGACCGTCTGCATGAGAGCGGGACATAGTTTAGATTGAAGAGGTATACTGGAAGCTCATTCTGTGCATGCGTTAAATGCATTAAAAGAAATAACTAATTAATCCTGTATTTTAATCATCACGCGTTAACGCGTTATTTTTCACAGCACTAATATGTCTGTATGAATTTGATGTGCCAGTCACATGTTTCTTCTCGTAGGTTCCACTGCTTGGTAAAAAGAAAAGTCAAATACCCACCGGTGTCGTGGTGTTGATGACTGGACTGACAGGCTCTCCAAAGGACACTCCTACTCAAGCAGAAGTCAATAACAATAATTACAAACGCTTCATTGGGACAAATGTACCCTCTGGTTGTGTGTCTGCTCAACATAGGGGTTTGCCTTATGTATTTCCAGCTGTGATGTGCATTTTCTTTGGGTAGCAATATGATTTTAAAGAATGCTCCTCTAGCCTTTCTCTCTCGGGAGGAGAAGCAAGCAGTCCTGATCTTAATGGCACATTCTGTTGGGACTTGGCCTACATAGAGCGCTAGCAGTGCCTATTCTTAAAATAAAAAAGAGACCCAACAGACGGTGCAGTGCGGAAGACATATTCACCACACAGAGTATGAACACGAACACAGAAGGCTCCAGTTGGCCTCCTCTCAGACAGGAGAGCCAATTAGCTAACAGACTCACAGATCTGCAGACACCAGTTGAGCCGGTAGAGATGGGGGGCGGCACAACTTTGAGTCGACTTCAAACTTTCCACAGAGCGGGGAGACGAGGGGAGGCAAACGAGGGGAGGGGGAGGCTGTCCTCTGTTCATGTGAATGAAACGGTGCCGCACCACGAGCCTTTTTACACTTATCAAGTGTCTCATGCCCAAATGAAATACACTTTCCTGTAGGCCGAGCCTCACCGCTCTACCGGATCAAAGAGATGGTACGATCCCCCTAGGTCTTTCCCGGGCTTTATGTAAATAAGGTCACCCCAACTCAGAGGGGGAGGGGCTGGAGGAAGGATGAAGTTAGTCATCCGGGCTGCTGCAGAATGAAAACAATGGAGCTAGGTAGCAACAACTGCACAGAGGGGACAGATGCACACACAGAAAAATAATGGTTCTTTAAAGGCTATTTAAAAAGCTTTGTGGTCCTCCTGAAGAACCATTTTTTTCATTTGAGGCACCATTATAGGTTCTTTGAAGAACTCTTTAAGGAAATGGTTCTTTAAAGAACCCTGGTTTGAAAGGTTCTATGTGGAACCAGAAATAGTGCCTTAAAGAACCGTTTTGTAAGGTTCTCTGCAATACCTTTATAGGTTCTTTGAAGAACTATTTAAGGAAATGGTTCTTTAAAGAACCTTGGTTTGAAAGGTTCTTTGTGGAACCAGAAATGGTTCTTTTATGGCATCACTCTGAAGAACCATTTTCGGTTCCTGATGGCACCCAGGCACGTGCACAGATAGACCCCTAGTGGTGCTCAAGCACCAGCCCCTTTGCCCTAGATGAGAAAAGTGCCCTTTTTGCTGGAGCCCACTTTTTTCATTCATCAGTATTTAAGATTAAAAGTTACTCTCTCTGTCATAAACTCCCCCCCAAATGTGTTTTAATATTCGATGGGGCATTTATTTGAGTTCTTGTGAGAATTTCGCCCCAACATGCTCCGCGCCCCTCCCTCCTCCTCCTCCTCCTCCTCCACTTCCTCCTCCGCGCAGTGCTCCTCGCGCTACTAAACGGTGCACCTTCTTCTCCTCTGACCCGCAGCATCAGACACACAGGTCATGACATGTTTGTCCCCTGACGTTGTTTTGTGATAAATCAACCACAACATTAGCGCTGCTGAAAACATGACGTCACAACTGGTCCGACGTTTCCTAAAAAAATAAACAAACAAAAACTCACGAAATCCGTGATTTCAAAGCCTTGTCCAGCTGTTTATTGACATTAGTTATGTTTAGAGAATAGAGAGAGGGAGAGAGAGGAGAGAGAGAAGAGAGATAGAGAGAGGAGAGAGAGAAAAGAGAGAGAGAGGGAGATAGAGGAGAGAGAGAAGAGAGAGGAGAGAGAGGAGAGAGAGATGGAGAGAGAGGAGAGAGAGAAAAGAGAGAGAGAGAGAGAGTTCTTATTCCGTTCTATTCAACAGGGGCTAGTCTAGGATTTTCGTGGCCAGACTGAAAAAAAAATCATACGGCCTCTCTTGTTCAGAGGGCCGGGCCAAATGTGGAGGCGGCCGTATTCGGCCCGCGGGCCTTAGTTTGAGGACCACTGCTCTTGGCTGTTGATGTCTATCAATATCGCTCATTTTGAAAATGACGTAAGAGGGCAATACGGATCCGTATCAGACCAGCGAGGAGGGCAATACGTGGCTGGCATGACGACCCATTAGCCAATCAGAACGCTTGTACGGTTGTTGCTATATAATAATTCATCTTTATTCATAAAGAAAATGTAAGCTAGCTGTCTGATGCTGCCAGAGGAAACGCAGGTCGAGGACAGCATCATCAGTGTAATGCTGCTTATGCTTCAACTCTGTCAGAATTTATTTTTTTGGCATTGGGTGCCCTTTTTTTGGGTTTGAGCACCTGCCCCCCAAAATGTCTGTGCACGTGCCTGATGGCACCTTCATTTTTCTGTGTGCATGTCAGTGGCTCGTTCCACAGATTGCTTACTGAAGTTACAGTAGGGAGGGATATGCTTAGGTATGCATCTTGGAGAGACAGATGCTGTTGTATCTTTTCAACATCTGGCTTGAATCATTCTCCAACAACCTCCTTGTTCTCGTCCAATCCTTTGATTCTGTAATCAGATAGCTATCAGATCAGCTCCTAGATGCTTGAAGTGGCCACGTGTTCAGTGATTCCTGAAGGATCTTATTATCAACAACTGCCATATTGTATTATAGAATAGATGACTTCCTAATCCAGTCCTCAAGCACCTGCTCTCCTGCAAGTCACTGGCCCATCTTTTCTCTCACGACCCTGAGCCGTCTACATCACAGGCATGAAGTGGTAGGAGCAGATCTCCCTGAACCGTGTCAAGCATCAAGCGTGAGCTCTTAAGTCATCTGATGTGCATGAGTGAAAATACAGAGCGAAGTCTTCGCAGGACGGGGGCGGGCTTGAGGAGAGAAGCGGGAGCGCCACTTAGCAGCACCATGGGAGGTTTTATTCTTCAAGAACAAGAGCCGTTTGACTTTGACTGAAACACATGGATTCAAACGGATGTCAGCGTTGCTGGTTTGGTTCTATGTATTCTTCTCAAAACAGAGATGTGGCAGGGGGGGGTGTTAAGGCTCGGCTGCAGAGTGGGTGGAGCGGGGGTGTGGTTCAGGGAACGGTGTGATTGTCATCAGCTGGTCTGATGGCAATCAGACCAGCTGATGACAATCTGTGTTTGTGTATCTGCGAGGCTGTGTCTTCAAAAGGAGCTGGATGGACTGAAGACGGGAGAGGAGCGTGCAGAGCAGAGACACAGTCTGCTGTCGGAATAAACACGATTACCAAATATCCCTCTGGCTGCTTGTGGCTTATTGGTGCTTTAGGGGGGGGAACCTACTAGTGACAGCGACGCACTTGTCACACTGGAGCCAAACGTGGAGCCCTTCTTTTTTTTTGTTGGGAAAACAAAGCACATGGAGAGCAGCCAGCAGCACCCAGATCAGCCAACCCAGCCATGGATTCAGCTGGGGCAGATGCTGGAGCGGATGGCAGCAATGCTGCAGGACCAGGCGGAGGCAGGCCGGCAGACACTGGGGAAGCTCCTGGCCCAGGCAGAGGAGCAGACTCGTGCCCTGGAACTGCTCGCCGCCCAGACGGCGGCGGCCACACCTTTCCCCTTGGGGGGGGTGGCGCTCAAAAAAATGATGGCGGGGGACGACGCGCAGTCGTTCCTCGAGACTTTTGAGTTGGTGGCGGAGGCGTGCGGCTGGCCAGCGGGGGAGTGGGCGATTCGCCTCCTGCCCCTACTCACCGGGGAGGCGCAGACTGCGGCCCTGGGGCTTCCCCCAGCAGCACGCCACAGTTATGAGGACGTGCGAAAGGCGGTGATGGATCGGCTGGGTCTGACTCCGGGGGATCACCAGCGCAGGTTTCGCGAGGCCAGGATGGGGCCCGACGACCGGCCGTTTGCCTACGCGCAACGGCTGAGGGACGCCGCGATGAGGTGGCTGCAGCCCGGGGACACAGGAGAGGCGCAGGCAGTCACAGAACGGGTGATACTGGAGCAGTTTGTTGGGGGCCTGCCGGCCGAAACGTCGACGTGGGTCTGCTGCCACCGGCCGACATCGCTGGAGGCTGCCGTCACTCTGGCAGAGGACCACCTGGCGGTTTATCCCAGCAGTCAGGTGGACAGCGGCGGCGCACTGGCTCCAGCCAGGCCGACGCAGCTCCTGACGCCACCCACACCGGCCCCAGCAAACACCGGCACCCTTCCCAACCCACAGGTAGTCCCTCAAACACCAGGGCAGGAGTGTTGGAGGTGCGGGCAGCCCGGACACGTCCGGTGGGAGTGTCCGCTGATGGAGGTGGGCCAGGTGATCCGGGTTGCCGGCTCTCCAACACCCTCCCCAGGTCCGGGAGCGACGTACCGCGTACCGGTAAGAATCCAGGGGGGTATACATCAGGCAATGGTGGATTCCGGCTGTACACAGTCTATGATCCACCAGAGCCTGGTTCGACCAGGGGCATTGGTGGAGGCATTGTGGGTGAAGATAAGGTGTGTGCATGGGGACATTCACGAGTATCCCATAGTGTCAGCGGAAATTAGACATGGGGGTAAAAGGCATAACGTGAAGGTTGCGGTTAGCTCCCGCCTTACGCACCCCTTAATCTTGGGAACAGATTGGCCGGGCTTTGATAAATTAATGGGGAAGGCTGCAGGGGTGCGTTCACGGCAGACAGGGTCATGCGGTGTGTGCGCCGTGCTCAGCGGTGACGCGAGGTTGTCCGACACTGCAGACGGGGAGGGGGAACCGGTGGAGCCTCCTAGGGAGACTCCGCCGGCTCCCGAGTTTCACTCCATGGAAGATTTTCCACTCGAGCAGTCTCGGGACGATACTCTACGCTCAGCCTTTGGCCAAGTGATACGAATTGATGGTCAGCTGGTGCACCCTGACGCAGCGCAGACATATCCGCACTTCACATTGATTAGGGACAGGCTGTACAGAGTGAGCTGTGACACTCACACAGGGCAGGAAAGCACCCAGTTGCTGGTGCCGAAGAGCCGCCGGGAAATGGTTTTCCAGGCGGCTCACTATAACCCAATGGCTGGTCACATGGGATATGATAAGACTCTGGACCGGATAATGACCCGATTCTATTGGCCGGGCATCCGGGCGGATGTGCGCCGTTGGTGTGCGTCCTGCCCGGAGTGTCAATTGGTAAACCCTCCGGCCATTCCGAGGGCACCTTTGCGCCCTCTGCCATTAATGGAGGTTCCATTTGAGCGAATCGCTATGGACCTCATCGGGCCATTTCACCGGAGTGCACGCGGATATCGCTTTGTGTTAGTCTTCGTGGATTACGCAACACGATACCCGGAGGCGGTGCCCTTGCGCAACATTTCTGCAAAGAGTGTCGCGCAGGCGCTGTTTCAGGTCATCTCCCGAGTCGGAATCCCGAAAGAGATTCTGACGGACCAGGGCACCCAGTTCATGTCAAGAACACTGAGAACTTTACGGGTTACTGGGCATCAAGTCTATTCGGACCAGTGTGTACCACCCACAGACCGACGGTCTGGTGGAGCGTCTGAATAAGACTTTGAAGTCCATGATCCGTAAATTTATTAATGACGATGAACGTAATTGGGACAAATGGCTTGACGCTCTGTTGTTTGCAGTACGGGAGGTTCCCCAGGCCTCCACGGGATTTTCTCCCTTTGAACTTTTGTTCGGCAGGACTCCACGAGGGGTGCTCGACCTCATTAAGGAAAACTGGGAGGAGGGGCCGAGCACCAGTAAAAACGAGATCCAACACGTCCTGGAACTGCGAGCAAAGCTCCACACACTGGGTCAGCTGTCACGTGAGAATTTGCTCCAGGCCCAGGAGCGTCAGCAGCGGCTGTACAACAGAGGTGCCAGGCTGAGACAATTCACACCGGGAGAGAAGGTACTTGTATTGCTTCCTTCTTCCAGCTCTAAACTCCTCGCCAAGTGGCAAGGGCCCTTTGTGGTCACACGGCGAGTGGGGGATGTCGACTATGAGGTGGTGCGTTCTGATAGGGGCGGAGCTACACAGATTTACCACCTCAACCTCCTAAAAGCATGGAGGGAGGCGGAGTCGGTTTCTCTGGTGTCCTCGGTATCTGAGAGAGAGGAGCTGGAGCCAGAGGTCCCAAAATCCACCAACCCGGCCTCGCTCCTTTGTGAAGACTATCTCCGGGACCCAGAAAACAGACATTGCCCGGTTGCAAAAGCAGTTTGCTGATGTGTTCTCTCTCCTTCCAGGACGCACAAACCTCATAGAGCACGAGATTGAGACTCCTCCGGGCGTGACGGTGCGGTTACGACCCTACAGGTTACCTGAACACAAGAGAAAGGTGGTTCAGCGGGAATTGGCTGCAATGCTGGAGATGGGGGTAATAGAAGAGTCCCACAGTGCCTGGTGTAGTCCCATTGTTCTTGTGGTCAAGAAGGATGGGTCTATTCGGTTCTGCGTGGACTATCGCAGGGTGAACGATGTGTCACGGTTCGATGCTTACCCAATGCCCCGGGTCGACGAGCTCCTGGACCGACTGGGCACTGCGTGTTTCTTTACGACACTGGATTTAACCAAGGGCTACTGGCAGATTCCTCTGTCGCCAGAGTCTAAGGAAAACACGGCCTTCTCCACTCCGTTTGGGTTATACCAATTCACCACGCTTCCCTTTGGGTTGTTCGGGGCCCCAGCCACCTTTCAACGCCTCATGGACCGGGTGCTGCGTCCGCACGCTGCATATGCTGCCGCCTACCTGGATGATGTGATCATACACAGCACCACCTGGGCGGAGCATGTGCAGCGGGTGGGCGCGGTGCTGGAGTCCCTGAGGCAGGCGGGCTTACGGCCAACCCGGGGAAGTGTGCAGTTGGACGGAGGGAGGTACGGTATCTGGGGTACCACTTGGGCGCCGGGCAGGTGCGCCTCAGGTGGACAAGACCGCCATCGCAGCCTGACTAAAAAAGAGGTGAGGCAGTTTTTGGGGCTGGCGGGCTATTACAGGCGGTTCATCCCGAACTTTGCGGAGCTGACCAGCCCCATGACTGACCTGACCCGGAAAGGTGCCTCAGATCCGGTCCAGTGGACGGAGCGGTGCCAGTTGGTGTTTGAGGAGGTAAAGCAAGCTCTCTGTGGGGAACCACTCCTTCACACACCTAACTTCTCTCTCCCTTTTACTCTGCAGACTGATGCGTCGAACAGAGGGCTGGGGGACGCTCATTCACCCTCTGGTCGGACCACGCCCCGGTCCAATGGCTCCACCGCATGAAAGATACCAACGCCCGAATCACTCGGTGGTATCTGGCTTTGCAGCCTTTTAATTTCAAGGTGATCCATAGGCCGGGTACACAGATGGTCGTGGCCGACTTCCTCTCCCGCTCTCATGGGGGGGAGAGGGGGAGTAGGTTAGGCCGGATGTTGCCCCGGCCTAAGTCGGGCGGTGGAGGTATGTGGCAGGGGGGGGTGTTAAGGCTCGGCTGCAGAGTGGGTGGAGCGGGGGTGTGGTTCAGGGAACGGTGTGATTGTCATCAGCTGGTCTGATGGCAATCAGACCAGCTGATGACAATCTGTGTTTGTGTATCTGCGAGGCTGTGTCTTCAAAAGGAGCTGGATGGACTGAAGACGGGAGAGGAGCGTGCAGAGCAGAAACACAGTCTGCTGTCGGAATAAACCCGATTACCAAATATCCCTCTGGCTGCTTGTGGCTTATTGGTGCTTTAGGGGGGGGAACCTACTAGTGACAGCAACACACGTGTCACAAGAGACAAATATTATGTTGCAATATGTGGCGTTTATGGAAAATGTAAGTTGTGATTCAGTATTTTTCCCCTCTAAGCTGGAGCCCTGCAGAATGCCCACCTTCTGGGCTCTAGTGAGAAAACACACTAAATGGTCCTTCACCATTTCCCTCCTTCCACCCCTCCGTCCTTGTGAAACGCACCTGTCAGTCAGCCGTCATCACGACAATCACAAACAGAACTTACTCCAGTGGTGCATGTTCAGTCAGAGCCCGTCCCATGGGAGGGGAGGAGGGGGGGGGGGTTGGGACAGATGGGGAGAAGAGACAGAGGAAAGACTTTTAACAACACTCAGACACAGCCAGTCACAGTCACTTATCCAACCGGGTCACTGAGAAACAGCCACGTCATCGTGGTGCAGAACCATGGAGAAAAGTCTTTGATCCATTTTGTAATGCACAGATATGATGCGGGAAGAGCACTCTCTCTATCTCTATACTCCTCTCTCTCTCGTTCTCGTTCACTCTCTCTCTCTCTGTTTTGGATGTGATGCCTGAAAATCCACCCTGTGGATAAAAAAATGAATAAATACCTAAACTATGTAATTTGTTCAGTTTAAGGATCTAAAGACCTCTGGCTGAATGAGGTTTGGTGAGCCCTCCTGCTCTGCGATGGGTGATAGTTGTCAGCTGGTAATCAACCACACAGTGTAATCCTTTCTGAAACAGAGGACCGGTGCTGCTCCAGCGCCAGCCAATCGGAGCGATCACGTGATGATGGCGTTAAGCCCGAAAGTCAGCTCGCTTTCAGTCATCCCAGAAGCCTTTGCCGCCCCGGTCATAAACGGTGCCATCTCTCCACATCCGTCAGAGAGTGGCAGGACACTGCGGGCGCAGCAGAAACAAAGCAGCTCGTGCTGATACCACCATGTTATTTGGATTTTAGGAGTTGCAGCTAAACTACCGGGTTGCTGCAGGATCCTAACCCGCTTTGATTGTGCCAGGTAACGGGGGATTTGGATGTATTCCTTCGACTCCGATGGGCGTCCCACGCACACAGAGTCCGGCTGAGTCGGTCTTGGGAGGGATGCTGCATCTGTAAATGGACCATTAGAGGCATTTCTTCCTCCCCTCGTCTCTCCTCCTCTGATTGCTCTCGGGTGGAGAGGCGCACATTCAGCTTGTTTTTCTTCCGCTCTTCTTTCTAGTTATCTCATTTCAATAGAGACCATTCCAGGATGTATTGTGGTCATTAGCGGGCCAGATTCCACTCTAAGAGGAGAGCTCTGCAACACGCCGCCACTCATTTGTTCTCATTTGACTTCTCTCCATTATCCGATGGCACGATCCCCCGCGGGGGCGGCACAGCATTTTCACCTTGATTGCTTTTGGCTTTGGTATTTAACATGTTCCTTCAGCAGCGGCGGAGCAGACAGAGCTCAGGTCGAGGAGCGCTGCCGCAATACTGCATTTACTGCTGCTGTGTGCAGATTGTCCGCCTAGAAATACAACATGGACATTTTGTTGTCGTGCTCCAGGAGAGAGGATTGGGAAAACAAGGGTCTGGTTGGAGGCTGTGAGCCAGCAATAGTGCTCCTAGTTGGGAGGAGACTGTAAGCGCTGTGTTGGTGTGTTTGGGTGGTGGCAGCCAGGCAGAGGCTTGAACCGAGCTGCAGACCAGGATCCAATGTTTGCTTTCAGTAGACAGTTGATGTGAACATATGCACATTTTAAATGAATAACTAGTGTGGCATTTTCTTAAGATATCTCATCTTGGCCACCTGACACCCATACTGTCTGTAAGGCATTGCATAACATAGGGTTAGGCATGATCTCAGTATTGAGGAAATTATTCATAATCATTTTATGTTTTGCATCAGCAATTCAATTCAGTTCAGTTTATTTGATATAGCCCAATATCACAAATTACAAATTTGCCTCAGAGGGCTTTACAATCTGTACACATAGACATCCCTTTGACCTCACATCGGATCAGGAAAAACCCTTTCAGGAGAACCCTTCAGGAGAGCAACAGAGAAGGATCCCTCTTCAGGATGGGCAGAATAATAGATATCATGTGTACAGAGTTACATAAACACATTCAATGAATATGACAGAAATTATTAATAATGAGTATTAGGCATCGACCACGATTAAGACCTCCACAATCCATGAAACAGAAGGAGTTAGAGAGGAGGAGTGGGCATCAGCAGGGCCATTGCAGGAGGCATCAGACCCAGCCAGGTCCAATGGACGCTATGAGACGAGAAGTCACAAAGACTCCCTGGAGACAGCAGAGTTAATAATGTGTGATGGAGAGATACAAATTCATCCATAAGGAGAGCGAGAAGAGGAGAGAGGTGCTCAGTGTAACCTAAACGTCCCCCAGCAGCCTATAAGCCTATAGCAGCATATCTAGGGGCTGGACCAGGTGAACCTGATTCAGCCCTAACTATAAGAGTATTAAAGAGGAAAGTCTTAAGTCTACTCTTAAATGAGGTGACTCAGCATGATGGCATAGAGATCATGGCCTGTGTTGGTGTTCAAGAGATGATTGCTCAGGGCTTTTTACGTGAAAGGTTTAAGTGTCTCACACTATACAGTAAAGTGATCACGAGCCGGTGCTTTGCAGAGCTTCTGTGTAAACGTATGTGCTATAACCTCCCTACTTTTTATCGTAACTCCACATCAAATGTTAATGATTTTGCAACCGCAGGGGCTTCCTGCTTGATCTCGGGCCTTTCATCATAGCTGATGCGGTGCAACACACACACACACACACACACACACACACACACTGAGTGAGAGAATGACACAGTTAGACAATCTGGCCCATTTGCAGCCGAGGAACTGGCGGTTTCCAGTCGGACCCCGTCAGTGGGTCACACACCGCTCACAGACCCACTTCTCGTTACGCCGCACAGTTCATCGGGAAGTTCCACCGATTGTTGATTTGTGTCGCGTAAGCAGGAGAACAATAACAGCATGCGGAGGTTTTATCGTGGCGAGCATGTCGGGTCACTTCTAATCTTTTAGGGTCGCACTTTTTAATCTTTCGGGGGCAGTATAATCTCATGATTTTTGCGAGCCATGGATTTGATACATTACGCTGCTTTTGACAAGGAGAGTGTACTTTAAAAAGACGATTATAACATTAATTTAGAAGCACTGGAAGCAAATACAGAAACCATGTTTCTTTGTCTTAAGTGTCTTTTCCCAAAGAGTATTACGGTTTAACCGCCAGGACCACAGAGACGCTTTCCTTTGTTTTTGGTGTCAACCCGTGATACTTTCTTTTCCAGCAATGAGACCGCAAAGACCTCCCACGCCCTCCATGCCATAGGTACACAGACGGCGTGTCCCCGTGTTACATATCAGACTCCTCCCATAATGCCGTGAGGCCGGTGTCACCCTCGGAGTCAAATCTCGTCGTCGTCCTTGTCGCCTCGTGCTTCCCCCGCTGTCGCAGCAGAGGATTCATACAGTCGGCTCCGGACAGGACAACAGTAACGAGGGCTGCTGTTATTCCAGACCTGCAGGACATCCGCCTCTACTCCCACACCACCGCGCGCCGAGCAGAAGGCAGACATGCCTCCCTATTGTCGGCCTGTTAGGATGATTCACTGCTGGTCGATTCCCCTTTTGCACACCGCGCTGCGGCTCAGCACCACGTGCGTGGTGACGTCACACACCACGACATCACGACATCCTGCTGTATCAGGGAGCGCGTCACCGTGCGGTGCAGTCGCTGCAGCAGCAGCAGCAGCCCGTCTGTGTGGCAGCACCATCCCACGGTGGCCCTGTTAGGTTTTAGAGCATGTGTTTTCAATTTGTATTAAAGAATGTAAGCCCTATGAATTATTGTTTACTCCTCGGGGTTGTAATTATTAGAAGAAGATTAATAATTACAATCATATTATTGCTGTGTTGTTTATTCTATACCGGTCACCCTGAGAGCAAAAGGTTCCAGGGTCACATCTGGTTAATGAGCAGACACAGGAACAAGGTTTTGTTTCAATTCTCCCCACATAACTCACCCACACCCACACCACACAGGACTCAAGGTCATAAAGCTCATACTGATAAGAGACCTCATCCTGTTTTGTGTGACCACTTGCTTCAATAAAAGGACTGTCGGGGGAGAATTGAGCCAGAGTGTTTGGGAGACGTGCGAAGGCACAGCTCAACTCTCTCCTTGCAGCAAGTAAAACTACGAGCTCGAGTCTGTCATCTGTGGTCATTGGAGTTGGTCTGACAATTGAACTTGCGGGGCTTTATCTTTAAGGTGAAAACCCCACAGGCCCACTCTGCCACTTCATGCATCAGCCTTCACGAGCTTGGCTGAATGCACCATGCACACCAGCTGCACTTTGAGCTATTGGGTCACAGTGAACGGGCATCTTCACGCCTCTTCTAATTCACATGTATTGTTGTTGATCCCCACCCCCCTGCCCCTCTTTTCCCTTTTCACAGTGTGTCTCTCCCCCCCGCGTTCTCTCTCTCTCTCTCTTTCTGTTTCGCCGAGGACGGAATGCAAATCTAAGATCAGCAGAGTGTGTTATGGCAGAGCTCAGAGGTATCTGCAGAGAGGCCATTACAGTAGCAGTGGCAGCTGGAGCAATGGGGGAATAATGCACAGTGGAACATTTAGTGCTGCGCCACCGCTCCGTGGTGCTTACTGAAGGCTGGTTTAGGGCCCGGCCGCGCTATAGGGTCCCGCTGCAAGATGCCGACGTGGTGGAGTTTGGTTTGCTTGCTGCCACAGACATTGCTCTTTTGAGACAGGAAAGACACACCAGGCTAAGCGGGAGCAGGGAAATGTGATGCTGGCGTCAGGACTAGTTAGAGCGCGTCGATGTCCATGTCCGTTGCAGCCGCGACGTGCATGCTCTATGCACACATTAAGCTGCAAATGCAGAGATCATCATCATCATCATCTTCCACAAAATGCTTGTCTAGCTCATACACCCCCCACCCCCCTCCACACACTCCACATTATCTGCCACCCAAGTCACGGCGGCAGTCCCCCAAACCAGCATTTCATTTCTGCTGCTGCTTCACTTTGGATTTGTGAATGAAGCGCAGCTCAGTTCGTGTCCAGCAGGTCATGAATAATGCAACGACCGCCATGTGTGTGTGTGTGTGTGTGTGTGTGCTTTTCTTCTTCTTCTTCTTCTCTGAATCATCAGCAAGGCCGTGTGCCGAGGTGATGGAAGGCATTTGTTCTGCTGTAAAAGCAGAGAATAGAGGTCACTTGTGTGTTTCCTGTCTTTGTAGTAAATAGAGATCACATGTTCATTAAAGTGAGCATTAGCCATTAGTCTTGTTTTTGTTGTGCACGAGCATTTCCGCTGCATCTTTGGCAGTAAGATGTTGTTTTGTTGTTGTTGCTGTGGTCCATTTGCAAGAAATCACTCATCACAAAACCAGTTAGTGGCTGTTCATCTTTTATCCTGGATTTGCTGTTGATGAAGTGATATAGGTTGTGGTGGTATGTTGTTGTTTAGGTGTGGTGTCTATGTTATAGATTTGGAGGAACGCACTTCCCGAGTTATCTTTTTTTGGGGGGGGTGGGGGAATTATAAGCATACCAGGAATTTACAATGGAGAATCTAAATACTTGTAGTAATTGAGCAATTGAGCAAATTAGCATTGCTTTGGTTTTGAATGCAGACCGTTATCATAAAATGCTTTTGACCACTGAAGTGAAATGTGAAGTCCCAGCAGCGTCATCAGTTCTTGCCCGATGTTGGCTACAAACTTGTGAACACTGGCCCAAAAGGCTGCACAGAGCTGCACTAAGAAATACATTCTCAGTAGTCGTACAGCAGGCCCTTCACATGACATCATTGTTTTTAAATGCATTATCTATGTGTCAATGTTACATTAATGGGCTTCTTCTACAAAATAATGAGCTAAAAGACACTGCAAGGAGACAATTCTCATCAAAACGTGCAATCCCCTTTTTTTGTTTACATCGTCATTTGATCAATTGTTTCAATAAATATATTGATTAGTGCTCCTTTTTAAGAAAAAAATTAATCAGTAAATCCCTGATTATTGATGTCTGCTTGTGGTTTCTGTGATTGGACCAAGTGATGTTCTTATCATCATTATCACGCCATTTTTGCTATTAAGTACATTTAGCTTTAATGTGGTAGTGATGCTTGAAAGCACATTCTGTATGCTCAACTTCTCTCTAACGGTCCATATTTGAACTGTACAGTTGTTTATGATATGTACACTGCACTCATACATCAGTCTCTCTTTCAAGCTGACTCTTCACTTGACATGACATCATTCAGTGTTTGACCAACGGCGTGATATTCCAGGGTTTGTAGAAATCCCAACGGTGTGATTCTCAAAACCGTCACAAATACAGACGCTGCACTTTCTATGATGCAGTATTAATGTTACGTATTGAGGTGCACAGGTCGGCCTCTCTGGTGTAACAGGGTGGCTGAGCTCAGAAAGATGGCGACTGAGTGTTTTCAGGGTTTAGTCATCAGCAGTTCAATACGTGATTTTATTCAACTGCCAGTTTGCCCCACCAGGTAAAACACAGATATCACCCAGAACTATAGCTCAACATAGGAATCACACACTTTTCCATTCACCTCAGTTTTAAAAGCTTTTTCTCTTTTCTTTTTCACCCTGCTTAATGGCCGATGCAACTGTCAGGCCAACCTTCAGATTCTGTCAGTGTGTGTAGGTGTGTGTGTGTGTGCATGATCGAGGGAGAATGTCAGAGAGAGGTGAAGGAAGAGATGGTAGACTAATGTTTCGATGAGTTATTAATAACTTACTCACACGAACCAGTGATATTTTCTCGTAGGCGGAGCTTATGGAACTAGAACAACCCATCCATCACAACGCAGACACCACTGGAATAGCATTCTACAAATAGTAACAAAGTAGAATGTTAGTGTAGCCTGGCTTTAAGGACAATGAATAGAATTATAGAATTAGAATGTCAACATAGTAAATTAACTATTCAGTGCAGCCCTTCTTCAGGACATAGTCTGGGCCATATTTAAGCACCACGGACAAAGAATGCAGGTCTTATTATTATCAGTCATTTAAGTTTAAACTTTTCAGGAAACAAAGAATGTATTGAATTACATATTTGTTTTTAGTAGCTAATAAGTACTCAGATCCTTTATTGCAGTTAAAATACAAATACCACAAAGGGAAAGTACTTAACACAACTTTAAGTAACAGTGTCTTAGTATCAGTCAAATGCTTTTCAAATACTTATTTATTCTTGAGGAAAATGTTCCCTCAGTGATTATTTTTATACATGATGTTTATTCATCAATAACAATGCTAAATGAATGTACATGTTGCATTTTACCAACTATAGCACCAAAGTTACTACCTCCTATATTGTACTATATATATATATATATATATGTATTTATATATGCAAGTATATATTCACTGTACATGTCTTATACTCTAACCCGTATGGTCTGTGAGAACAAAGCTCCTCGTGGTTCAGTGAAATAGCCAATCACACGTCAGGAGCCCTGACCGTGGCCGCTGAGCCAGGCTGGCAGCTGATTTATGAAGCCCTTTGAAATGGATGGAAAGTTGTCACGTACAAAATTAAAGGAATGCTTCACAGAGCTTTTTCCTCACCAAAATGTCATTGTTATTTTGGAGGAAAAGTGGGAGCAATGTAGGAGAAAAGTGGCTTTTGAATAATTGATTCTCAACAAAAGAATGAACGCATTAATGCACAGTTAGCCCTCGTCTGTGACAGCCGGACAGTGATAAAAATGATCGCTAGCTCTTTTTACCTTCGCATTGAAAATGCGGAAGGTTATGTTTTGATCGCCGTGTATTTATTTATTTATTTGTATGCGTGTTATTCGCAAAACTCAAAAGTATTGAACCGAATCGCATGAAATTTGGTGGGATGATTGGTTATTATCCGGGGACCAGTTGATTAGATTTTGGGATCAATCGGGTCAAAGTTCAAGGTCAAAGGTCATGAACAGGTCAAAATCTTCTTGAATCGCATGAAATTTGGTGGGATGATTGGTTATTATCCGGGGACCATTTGATTAGATTTTGGGATCAATCGGGTCAAAGGTCAATGTCAAGGTAATGGAAAGGTCAACATCTATTTTTTTACCATAGCACGATACATTTTTGTCCAATTGGCATGCAACTAATGCCAAAATGTTCATAATTCAATGCCCAATCTTGTGATATGCGAAGGTATGCGCTCTACCGAGTGCCCGTTCTAGTTTAAATTGTATTTGACATTCCGTAAAGTTAAAGTCACGTAATGTCGTTTCAATAATCATCTTGAAACAAAATGTATGAAGTGTGAGTTTTATGACATTATGGCTTTAGTACAATTCCTCACTAAGTGTATCATTACATTTCTGTTATGTTCTTGTGACATTAGGAGGGAAAAAACACACTGACACACACACATACTCCCACTATTAATCAGGAATCACAAACAGGCCGTAGTGTTCATCTTGTTTATAATGCGTTGTAGCAGATGATGATGATTTAAGCACCTATATCCAAAAAGTAATCAGATGCTATCAAAATGGAATTGAAAGATAGTATCTACATCTGAAAGAGTCCAGTATTGGATAAAAGTAAAACGTTGTCTGTGTGAAGACCGCTAACCATATAAATGAAATGAGATCATCAAACTGGATGGGTTTAGATTCTTCTCATGCAGGGGCCTGTTTATCTGCCTGTCCAGTTCAATATGGACTGACCACTAACTTCCTCCCTTTTGTCCTCTCTCTTTGATCTACAGGAAACGAAGTCCATCTGCATCTAGGGATCCAAACCAAAAATACGACCAAAGGGAGGGGGGCGACCACTCGCAGTATGCCCCGACGGACGGCGGCATGCCCCGATCACCGTCTGACTATGGGGATGGGGACCATCGGCGGGCTCCGCGGGGCCCACATATGTACCCAGACGCGGATGCGGCGCGGATGGGCTACCGGGACCGGCGGGGCCCCGGACGCTGGCACTCACAGGAATACCCGCTGGACCAGGAGCTAGATGGACCGCCCAGCGAATACGACCTGCAGCGGCAGCGCCAGGAGGAGTTCCAGACGCGCTATCGCAGCGACCCCAACCTGGCACGCTACCCCGTGAAGCCGCAGCCCTACGAGGAGCAGATGAGGATGCACGCCGAGGTGGGCCGCGTGAGGCACGAGCGCCGCCACAGCGACGTCTCGCTGGCCTACACGGAGCAGGATGACCCAGGCCCCGTCCGGCTGTCCCGACAGCATCTCACCGAGCGCCGGCCGCCGATGGCGGGACAGCGCTCCTACTCTGTGGACCGCTGCTCACCAGGGCCCATGGGAGGCCAGAGGACCTCCAACCACAGCCCTCCGACACCACACCGGAGCCCCGTGCTGGGGGACCGATCCGGGGACCTGCGGAGAGGCGACCTGGGGGATCCCTCGAGGAGGCAGCAGCACCACTTAGACCCCAGTTCAGCCGTCCGCAAGACCAAGAGGGAGAAGATGGAGAGCATGTTGAGGAATGACTCCCTCAGCTCGGACCAGTCCGAGTCGGTGCGCCCGCCGCCACCCAAGCCCCACAAAACCAAAAAGGGAGGAAAGATGCGGCAGGTGTCGCTGAGCAGCTCGGAGGAGGAGCTGGCCACCACACCAGAGTACACCAGCTGTGAGGACGTGGAGATAGAGAGTGAGTCAGTCAGTGAGAAAGGTAGGAGCCCCACTGTTCTCTTCTAGCATGATTTACTTTATGCCACACAAATGCACATTGCTCTGATGGTTTTTTTATGTAATTATAACGCCATCTTTCTCCAGTAGCATGCTCTCATAATGTTGTGAAGAAGGAACGATTTCAGTTCATTATAATGTCATTATTGTTGCTGTCTCATGTTGATATTGATTCGTGCAGCTGTTGACTCAGATGTAACTTTCAGATTCCCCAGTCTGCAGTCTACAGGACTGTCTCAGAAAATTAGAATATTGTGATAAAGTTCTTTATTTTCTGTAATGCAATTAAAAAAACAAAAATGTCATGCATTTTGGATTCATTACAAATCAACTGAAATATTGCAAGCCTTTTATTCTTTTAATATTGCTGATTATGGTTTACAGCTTAAGAAAACTCAAATATCCTATTTCTAAATATTAGAATATCATGAAAAAGTATACTAGTAGGGTATTAAACAAATCACTTGAATCGTCTAATTAACTCGAAACACCTGGAAACACATTTTCAAATGTTTGATTTTGTTTTGCTGTTATAAATCTTTTTTTTAACTTGGTCTGAGGAAATATTCAAATTTTATGAGATAGGATTTTAGAGTTTTCTTAAGCTGTAAGCCATAATCAGCAATATTAAAAGAATAAAAGGCTTGCAATATTTCAGTTGATTTGTAATGAATCCAGAATGCATGACATTTGTTTTTTTAATTGCATTACAGAAAATAAAGAACTTTATCACAATATTCTAATTTTCTGAGACAGTCCTGTATGTATGTGTGTGTGTATGTGTGTGTGTGTATGTCTACTTGTGTATCTGTATGTGTAGGGCTCATTATTTTTGAGGAGAAAAACAGGTGAAGATCTAAAAAGCAAAACACAATTTTTACACTTTGTAGATATATGTAATGTTCCTTAGCGTGACACATTTTTATTTCCTTTCCCTTTTTCTCATCACGTTCTACTTTCTTAACTAGTACTAAACTGCCAACAGTTAAAACAAAACAGCTTCATCTGTGTGACGGCATTGGTTGACATCTCTGCTTCTCAAAGACACTGAGCCTTACGTCTATACAAAGCATTGTATAGACGTAATCTATGCCTTTATCTATGTCTTCACTAGGAGGAGCCTGACCAGCTGCAGTGTGGACGAGTGCTTCATGTGTGTGGCTGTGATGCTGAAACAAACGCTAAGCTCTTGTTGGTGCTGGCCTCTTATGGCCCATTTGGCCAGCTCCTAATATCACAGCTGTGTCACATGACCGGCCCTTTATAACAGACAGTGTTGTGTAACTGACAGCCAGGGGGGCGTGTCTTGTGAACCAGGGAGAACGTGGTTTATCGTGGTGTGTTTTATCTCATCACTGCTGCACATGAACACATGGATGTTATTAGAACAAAAGGAAATGGAAGAGCAGAGGGTGGTTATGTGTTTTAAACCTTGACTTCCATACTGTTTTGCTGACAGGCTGATGATGTCATTCCTGGTACAGCGGCCCATCGGAAAGTGGCGGTAGGATTATGGTTCAGTCCAGTTGGGAAGGGAGAAAAATCTGATGGTGGTTGGTGGTAAAAGATAAAAAAACGAACAGTAGTTCTAGGGGTTTTAAATTTAAACATTACTATTATAATGTGGCTTAATTCTTAATAATAAGCGCAGTTAACAAACAATGTTCCGAATTGAAGTTCTATGCCAGCTATTGGCTCCGCCTCTCCTGCTGTCTGCCAACAACAGGAACATGTGACCGGACATGGCCGATGCCCTTCCTGCTCGGAAGGAAACGAGCGCACTGGTCAAAGTATACCAACGCGCGCTGGTGACCGAATTAAACGCCACTTTGCATAGAATCAACATGAAAATTGATCGTTCAGGCTGTTAGCTTCCTGACCGCTCCACCTGCTCGACAGTTGTCGTAATTGCAAATTGATTTTGTTGTCAAACCTGTAATTAAGGAGGCCTTTGCTTTAGAAACGGTCAAAGCAGCGAACACCAAAGAAAGGGGGAGGCGCAGTTGACCAATGGTGGAAAAGGAGGTTGAAAGGAGAAAAAGTACAGGAGCACCGTTTTTGCTTTTTTCAGGAGCAGCAGACCCAAAGCGCTCCGAAATGTTTGAAAGAGGAGGAATTCAGTCGCTCTGCTCCGTTATGTAACTGCTCATCAAAGGAAGCAGCCCAGCGATAGCGCTACATTATTAATGTGGGAGTTTCCAGGTTTCCAGGTAGCCGTGGTACAGAAATAGGGAGAAACAGAGTTCCTGTTGTTCCTGTCTGCTTACTCCTCCAGGTCATGGAATAGAGAGAGAGAGAGAGGAATAAAGGACGGAGCTCAACTGTTGACCCAAAACACACCCAGCTGATTACATGGAGCTATCTTTGGTCTTTGTTTTCTCATAATTGGCATTTTCATTAATTTATGACACATAATTAAGGCTGCTGTGATATAGCACATGCAGCGAGTAATAAATGGGTCAGAAAAGTCTTCGGAACCTTTTATTAATGTGCTTGTTTGCACTCTGCCAAGTATTATATACACATATATATATATATATATACACAATTATATAACAGACAGCCCAAAGGCGATCCAACGTCCAGATTTTTGACGTGTGACATCTTACTGGCCATCACGAAGGATCGGTGGGTTTTGGCGGTACATCAAGTTTACAAATGGAAGAAACTTAGCGCCAGGTGTTTTTTTTGCAACTGTTCATTCTAATAAGCTGACACAATCAAGGAATCCCCCTGCACATACTATCAAATACAAACCAAGCACTCTTTAATTAGCAACTGTAGAGAGCATTGACCCAAAGGACTAACGGTTGTGTTATGCTTGAGGCAAATCTGTAATTTGTGATATTGGGCTGTATAGATAAAACATGTACTTGAAAAAAGTCCAGGAAGAAGACAACAACAAACAGCCAGAGCAGCAGAGCAAAGAACACCAAGTCTTATTGCATGTAAGCCACAGCGGCCTCGGCCTGGAGATGGGTGAGCGACAGCAGGAAGGAGGCCTGATGGGATGGGAATAAGAGGAGGGGAGGGGGGTGCCGGCTGTAATGGGCCTGGCTTGTGCCTGGGAGCGATGGAGAATGATTTATCCTGTTCCTCTCCCTGTGTTTTCCTCTTTATCGATTCCCCTGACTTGCTGTCTCATCATAGTGCCGAACAGACAGAAAAGGAGAGGCCGGCTAACTACGGCAGAGAGGTGACGGTGTGTAGTGACAGCCTGAGTTACATCCTCATCAATGGCCTTCCGGGAATCAGTTTTTGTACCTCAGTAAGTTCTCTTTGGTTTGTAGTCCGTCCTCTCAACCTGGATATTGGATATTCTCATTAATCGAACCATTTATACTGTAATAGGCAGCATGACCGTGTTTGGTGCTGTACAGTAGAGGTTAAGTAGAATAAAAGCTCTGGTTGTAAGCTCCGCCTCCACCAGGGCTTTGACGTGACACCGTATCACCTTCCCAGAGTGGCGACTGTGTTTAAACATACTCACAGTTTCACCCCGGCCTCTTTCCTGCTCTCGCCCCTCCAATTGTAGTAAAAACAGCATCAATAATTAATGATCCAATTAATAGTTTACACTGTTTTTTATTGAGCTGTCAAAGTGATGGAGAGCCTGCTGGTGGTGAACTCCACCACTGGCTGCTCTCTGCCTCCGTCCTGAATCAGCACTTTGCAGGGGGGCGGTGAGTCGGGGGGCGGCGAGTCGGGGGGCGAACGCGGCTCAGACTGCTGATGCTCACAATTTACGGCCGTGATGAGTTTCCTGCTGCCTGAAAAAATGAATAAAAAGACTCACACAGTCAGTGCCTCGCCAAGGATCAGTGCCCAATTGTGGCGTGCCGTTGTTAATAAAGCTTCGGTGAATAGAGAGAGGCGGGGCGCAGCTTGGTGTTGGCGCCCGCTCAAATGATTTTTGACAGATGTGGAGGGTGGGCTGTGGGAGGAGGAGGAGGATGGGAGGAAGAGCAGGCACAGGTGGAGGTGGAACTGTGACTCACACAACCTTGAGACATGTAACTGTGTCTGTCTCCAATAAATGCAAAAAGGTCTCATCCTTACATGATGTGCTTCTTCCTCTCCCTGATCATTGCAGCAGGCCCGAAGCTGTTTGCACTATCATGGCCACATTAGGCAAGTGACTCGTCCAATGGAGAGAGCCCACCACGCTGAACCGGGCTCTGGTGACAGGGCGGCAGCTGGGAGGCTAATCACTGTTGTCAGCTGTTGGTTGGAGGGCCGCAGAGGGCAAAGTCTGTCCGGGGACATCCATAATGTTTTATCACAGCGCATAACTGTGTTTAGCACTCCCCTTGACTGATGGATGGAGAGCAGTGAGAGTGGAGAGGGAGAGGGGAGGAGTCAGCTGGGTAGTTCAGACTGACCTTGCAACTTAATCACAACTCTGAATATGATAGAAAAGTGCACGTGTGGAAATGACATCAGAGAGTGTTTTACGGTATATATATATATATATATGTGGATATAATAATAATTATTATTATTTCAGCATCTCCCCCAAGTGCAACATTTATATAATGTTGTAATTGTAAAAAATAAAACAACTTACACTGCAACTTCTTACATTATATTGCACAACATATTATGAAAGGCTGGGTCGCAATTTTATTGAATACAGCTATAATAATTATCCTAAATTAAATATTGACACAAATTATGGCTTTATTAAAAAGTAATTCCAGTTTATTACAACTCGAGTTTTCCCCCCTTTATTAATAACCACATTGCGCTTGTGTCAGCAATTACTTGGGTGACTACCATGGTATTGTTGTACAGAGAGGAACACGGGTCAAAGTTATGAAACTAAAACTCAAGTTTTAATAAACCTAAATGATCCCTCTAAACACGATCTGTGTGTATTGCTGCATCAGCTGTGTTGGAAGTGATGTGGCTATATTTATTCACCCTGGCACTTTCTGTACACAGCACTCTTCCAACACAGCTTCTTTTTTTTCTATATTGAAAATACTCTTCTCCCTTGTACGCCCCCCCACACACACACACACTACCAGAAGCATATGCAGGCTATTTTTATGCCTTTCCATCAGAGTCCTGACTTCCCAGAGACCGACTCCTCAGCCAGATAATGCTCGGAGGCGGCCTGTCCTGTAAAGATCCATTAGCTTCTGCAGCTCTTTGCAGGGGAAGTGAAGTGTGGGGAAAGTGATCTATATGGCTCAGGGGCTCTGGTGTTTTCAGATGACCTTCATGGGCTTGAGGTTCAGTCCAGCTTCATGCAGGATATACAACCACAGCACATGTGCAAGTGGAAGATCAGGGTTCGCTGACTCTGATTTCTTTATTGTAAAAAGCTTTAATTGATCTTTACATCAGAGAAATTTCACTTGGGATTGTTAAAATGTCTCAAGCAACATTTAAATGTAACTTGAGGTTTATTGCAGAGATGTGCTCGTCTCTACGGCCACACCATTACGCCCTCTTTACCTCCACACCGCTCTCCATTGGGAATCCTCCAGCCACACCTTCGGATTCACTCTTTCTAATTTGCTTATATTTTCAAAGCCTCTTTTGCCAAATTGAAAGTGCACTCCATTTCTCTGCTCGGTGCGTCCGCATCGGCAAAACTGTTTTTTGTAATGCGTATAGCTTCCCACTTGAAGGAATACTCCCAGAGAGTACATTTGACTCAGAAGATTTTGTTTAATGGAAGCATGCAGTCATAGATGTTGATCACCCCTGTTAAGGGTCTAACCACCATCAGCTCCTCTCTAACTCTCCTGCTGGATTGAGACATGTCCTCCGTACTGTAAAACCATTAGAGCCACTCCAGCCTGCGTGTTTTGAAGTTACATGTCCGCTGTGCCTTGTAATCAGAGCCTCTTCTTTAACAGCTCTCCCCGGTGCACTTTGGACGGAGGTCAGTTCAGGCTGCGTGGCGCTCTGGATCTCTGCAATCTGGATCCCCCGGTTAAACACGTCAGCCATCTTTATTCATAATACATCAAAGCTTTAAACCAGTGGTTCTCAAACTTTTTCTGTCGCGCCCCACTTTGGAGGAAGAAAAATGTTCATGCCCCAGCACCCCGACAAAATGTTCTATGCTGACTTTTTATTGAAATCACTTTTTGGGACTCCTCCAGGTGTGCTTTTTCAAATAATAGAAGACAGAAAATTGCAATCACTTTCAAGTTAACCAAATGTGCAATCACTTTGTGCAAAAAAACATACAGGTATTTCAATTCGGTATTTATTAATGACTTAGTTTTATGTCTGTGTACTTTGAACTTGTGTAATATGTGACGTTCTCAATAAAGGTCTTTCTGCATTTCCTCCTGCGCCCCACCCATAGTACCACTGAGCCCCACTAGAGGGCCGCGACACACAGTTTGAGAACCACTGCTTTAAACCAACGTGAAATGCAGTGCCGCTAGCCCAGCAGAAGATTCTAAAATGTATTTTAAATTGACCGCCTATGATGGGAACTATACCAGGAGAATCTGACCTCTGGTCCCGTCTGGGTGGAGTTTGCACCTTTACACGGGCGACGAGGTGGATGTCCTGTAGGGAAGGTGAGGGACAGGAAGAGGAACAGATGGTTCACGAGAGTCGTGTGTCTGATTGAAGGCTTGTGTCCGTCCCTGGTCAAATCATTGCTGTTCCTTTGTGTATTATGACCTGAGCTGCATCTCTCTCTCTCCACAGGGCTCTTAGGCACACGGCGACTTGAGTTTGAGCTTTATGTGAGAGTGTGCGTGCAAAGCTGAGTGTGTGGACGTCTGCGTCTGTCTAGCTGTTACCGTCTGTTGTTGTCCGTGGTGTCCTCACTGGTCCCTCTTGCTGTCCTCTCTCGTGTATGTGCGCCCTCCTCCTCCCCCCCCCCCTCCCCTACACCCCACCTGACAGGAGATTTGGATGGCCATTGGTGGGACCATGCGTCTTGGCATAGCAGCGAGGCCTCCCCAATGTCTTTGGTGAGACATGTGGAGTCCTGCCTTGACCCCTCCTCCCTCCCGCCCCTTAACCCCATCTCTCTCTCCCTTTCTCTGTCTCTCTCTCCCCCCCCCCCATCCCCCCTCCAACCCCTCCTTCTCCAAGAATCTTTTGTCATTTCATGTTTCCTTCGTTTTATTTACACCTTTGCATGTTGTTTTTCTGTTTTTTCTTTCTGTTTTATCCCACACCTGTAGGGGACAGTCAAAGGGGAAAAAGACAAACTATTGAGCAGACATTTATGTCCCAGCCAACACACACCTTATCTGAGAGGCAAAAGAAAATGGTGCGCTTTGGGGGACACTCATTTGAAGAGGACTTGGCATGGTGTGAACCGCAGGTTAAAGACTCGGGAGTTGATACGTGCAGTAGCACAACCCTAAACGAGGAGCATAGCCATAGTGAGAAGGTACTGAGACAATCTAGCCTGCATTTTCTTATTATTCTTATTATTTATGACCTACCTACCCATCCAGTCTTTGTTTGCTCTCTGTCACTCAGTGTACATAGGTGAGATGTTTGTTTTTTGGATTTGATTTGACGTTGTACAAATTGATTTCTCTTGCGATTTCGTTTCTTTTTTTTCCGGTCACAATTGGCTCCACCTTGCTCAGTGTTGCCGAAAAAAAAAAAACCTCTTTTGGGGGCACCCTCTTTGCTTGCTACTTGTACTTGCTGTTTTGCTACCCAACCAGAAACAACACACCTTACAGTAGTTGTTAAAAAAAGAAGAAATATAAGAGCATTGACACACAACCTCTCTGTTTTGTCGTGGCACACAGGAATGTGGGTCTCTCCTAGTCGCATGCTCGTTCTCCTCCGTATGTTGTGTCCTGTTTAGTGCAGCAGGAGCACCTCTGCTGCCCCACCCCACAGCACCCAGACAGAACCCGCCCCCTTGCCCAACTTTCCACTCACTTCTGTTGCAAAAAACCCCCAAAATGACTGTATAAGCACACAAAACAGGGAAGACTGGATTTGTTTTGCACACAACAAAATAAAAAATAAAATGAAAACACACGTTTTTCTTTTTTCCCTTTCCACTGCGCGTCTGTGATTTCACCCTATCTCTGTCTCATGGCTTTATTCTGTGCGGTGTGTGTCCCATTTGTCTCATGGTCCACCTCACTAGCATCACAGTTGACCCTCCTCCCTGTTTGCTTCCCCCTCACTGCTCACTGGTTGGTGGTCGTGTGTCTGTGTGTAAAGTGAAGCTCCAGACTTCCTGCTCCAGTTTGAAGAGCTGGCTTGAGGAGGAGTGGCTTAATCTGCATGGGGCGCTGCATGAAGCCCACTCCCCCCCTCACACCGGCGGGTTCACACAAGCTCCTCATTAATAGTTATTAAAAATGATTACTCCATCGTTTTTTAATTCAAATAATTCAGCATATTTCTAAAAAAGAAAAAGAAAAACTGAAAAGTGCACAGAATTGATGAGGCAACAGAGTTTGTGCGAACCTTCTTCCTTGAGTGAATAAACACTTACCCCATGCCCCCAATCCCCTCCCCTCCCCCCACCCCCTTTTTTCATTTTTTTTCTTCACTGTAAACATTTGTCTGCTTTGGTCTGAAGTAATCCCATTGGAGCGGACGGGTTGTTAAACAGCAGGTGTGTTGCTCTGACCTTGTAGCACCCGGTGACGTGGCAGCCGTCCAAAGATGGGGATCGCCTCATAGGGCGAATTTTACTCAACAAGCGCATGAAAGACGGAAGCGTGCCTCGAGACTCGGGAGCTCTGCTCGGTCTGAAGGTGAGCTCAGAATGACTCTGCCTGAAGGTATGACGCAGACACACCCACGCACTGAATACCAAACACATCACACCACCAATAGAGCAGCCGCCCACCTCCAGGAATTCTGGGTAAAGTTGATAGACCAGGTGACTGTCAGTGATGTTAACATACAGGCTGTGAATTCTACTATTGTGTGGCCTCTTTTTTTTCCAATTTATCATTTGCATCATAGTGCTACTCAGTCTTCATATGTATTAAAGACTTGATTATGTTCCTGATGAATATTAAGGCATAGCGTTTGGTATTGAGCGTGTAATCTTCTGAACTCACTTACACTGGATTACTTTAATGAACTGCATTCAGTCAGTTTCGTCACTGCCCAAACAAATGAAACATTATTCTCTTTATGTTTTCAATATCACAGTCCCCATGGTATTTAATTTAATTAAATTCAGTTTATTTTGTATCGCCCATTTACATGATATACTTATCGTATGTATTCTTCTTGTGCTTTTAGGGCTGTATAACCTTCCCCTATAGGTCATATTCTAGCATCACATGATTTAAAGTTCGTTAGTGCAGTAGCTGTTGTGCAATATGCTTTGGATGTTCACTGTTGCATAAACCTGTATGGTGGTGGAACAAATAAATGAAGCTGAGCAGTCGAAGTCCAGAGACATGAAGAGAGAGATGAGGAAAGATCATGATTGATTGAATGAGCCTCCTGAAACGCCATGTTTGTGTCTGCTCAGGGCCGCTGTGGTTCTGCCCGCTCAGCAGCAGCCGGTTAACTCAACAGTCCACCAGGCTGCCCGTCCATCTCTCTCTCTCTCTCTCTCTCTCTCTCTCTCTCTCCCTCTCTTCTCCTATGCAAGCCTCCTTCTGTGGCTCCTGCCCTGTTACATAAAGCCATTTCATTTAGCAGACCTCCCTAAGCTCCTTTGTATGTTGGCATTCAGCTGCCATTAGGAAGGATTTTTATTTGTATGATGCCCGTGTAAGCTGCAGCTCAGGACTGTACAGTAGTACGGCTCTGGCCCACGGGCCTGCACAGAGCCACAGAACCACAGAACCACAGTGGGGCCCTTGGAACTTCGTTTTTAATTTTTTAAAACATAGATGTGCTTTTACTATTGACCCTCTTCTTTATGCTTTTATTGAGGATTCATCCCTTGCAGGCAAAAGCTAAAGCTGTGACATAAACAGAAGACTTTGAGGGGAGAACAATCTCCTCCTAATGTCATGATGATATAGTGTGTCACGTTAAGCCCTCTGTTCTAACTCACCAACACAAAGTGCGCTGACCCGTCACCTCTGCTCTCCAGGTGGTGGGAGGCAAGATGACAGAATCTGGGAGACTTTGTGCTTTTATCACTAAAGTGAGGAAAGGAAGTCTAGCAGACACTGTTGGACACCTCAGACCAGGTATTAATATCACAAACACACACACACACACACACACACACATATGTACGCGTGCACATACACATACACACACACACACTATTTGAGTCAAACTCAAATAGTGGATTTAGTAGCATTCAATATATTTTAGAGGAGTTATGTGTATTTCGTACACTTTAAAGACACCCTGTGTGACATCGTGTGTGACATTAAGTGTGTCTGATGTTTTTCCGCAGGTGACCAGGTGCTGGAGTGGAACGGGAAGCTTTTACAAGGAGCCACATTTAAAGAAGTTTACAATATCATTCTAGACTCTAAGCCTGAGCCGCAGGTGGAGCTGGTGGTCTCACGGCCAATAGGGTGAGAGCGCACCGACTGTCACTGTCACACACTCTTCACCAGACGACTCAGCTGTTAGGCACAAGGATGGATTATTGAGGCTTTTATCTTTTATAAATAACAAGTAATAAGGAATCAGATCCCGCCTCTCACCAGTTGAATACCAGGATACCTTCCAGGTCCTTGAGACAATGGAATAGAATAATAAGTTTGAGTGGATTTATTTCTTAATTATATTAAATGCTATTATTCTGCTAGGTTGCTTGTGCTTGAGCATCATACATTGGTTTAAATATCTTTTAAATTTTTTTGTTTGTTTGTTGAGCTTTTAACATTAATTGAACAATAAATGCACATTCGGCCTTTTCAGGAATTTCTAAAGAAAATGTAGTCAATCAGATAAAACAACGGTATTTAAAAAGCTGCCTGAATGAACAACATGCCTTTCCCAAGCTAAAACCAATGAAAGCAAGAATAAAGCGCTTTACATTGATAGTTATTTTGCAGTTGCAGTCGGTAACGAGAGCCCGCCTCCTCGCTCGCTCTCCTCCTCCAATTGAAGAAAGGGAAATTGTGGGGGAAACCGACAGCGGCCCCTTTGCTTCTTATTCCCTGGATCTTATTCCTCTGGGTTGCTGAGGGAGATGCTGGCTGAAGGAAGATTGGTGCGGCGTGTACAGTCATTAGAGCAATGGTGCAGTCAGCATTAGCTCAGATTGATCCCCTCCATCCACTCCCTCTCCTTTGTCTCACACGCTCTCGTCCTCTTCTTCTTCCAGAGATATTCCAAGGATACCAGACAGCACACATGCACAACTGGAATCAAGTGAGTCTTGTCAAAGATCTTTCGTCTACTTCATTACCCCATGCTATCCTATTAATCAGCCAAGAAACATCAAGTGAAGGAAATGTCTTGGAGAGTTGCTGCCGTCACTCGTCCCCTCTGTCTCTTCGTCTCTCTCGTGTTTTCTCTTGCCCTCTTCTCGTTTGTGTCTCTATCTTCCCTACTACCCCCCCCCCCTCGTTTTGATCTCTTGACATCACTAAAACCACAAACTACGAACCAGCTTCCCTCCTGAATGATCTGACTGCAGTGGTTTCTGGCCCCCCCTGTTAGGTTCGAGTTCCTTTGAGTCTCAGAAGATGGATCGCCCGTCCATCTCCATCACGTCCCCCATGAGTCCCAGCATGCTGAGGGACGCCCCCCAGTACCTGTCAGGACAGCTCTCAGTAAGCCACCTCAGCATGACTATCTGTGAAATCCTCTGTTAGATGGGTTATGAAGTTCACGCGACTACATGTTAGAGTGTACTACTAAACTCACAGACAGTATATACTGTATAATGCAATGCAGCCGCACAGTTTCTCTCACTCTGCCTGTTCAGCCTTTTACCAAGCGAGCACCGGGCTGTAGATCAGGTTACTGTGTGTGTTGTCTATTATCTATTGTAAAAACCCTCCTGGGGTAAATTGGGTAACGGACTCTATTAAAGGGAGAGATAAATCAACTCTGAATTGTAGGGTCCAGCAGGGAGAAAGCTTTAGCATCTCGGTAACACCTCCAGAACATCTAAAAGGCCATTTATGAGAAATATTGTTTTTTAAGGCTGATGGCAATCTTCACATTCATGTTTGTGTATGTTTAGCATCTTGTGAAAATGTCTTATTTCAGTTGCTGCAGTGCACTATAGAATAAAGTGACTCACAATAATACTGTGAACACTGTGTCAACCAATTAGAATCAAAGCACAGATTTTTCTGCCCAGATGCTTCTTATGTCCCACATTATCTATGAAGCGACTGACCCTGGAATTAAAAACACAACTGATTACTGAGGCAGTTCAGCTCACTGAATTAACCTTGTGAGCAGAGCCTGATGAGTTCTTCACCGTGATATTTTTGGAGCTGTCATTAAATTGTGTTTCGGGTTTTAACGTCACTAGAAATTAAAGTTACAGAGCAGAAAGAGAGATTAATGACTAAGGAGCACATGCAGAGAAGAAGTGATCATAACAATGAACCCACTGAAACTACAAACATGTGTTGTTGTTGTTTAGAGTGTATTGTACGTTTTGGTTGTTGTTTTGTGGGATTTTGGTTTTTATTGTATTTTCTTTCCTGTTCTTTTTTTTCTTCTTTTTCTTGCTGTTTAATTTTGCTTATCCAGAGCCAAAGCCTTAGTAGAAGAACAACGCCTTTTGCCCCTAGGGTCCAGGTAACGGGCCCCATCTCAAGGGCACCATCTCTATTTGACTGTTGACTGGCTGACTTTCTGTTTCCATACTTTGGGAATGGCAGCTTCAGTGCATTGTGTCATTCTCTTCAATTTGATTTCTTGGTGTCACCGTTATGATGAGAGTCTCTATCTCATCTTAACCCCTTCACCTCATTCCTCCTAGGTTATGCATGCTGGACTAATCTGCACATGTTAAAGAGGCGCTCTTCCATTGCCTGATTGGACACTAGTAACTGACCTTGTGTCAAACAGTTGTGCATCTGTGGCAATGCAGGAGGGTGTCTCCCTGAACCTCCTCAGGACAAAGGACCTTGTGTTGTTTTCAAGGGACATGAACCCAGCTTGGTTGACTCTGCACTCAGCTACAGTAGTTGTGTTATTAGCAGCTCGTGGTGGAGTTTCATGTTGCAGTGAAAAGATACAGAGGTCACCAACATTTCACTTTCAGGTGAGAGTTTAAGCAAATTGTACCTCCAAAATAGAAAAGTGAACAAAGCTTTGACGGTTTTCCTTTACTCTTTTAATCCGTCCTCTTTGATATCACTGAGCCTTTTCTCTCGGTTTTGGTTAATAAGGCGCAGTATAATCACTTTGTGTGAATCTGTATTCTCGATTCAGGGAGCTTGAAGGTCAACACTATTGCTTTGACACTGTAACAGTGTGTTGTTTTACCTACAAAATATTTTTTTATATGGATCGGATGGAAGGATATTGTCATTATGCGTAGAGCATGCAGGTGTGATTTTTCAAATTTAGACTCTGAAGACATTATATGGCATTTGAATGGAGGTCAATAAGTGGATTTTGTATGTTTGTGTGTGTTCATGTGTGTACTTTTAGAAAAGCTTGTATTTTTCAGTTAATTCTTTATAAGATGGACACATTGTATATTTGAGAACTTCATGTCACTCATAATACAATCAACATGATTCCAAGGTGAATCTATTCCTAAATACTTTACCACTCAAAGACAGAGCACTATATTACAAGTTTGGAGTTTACTTGGTACAATTTGTCTTCCCATAAGCCCTCTGCTGTCTGTTATTGCCTACATGAAATCTACTGACTTGTCTTGAATGCTCTTTCTTGCGTTGCTGCATGCATAGCTGGAAGTTTTACTTTTTTATTTGAAGTGGCGCAGACCCTTTCCATAATCATATTCTCAATGAAGTATGGACAGAAGCTTAGAAGTTGTACTCCTCATTCCATCTACTTTCTGTGAGGCCTCGGTTGGAGTATCTTCTTCTTCTAAGTGTCTTCCTTTGGAGTCCATACTTCCCTTTTAGTGTGAACTGTCTTCGATTCCTCTTGCAACAGCATGATTGATTTCTCCATATCAATGCCCATTGCATATCTGAGAGAACATTCATAGAGCCAGCATCATCACTGGTCCACGGTGTCATTTCAACAGAGCACACTGTTCATTTTAGAGCATCGTGGTGACTTTAGCTTTTCACTTCAATTCCCTTCAGTGGAAACGAGCCAAAATCATTCACTTCCATTCCATAAGATTTATTCATCCCTGCAGGGGAAGTTTTTAATGACCAACATAAACAAATTAATTTTACAACACTTATCGTAATAGAAAACCCCCGAAAAAACCCCAATATGCAATAGAACCATGCAGAAAAACACTTTTTTCATTAAAGCAGGATTTTTAACCATATAGACTCAAATATCACATTTTTAGCATCTTCATACCATATTTACACTGATACAGTAAGTCCATGTTTTATGAGCACTAAAAGGGATAGTTCGGATTTATATTTAAAAGGGGTTGTATGAGGTACATAGTTAGTGTATCACTTACATGGTGGTCGCAAGGCCCCCGTTGTACAGAAGAAGAGCAACTGTATTGGTAAAGTGACTATGGAAGTACATAATCTGAACTATCTCTTTAAACTTTGATAAGTTGTGCCACCAAGCATGTGACTGGACATCTTCCAAGCAGGTAGACACGTTCCTCCTCTTCCTTGAAGGGTAAATACAGGAGAAGACTCAATGATGGAGTCCAAAACTGTCCCTGGAACGAGAGTGTTCCCAGTAAAAGAAGACACAAGTGCTCCTGTAGTAACTTCACTTCTAATTTGATACTCTTGTCTTCTCCTGCATTAGTACCTCTGTGTGTCTGTGTTCCTGTTGACCCCGATCAGTCCCTCAGCAGGCTGTCTCTGCTCTGCCCCTACAGGTCAAACTGTGGTATGACAAAGTGGGCCATCAGCTAATTGTCACCATCCTGGGCGCCAAAGACCTGCTAGCCAGGGAAGACGGTCGGCCCAGGAACCCTTACGTCAAAATCTACTTCCTCCCTGATAGAAGGTAAGAGGAGACACAGTTACCATTGTACCCTCCACAGTCATTTAATGTCACTTTCATTTCCTCCGTACATCACACGACGACAAACTGAGTTATTATATGTCTGTGAAAAGGGATTTTGTGTTTGGAACATTGATGTGATGTCACAAGGTCATGTGTCATTGTTTTTTAGCTTTAGGAAAGCCTGTTGGGATTGAAGTGGATGTGTGTTAAGCAGTTGTTTCTTATGCACTGGAGACATTCTCCTCACCTTGCCATCTCATTGCCATCCTCAGCATGCCACGGTGATGTGCTCTGTGCTGTGTCGTGTTATTGATCTGTTGTATTCGTGGCTCTCCTCTATCATGGTTGTAAATAAAAACAGTTTGAATTATTGTTCCTCCAGCGACAAAAGCAAGAGGAGAACAAAAACGGTAAAGAAATCCTTAGAGCCCAAATGGAACCAGACCTTTATGTATTCGCCGGTGCACCAGCGGGAGTTTCGGGAGCGCATGCTGGAGATCACATTGTGGGACCAAGCCAGGGTGAGGGAGGAGGAGAGCGAATTCCTGGGAGAGGTAAGAAACCCAAAGCCCACACACCATGGACACTCACTGACAGTATCTCAGCTAATCCTCTGGAATGAGGCCACGCCCCTCGATAAGGGTTGTGGCGGTCCAGAGCTTGTCCGACACGCACAATGAGCTTTGGTGTTTTTGTTTACTGTGTAAAACTGATAATTAAATAGGGTTAAAGATTGTTTTGAACTGAAGTAAGTGATTATTGTGGCCCTAGTGCGTGTAATTACGTCATAATAAAACTTTTTTTTAAAGTTTGCTACCATTTTCAGTGAAGATATTTTTGACTTTTTCTTCTACTTTTTTCTTAACCCCTTGCAGATCCTCATTGAGCTCGAGACGGCTCTCCTGGACGACGAGCCGCACTGGTACAAGCTGCAAACCCACGACGTGTCCTCCATCCCACTCCCACGGGCCTCCCCGAACACACAGCGCCGGCAGCTCCACGGAGAGAGTCCAACGCGACGGCTCCAGAGTGCGTAACCCCTCTGTCACTGTCACAAACACCTGTCATTGTCACACACACACACACACACACACACACACACACACACCTGTCACTGTCACACACCTCTGACTGATTTAATATACACTTTTATTAATCCCCAAGGGGAAATTATTTCTCTGCATTTAACCCATCCTTAGTTATTAAGGAGCAGTGGGCTGCGGTGAAGCGCCCGGGAAGCTGACATTCATTGGCAAGTCATAACAGAATGTTTGACAAAAGGGTCATGCCATGTAACATTCACAAACTATGGCACTTACATAATAACTACAACTAAAACCAAAGACATTAAACTGTGTGGCTACATTTCTAAACTTAATTAACAATCTTGTCTACACTAGTACACACTAAGAAAATGTGAATTAAAAAAATGACTGCAGTCAGTTTTCATGTCAGAGGCAGGATTCCTTCCTCCTATTCTAAGAAGTCCTTTACACTCAAACACTTGTTCCACAGGCAGTCTGAGCAGGTCTTTATAACAAAAGGTTTGTTGAGACATTGTTGTTGTCACTGTACTTGTCAGAGCTGGCATGAAGGAACACCCCGGATACAAAGACCACGTCATGTAGCTGAAGTCAGGATCAAATCAATTTAGGCTTCAATGGTTCCAGATTGTTTTTGACCAAGCTCTAGATATCGATCTCATTTATACATTGTAGGGTCCATTATAGTCCACGCTCTGCCCCACTGGCTTTCTGTTCCTGCTTTAGTAAATGAAGTCTTTTTCATATTTTGTGTTTGTCCTGCATGTCACATCAACTGTACTGCTTCTGCTTTTACAGACAAAGGCTCATATTCATACAACTCAGGTAAAGCCCCCCCCAGTGCTGCTCTCCGGAGCTCTGTGTCCTCAGTGTTCTCTTGTGCTCCTCAAAGACGCATCATTGTGGCCTGATTCTCCAACCCTGTCCATTTATCCCATGAAGGGTGCATGTCTCTGCTTACATGGAGTTTAATGAGGGGAGCTGGTGTCGAACTTTTACACCACATCCAGGGTCTCGGACACATGCACGCTCCAGGGAAACAGGGATTAAGGACACAGTGGTCTCCTCCCCATGTGAACTACCTCACAATGTCATCCTGCAACCCAGAAACCAGATCCTGCTAAAAACCAGGCAATCTGCCAGTCCTGGCAGACACATTATGCTTTGATTTTGACCACTTGCCTTTCCTCTGTCATGTTGCTTGATTATTTTGGCCATTAACAGCATTTCCCCTTTTAAGAATGCACACAATGCTTTTGTCAAACTCTGCAGCCCATCCTACTGCTTGTGTTGGTGTGTGTTGAGTGTTCTTGATCACGGGCGACATTAGATGACGCTACTACTTAAAAACAGTGGTGGTTTATTAAATTAGAGAAACAGAAAAAAGAACCAGTTCATTATCTTTATTCATACATTATTTAGCGGGTGTCGTATTTTCTCTAACCACACCCCAGAAATCGCTCATTGTGTGGCCCTTCTCTCTCCATCCTGAGAGCAGATGCTGCTGAACGTGCGTCAGACTGTAGTCGACGCAGCACTGCTTCACTGTACCGCTTCACTGTACAGCTCCGACGACACACTTAAGGCTCGCTCGCCTCCCCCCACCAGTTTGTGTGAGTGTGAGGTGAAAGAGCTGACAGCTGTAAAAAGTATCCAGCCAACTGGGATGAGAGGTTTGGAGCAGCTGAGTGCAGCACTCGTGCTGATAGAGCACACGAGTCCGCTTGATTTAAGTTGACTGAACGGTAAAGACGGTGTGTGTGTGTGTGTGTGTTGGGGGACTTCAGGAAGGGCAATAAGGCTTCCGTGGAAGATGAAGAAACGGCTGTAATGCCACATCCCTTACCTCACCTCCACCGTCACAGACAAACTGAATGAGTGAACGTATAACCTCAAAGTTCAGATGAAGACTGCTTGTGAGTTTTTTGGTAGCCGTGGATCAGTGAAATGCGGCGTTGTTTCAGGTGATGCGTACATTTCACACAAGTCATCCAAAACGCTCTCCTGCGGCACCGTTTGTTGTTGTGGTGTGAGGAAGGGTGCACATCTTAGGGAGGTGTAATACAAAAAGAAAATGGGGGAATAGATGGACGAGGGAATGAAAATGTCTCGTGTGTTTTCCAATGTTTCTCTCTGTCTCTTTATCTCGTAGGATCCCAAAGGATAAGCGACAGTGAGATCTCAGACTACGATTGTGAAGACGGTGTTGGGGTAATAACAGGTAATATATTAAGGTCGTATTAACAAGACTCGCATGTGCATGAAATCTGTAAAGCAAAATGAAACCGTCTGGAGGTAAAGTAACAACATAGTTTTGAGATGTTATTATATGTTTTTAACCTCACCACCTACATGCCACCACCCGTCAAATGTCGGTGGTGAAGTTATCTGCTGCTTAGTGTCACATAAGCAGGTGAAATGCTGCAGCCCATCAGCAGCAGCAGCTCAGCGAGGGAGCACTGAGATGTCGTCTGCTCACGAGGCTCCAGCAGCACGCCCACGCTGCACATCACACGACAAGCTCCGCAATGCTGTGAGCAGCCAGAGAGGCAGAAAGAAAAGCTGAACAGTGTATTTGCTCACATTCGATATCAACCTGGGAGGAAACCATGCTGCAGCAAAACCAACTGAAAACATAGAGACACTCTTTGTCTTTCTCAAGAAAAAGATAATCTTGCAGTCTGATCTTTGTTATTCTCTTTCAATGAAGACCGTTCTTTTTGTCCTTTTGCTTAAATACCGCAGGAACATTTCAGTGAGCGGATCCAGGCCGCAGAGACAAAGAGAAGGATAGAACGTGAGAGGAGAGGAGAGACAGAGAGCAGGGAATAGATTCAGAACGCCTGTCTTGACACACAGACAGCATCGGCCCTGGGCTCTCTGATCATACTGTAGTTGAGGGGAATCCCCCTCCAGTCCAGCCTCCTTAACATTCTCATCAGCCCCTCACTGCCTCTTCATGCCAGGGATTCACCTTCACTCAGTTCACAGTGAAGGGAATACCCCTTCCTTCAGGTCTGGTCACACAGGCTCCATCTCAGTTTACCCTGCAGTTCATCCCAAAATAAAATATACATTGTTGTCCTCGTGGCTTTAGGGCTGTTCATCAATCTAGACAGTTTTAGTGTAAGTTGCTTAGCTTTGGAGATAGAGATGTCTTCTTTTCCTCCTATATAATATGACTATATGGTGCCAACACATATGAATAATTTTAACAGCAATGCCTCTTTCCATAAATCATGACCTAGTTATTCAAACTGAATCACTGAGCAGGAGGACATGCTTTTTGGGGTGAACTGTCCCTTAAAACTGCTGACACTATAACTTTCAGACGAGGAAGAGAAACATTTTTTATTGCATTTTATTTCCTGGTATAATAACTACCTGGTCTTTAATTGTCTGGTACATACAGTACATCATAGGTGGACTGTCACGAGTAATTAATGCACAGACGAACTGTCCTGCATCAGGCAGCATGTCAAGAGGAAGAATAGCTGTTTCTGGCTCTGATGGTGTTTGACTGCTCTGTGATGGAGCTGTTGTTGTTGTTTAGAAATGGCAGATGTGTTCCTTTTTAAATCGAATCTGCATCACGATGAAGTACTTTTATTGTTAATATAACATTATATATATTGTCACGAAGCGGACCCCACGGCCATGACAACAAAAGGAGGATACACACAAGTTGTAGTCAACAGAAAGGGTTTTATTTAACTTAGGTAGCAGAACATAACTTTAGTAGAATAATTAGTGGCGTGTGGAGTCAGTAGTTTCAGTGCATGCGTGGGAAGTGTGTGTGATATGTTGTATAGTGACGGGTCAAACCATACTCTACTACAGACAGCCAAACGGGGTCTCAGGACAGAGAGAGAGAGAGAGCTCCTGAGACCAGAGGGCCTTTAAATGCAGCACTGGTACACAAGGCCCAGGTGTTGCCAGTACTGCTGATTACCTCAGGTGTTTCCACTCTTGTGATGATCCTTGGCCACGCCCACCTGCAGGGACACGAGCCAGAGGCACAGAGGGTCGTCACAATAGCTTCTCCTTTTTAACCATCATTAAAATTGGCATAAAAATGGTCTGAAATCATTAGAATGTCAGCACTTGAGTCCACTTGCGATCAGGTTATATTATTTAGTATGAATATTTGTATTAACTCATCATATTTCAGTCTAACTTTCCAAAGTGAAGGTTAACATAACATTATTTCCCTTTCCTACTTTTCCAACAATTGATTCAGTGTTTTCCTTGACTAATTTAATGTGCTAGATACACTCTATTGACTATAATCAAGTGTAATAGTGCTAAGCGTTGACCTTAACGCTACTAGCCACGTCTGATTATCGGTTAATGAACTCTTTCAAGTTCAATGGACCAGTCAGCCTCGCAGAGAACATTCATTATAATGTTTATGATATTTTTTCAAAGGCTATTTTCATATTTAATGCACAATGTTAACACCGCAGATAAATTCCACCTTTATTAAAAATGAGTTTTTTGGAATACAGAGACTCAGCATAATGGGGAGAAAAATAAAAAGCATTGCCTCTGCAGATTAGCACTTTAGCACACGTTTTATAAAGTTTGGTCTGTTTCCTCTAAGTTATTAAAGACAGTAACTAAACTATTAAACTACATCTGCATTGTTAGCTGCTTTTATTTTTCACTCTCTAATGCAGCAGATTTAGCCAGATACCTCACAAGGTATTAAAGTTAAATTGGCAAAGTAATTTATTGTTTACATTGTATTTTTCTTGCAGTGCTTTTGGTGTCAGAATAATATGACAGGAACAATAACTCCCTCTTCATCCCTCCTTCCCTTTGTTCTTTGCAGACTACCGGACGAATGGCCGAGACTTCCAGAGCTCCACGCTGTCCGTCCCCGAGCAGGTGATGTCGTCTAACCACTGTTCTCGGTCGGACGACATTAACCGGGCGCGGTCGCGCTCTCCCAGCGTCCCCCCACCCTCCAGGTAACTACTGGGCTTGATTTCTGGGTGGGAACTCTGTGTTTTTTGGGGGGTTTTCGATGAAGATGTATTTACCACCCTGTTGAAGTCCTTTCTAGCCTTAATTTCCTGAAAGGACTACAGGGTTTAGGTACCGCCTTCTAAATAGCACATCGATAGCCCAACATGGATGTATGATAGTGCCCCACATAAACATGAGCCGATGTGCCCCCTCCACCCCCCTCTTGGCCATTAGGGGTCAGTGGGTGGTGGTGGAAACTACATGAGGGGTGATCAGGTTCACTTCTGTCACACAGCAGAAGTCTGGACCCAGCCTTTGACCTTAGGCCTTCTCAGTACAGCTCCTCCACTAGAGTGGACAACCACAGTGTGTCCGAAGATCACTACTCACCTGACAGGTACACACACACGCGCGCTCCAGCTTACACTGGTGTACAGTGGATGCATGCTCACACGCAGGCATGCATGAAGCAGATGCTGGCAAGCACAGGTGGTGGCTGGTGAGCCGACATGCAGGGAGGTGTTTGATGCACGCCTACACTTAATGTTTACTTACTTACTAATCTTATATAAAAAACGGTTGGGAAGTTTCCAGTGCTTCAAATGCTGCATACAGCATGCATCATTTGCATGTATCTCGCTATCTTTATGGAAAAGGTGGTCAAGGGGATGTGGTCAGTTATCCCCCCATCAGCACTTATTTTCTGTGAGGGTTGGAAAACTTTGCTCCGAGATTCCAATCACAGCCTTTGGCAGTGCCAGGCCTCAGCTACTTTCCCCAGTCCAATTAAGTTTATTTGATATTTCTGAAGCTCGGCCTAAATCAGTGTCAGACGTAGAAAATGCACTTATCTAAATTGTCTTGGACACATGAGTGTATTTCTGCTGTTTTAATTAACATTGTTATTTATTGAGTCACGGAGAATTTGGAAATGTGCCAGAACTCCGACATTATAAGACATTTAAATAAATCTTGTTTTTTCACATGTCTTTCTGCCTATATTTTCCTACTTTTTGAAATGTTGTGCCTGTAAAAGAAGAAATCGTATGTAATGTAGGCCTACACGGTCTGAAGTGACACCCAGCAGGTTTAGGTGTTTGGACCCTGAATGCTGCCAGTACCACTTTCATCTGTCAGTGTGGGGAAACCGAGGCATCTCTAATCTCCCTCGCCTGTTTATGATCCACTTTGAAACTGTCACATCAACCTCTCCAACGAGCTTTTTCACTCTCTTTACGTCGTTGTTTCTTTAAGAAATCTCTCTTCCCCTTGTTTTCTCACATCTCCATCTGTCTGCCTATGATTCTGTGTCTCTCCTTTCCTCCTCTTCCTCCTCCTCCTCGTCCTCCTCGTCCTCCTTCTCCTCGGCGCCATCTCAGATCCATCTCTGTCTTCTCTCCTCCCTCCATGTGGTCGCAGCCATTTTCTCACCCTACCTCCAGCCAGACATACTCAGCCTATCGATGATCCTCAAAACGACCCCAGGTAGACTTTTACCTGATCATGCATGACGCCTCATCTCAACTTCAACCCCTGCAACCCCTTTATTTTCTTTGAGGAAATCTTCCATTTGGTTGTTGAACACAAGGCACTGACACGATGGCATGTTTTCAATCACTGTAGTTAACGTGGTTTTCTGGATGCACTGAAGTGAACGCTTCACATGATCTGGCCATTGTCAGTGACATCAGCATTGTGTTGTGTTCAGTATATATATATTCTGCAAAAGATCAAATATATACGTTATGTGTGTGTGTGTGTGTGTCGTAGAGTACATTAAAAACACGAGTACACTTCATCCATCCGGTATCAGCATTGCTTATTCTCTCTTTTCATCACCTCAGGCATCGTCATGTGAACATTTCTCCACACATTTCCCGTGTTGACCAGCAAAAGAGTGACTCCGGCAATACTGAAGATGGATGAGTGTCCGTTGGTTGTGAGGTGTTGTCCAGCAGAGGGGATTTCCTCCTCTGACACTCAGCGTCAGGATTCAGTGTAGATGTAATCACTGTGGATCTGTAGGGTTTCCAGGCAGAGAACAGTGTGTGATGGGGAACAACGTGGTATCCTCCAAGTTGTCTTCCCTTGCAGGTTATTGTGTGTTTCATGTAGACGGGGGAAGAAGTGAAATGCTGACCAGTTGTTGATATTTTCCCGCCAGCCGCAACCATGGCGTGTACCCAATCTGCCGAGAGGAAGCAGTCAGGTTACTGCGGTCCACTCGGATGGCCCGCGCCTATTCTGAGGGCGCCTACTCCTCCTCCTCCGACTATGACTTCGAGAGGTATTGCCATGCACTGCTGTTGCATCCGTGCATCCGCCATCTTGTGGTCCCCTCGTCCGTCTTTAATTTACCCGTGATCGTACACGTGATGACAGCAAATTATATCTGGTCTCGATATCGTGTTTTGCTTAAAAGCGTCATCACGGCTCTGAAGTTGCGTAGATGTGAAAGGGTAATCTATTACACAACTGCCTCTGTATGTGGAGGCCTCAGAGCTCTATGTCCCCTGGTCGTTGGGTTAAGTGCTGGCCAGCACCTTCCTGTCTATTTGTTGATGTCCCTGTTTATGTCCCCATGCACATTATACCAACAGCAGTATGTTGCTCAATGGTGTGTGTGAATTGGAGTGCTGTCACTTATGTTGACATGCTATTGGCAGCTGCGTATCACCTGTACAATGCATTGCTCTCGGCTGCACAGTAGTTTAGTAAATTCCATGTTTTGCCCTTTGACTTCGAGCGTTTGGCCCGGAATTGGGCTGCCAGGCCGTTCCGAGCAACCATGGAAAGGCCTACTTGCACCAATACAAAAATAAAAAGTAACCCCGTCCCCCCCTGAGAAATGCTGTAAATGACTCCACTTTATTCTGTCTTCAATCTTTCGCCTGCTGCCATCTGGCTTTCAGTCAGGAATAACGTGACGCTTGTGCCATTGCTCTCCGCTCCAAGAGGGGGGAAAAAAGTGATGAGTCCTTAGAACTCGGCCCGAGAGCCTGACGGACTTTATTACAGTGTCACAATGTTTCCCTGAGGCCCGGCTTGGCTCGACTTGAGGCTCAGCCGATAGCCCAGATAGTCAGATTAACGAGAGCCCTCCGTCTTCTTCTCTCTCCCCCTGTCTTTTTGCCTGAGCGGACAGAGAGAGGAAA
This sequence comes from Pseudoliparis swirei, assembly GCF_029220125.1. Lineage (NCBI taxonomy): Eukaryota > Metazoa > Chordata > Actinopteri > Perciformes > Liparidae > Pseudoliparis > Pseudoliparis swirei. The sequence continues at coordinate 18,920,903 of NC_079409.1, read as the reverse complement.
GTGGCCAGCGTCTCGCTGTTATCCACAGAGGATAGATTTCCTTCCTCTCGTCATACGGATACAGTTTGTTTCTCTCTGCACCAGGCAGAGCAAAACAGCACTGAGAACTGACACAAAATGAGGTCAGAGAAAATAAACAGAAGGCAAATGGAAGAGGGGACAAAGATGAGCAGCGGAGTCTAAGCATTTTGAAAAGTGTCTTAGTTTCTGGTGATTTCCCCTCAGAACATGAGACAATGTTTTCATGGTTCTGTTTAAGTGCATCGCCCCAGAGTCTACCTTGAGTGGGACAAAGTCTACAGCACCTACGCATCAGGAAAGCAGCTTTTCCAAGTTGAGAAACTACTATTTTGGACTCGTGTTGAATCCAGTGATATCGTCGTGAGCAGTGCGGTCTGCCACATACATCCATCAAATTACACCTGATATGAAGCAGATATAACCTTCATATTACCCATACATCCTTGGCCATTGATGTGAATCCACTTATGATTATGTTGACCATCAGTGTGAATGGTTGCAGAATGTTAAAGGCTGGTTGCATTTGTTTAGCTATCAGAGACAAGAAGGACATCTCCTCTACTGGACAACTGTTCATACTGCAAAAGGCTACAGACACTACAAGACTATGACATGATTGACATTTTAATTAAACATTTAAATGATTCAAATGACTCCAATGTGAAAGAACATCTTCCATATTCCCAGAACAAGTTACAATTCCGAAAACGTCTTTTAGTGTCTATCAACCTTATTAGTAGCAGCTCACAGCTATTTGTATCTTTAGGACACCAACATGTCTCCTCTGCTTTAGGATAATAAGTTAAATACTATTTGTTTTATTAAACTGTTGAAAAACAAAAGATGAACTTTTACAGTTTCTCCAGTGTGCATGCTCTAAACGTCTCTATGCTCCTGACCACTCGCGTTAAAATGCTGAATATTGTCTTTATTTTTTGATATGTGCAGTGTGATGAACTTTTACGAAAATGTTTTCATCTTCCTATTTTCTCCCTGCAAAGTCGAATAATATCCATGTACACGATCAAAGATTTATTTTCTTGGTTGAGACGCCTGACCTGCTTCTTTCCTCCAGCTATTCAGATCAACACGATGTTGCCTTAAGTCTCAATGTGCCAACGGTACTTACTATGGCTGTGCATTAACAGATATGACAAACCAAAAGCAATGTAAAGATGCACTTCACCCTCACATCTCACTCTACCTCAAACAGACTGTAAATGATCACTCACTCACCACGTATAGACAGCACAAGGTTCCTGCCTCCCTTATAATTCACTACAGGACCCATAGACCACATAGAATGCACCTTTTATTCCCCGAGAGATGTTGAATATTTTCATGTTGTCACTCTAAAGGACCGTACATGAATGTACTGTATATAAATCACATGTACTTAAAATAACAGCAGACCTGTTTCCAAAGCAGAGTAGGTTTTGAATGTGTGATTTCGACCTAACATGCAAGATTAAGATACATTAATTTTTTGGTAAGTATTTTGGTGGTCATATTATGTCAAATAGATATATTTGACATAATATATGTTGAGTGTCAGGAAATTTTACCATTATCTGGTGATGTAGTTTCTGTAGACGGCATTGCCCTGGCATCCAACACCACTGTAACGAATCAGCGTTATCTTTGATCGGGACTTGTCCTTTAACTCCCACGTGAAGCAGATCTCAAGTGCTAAATTTTTTCATCCACGTAACATTTAAAAAATCAGGCACATCTTGTCTCTAAAAAGATGCAGAAAAACGGATTCACACGTTTGTTACTTCTAGACTAGAATAATACAACTCTTTATTATCAGGCTGCTCTAATAACTCTCTTAGGCCCCTCCAGTTGATCCAGAATGCTGCAGCTCGTGTTCTCACTAAAACTAAGAAAAGAGATCACATGACTCCTGTATCAGCTGCTCTGCACTGACTCCCTGTAAAATCAAGAATCACATTTAAAATCCTTCTCCTCACCGACAAAGCCTTGATCGGTGATGCACCATCATATCTTAAGGAGCTTATAGTACCATATTGCCCCACTAGAGAGCTACGCTCACTAAATGCGGGGCTACTTGTGGTTCCTAGCAGGGCCGGAGTGGGGCCACTTTTCAGCCCGGGAATTTCAGGTTCAAGACCAGCCCACTTTTTTCATGGTAGTGGAAATTGGATAAATGAAGCAACAGTTCAGCTCTTACTATCCTGTAGTTCTTTTATTAATACCATGGTCCAACAAATAATGTAAAGGTTAAATACAACAATAATAATTCACTTAAGATGAGAAGTTAACAAAAAATATGCATAACATTAAAAAAGGCAGAAGGCATAGCAGGGGTGTCAGACTCAGATTAGGCAGTAGGCCAGATTTGTTGGAGTGAGACCTCATGGGGGCCGTCATTGGCATGGTCATTGTCATTATCATTTTTCTGCATGTGTATTATATAGTGGTGACTATTGGTGGTTACTCCTTTACTACACCCACTTCTGAGCAAACAATGCATATTGGTTCATCAAGTACTGTCATATACTGCTCTTTCTTAGAATATATAACTTTAATTCATATTGTTTCCTCTGTTATCCTCTCTACCTGTCCCTGTCGTCATGGCCTCCTCATTGCAAATGTCGGGCTCATCATTTTCAGCAGGAGACTATGTTGCTCCGAAGCTACAAAGAAAAATTAAGAGTCATATTACTGCATACTTCAATATCAATAGTATATATCAATATTTCCATAATATTTGCAAAGTCTATGGATCGCCATATTTTGGGTGATATAAAAAGGCTAATATTTTAATTCAATTTAATATTTTGCTTGGGAATAGGTTGACAACGCTACAATGATATTAATCAAGGCTACAAAGTTAGCCAAATAGTTATGTTGCTAATCATTAGGCCTTTGTCTCTCTTTACCAGTTGCCACTTGTGTATGTCCTCTTGAAAATAAATCTGTAAACCAGGTTGAAAAAAAGAAAGGCATTGGAGGAGGCTCCAATGCCTTTCTTTTTATCAACCTGGCTTTTTCAGCCTCTCCTGCCCTCTTCCTCCCGTCCATCCTCCCTGACGCGTATCGTTGCGGTCGGGCCGGCCCAGCTATCAGGAGCTGAGAACTTTTTGGAAAAGACGGCGAAGGGCCGAACCAACTCGATTAGGAAGTGCTCCTCTCCCAAATTGAGTTGGTTGGTTCCATAATGGACTGAACCAACTCTATTATTTGGGAGGGGTGAACTTCCTCGCATGGTACAACCCATGCAGAGGCTGCGGTGTCAGAATGCGGAACGTGTGTAGCCCACTTTAAGAGAAGATGGACTAACGTGACAAATGTCAACAAATACAATTCTCGACCGGCCCAGAAGTGAAGCGGCCCACCGGGAACTCTCCCGATTCTCCCGATTACCCACCCCGGGCCTGGTTCCTAGAGTCTTAAAAAGTAGGATGGGATCCAGAGCCTTCAGTTATCAAGCTCCTCTTTTATGGATCCAGCTTCCACCTTCAGTCCGGGAGGCAGACACAGTCACCTCGTTTAAGAGTAGACTGAAGACTTCCCTCTTTGACAGAGCTTATAGTTAGGGCTGAATCAGGTTCACCTGGTCCAGCCCCTTGATATGCTGCTATAGGCTTATAGCTGCCGGGGGACGTTTTAGGATGCACTGAGCAACTATCTTTTCTTCTCTCTTTACTTATGGATGAATTTACATCTCTCCATCACACATTACTAACTCTACTTCCTCCCCGGAGTCTTTGTGACTTCTCGTCTCATAAGGTCCATTTGCTGTGTCTGAAGCTGGTCCGGGTCTCTGCCCCTGCTTCTTGCACCCAGCCTCTGGCCTAGACCTGGCCTCCTTCCCAATGGCCCTGCTTCCTTCTCTGTGCCTTCTGCCTCAAGGGCCAACCTCATTGGTCTGGCCTCTTTCACGATGCCTCTGCCATGGCCCTGCTGATGCCCCCCTCCCCCCCTCTACCTCCTTCTGTTTCATGGATTGTGGAGGTCTGGATCGTGGTTCATGCCTACTGCTAATTATACATACATTCTGTCATATTCATTGAACGTTTATGTAACGCTGTTCATCTGTACACATGACATCTCTTCTTCTGTTCATCCTCTGTTGCTCTCTTGAAGGTTTCTTCACTTTCTTTCCCTGTGAATTTTTTTTTTCTATTTGAGAGTCATTCCTGATCCGATGTGAGGTCAAAGGTCAGGGATGTCGTATGTGTACAGATTGTAAAGTCCTCTGAGGCTAATTTGTGATATTGGGCTATACAAAATAAAATGAATTGAATTGAAATTGAACCATAACTGTAGCATACACAATGTTCATTCTGATTGCATTTCTAGACTAAAGGCAGGAAAACAGTTTGAAATTGCACTGTATGATATGTAAAATAGTTAGCAGTGTAAATTATAATATTTGATTTGTAGTAAATGGGTTGAAATGTGCAACAACAAAAAAACAGGTATGTTACTAAAACACATGCACTTTGGAGGAGTTTTGAGGGTGCTGCACGTTTCTTTGCCCTCCATACTGTCCACCCTGCCTAGCATACTGTCCCTGCCCTGCTGGGGCCTCACTGAGTGCCTGCCTATCTCTCAATAACCTCTGTAGGAACCACGGAGCCATGGATAGACACGAGTATCACAGCAGGTCCCGCTCTGCAGACCAGCGGCCCACTATAGAGCGGCCCACGTCCCGCTCGCGCTCCACTGAACGCCCCCACGACTCTTCGCTCATGAGGTCCATGCCGTCTCTGCCATCTGGGAGGTCCGCCCCCCCCTCACCTGCCTTGACGAGGTGTGACCCAGATCGGAGACGCTAACCATCATAGCACAGAAGCAGACTGGAGTTGTAGCTGTACAATCATTTCCCTGAGGCATAGCTACTCTGGAGGGAGAGACCATTTAAACGTTCACTTCAATAAGTCAACGAAACAAATCCCAGTCATTAGACTAAAGCCCAGAATATTCATTAAGGCTAATATTACACTGCTAACTGGGAATATGCAGTATAGCGTACAGAGATCTTATACAGGTCAAGTTGTTAGCCTAGCCACCTAGCCTACCCAAATAGCTTCACATTAGGATAATTCGATAAGCTAGGTAGCGTTAGCTCACTTACTCCATGAATAAGCTACACACGAAGGAGTAATTGTCTTTTAATATTCTCGTGTTTTTCTCTTGCTAAGCTACAAGTCTAACTACTAGCTAGAAATCATAAACTCTGTTTAACAAAAATCAATAAATAGTATCGTTTATTTCCCCAGAGCAGCTCTACCTCTGCTAAATGTTTGCATCACTAGAACCTTTGTAGAACTCAAACCAGTTTAGACCCCCCCCCCCCCCCACACCCTGAGCCTGACTAACTCACAGAATGAACCCGAACCACCACCTAACTCCCACCCTCCCAATACCCTGCTTCCCCGCCTCACTTCACCCCACCTCCCCCTCACGACCACCACCCACTTTCTGTTTTGTCCCCAAAGGCACCGGTGCTGTGTTTACTTTGCCCATGTTCACGGCACCGCCGACACCGCGTCGGTGGCGTGCTGACGTTTTAATTTGGAACACACTGCTCATATGCTGCCGTGAGTATAGCAGTGATGGGCCGACGTTTTTTACTTTGATTCCATCACTAACATCAACTGCTGCCGTCTACCTCATGATGGCAGTTCTGTTTCCTTTCTTCTTTTGTTTTGAAGCCTTTTGGGGACGGTCTGAACGCATGGTCGCACTGCTCTGCCGCTCCTGCATTGAACTCTTCTCTCCTTGCAGCTTGACGAGTCGACTGCACATGCGGTTCACACCTGGCATCTTTAGCTTTATTGCAGCTCAGTTCCCTTACAGTTGATGTGTCCTTCCACCCCCATGTGCCAAACTTCATCGCTGTGTGCATTGGTTTTATAGTTTCTGTTTTAAATAACTCTTCACATGGAGCTATGTGACCACTAGCAGTTTTTAAATATGGCTTTAAAATATAAAACAAATACAATTATCTCTCAGCCACTGATTATCTCCATTTGAGCATGACAGTGACCCAAATAAGTAATTGTGTTATCCAATCTCCAAGATCAATTTTTAAACTGGTATAATAGTAGATGATTTAGCGTAAAGTTTTTATGTTAATTTTTACTTTGTGAATTCCCTTCTTTCTTTTTTATTAACACCTTTACTTTGTTTCACACTGATGTGGGTGCAACATGTCCAGGCGCTGCATCCACCATCAGATCTTGGACTAATGTGTGTCTCACCCCACTGTCCGCTACTTTCTTGTCATGTAGGGCTCATCCTCCTAGTGGATCAGTCCAGACCAGTCCCACCAGTACCCCCATGTCCAACAGACGAGGAAGGCAACTCCCAACGCTTCCAGCCACGGGGAAAGACAGAAGTAAGTCACCTTGTTGTGTTCTATTTGTATCACAGGGTGAAGACGCGATGAACCTCATGATATTATCGTTTTTATCTGGTGGCCCAACTGATGGGGGCTGATAAGTAGCTTTGATGTGACAGCCGTTGCTGACTTTTCCGCTTCGTCTCTTACTTTCGGATTTTGATTTGAGGTGGAATCTTTCCGCATTAGCTAGTAATCATATCTTAAAGGGCGAGGACTTCTACTCGTTGTTTTTATTTTGCATTGGTGTTTACTTTGCCTTCCACCCGTCACGCCTCTCCTCGGTTTCCTTTTTCATTTCCCTCTCAGAAGATGGAGACGGAGGATCACAGCCGAGTGAAGGTCTGTACCTGAATGTGCGGGTTTAGTCTTTCAGACTGGGTGCGCTGGTTGAGCTGCACCTCACTTTGAAGGCTCACACCCAGTCTGCAATGCTTTCACTGGAGGCCACTTGGTGCTCCTTGAACCCTCCGTTTCAGCTGTGCTTAGTTATGGATGTGCTGTGTGGTGCTGACCTGTAGGCCTCTCTGGATCCTACTTCTGATGGTACCAGTGTGGTGTTTTGTATTTGTCTTGGAGTTATTGATTTATCTGAACTATTTGGACTGCTGAGAAACTCCACCAAAGCTAATGATTCTGCCTCAACTAAACAGGGTAAGGAGCTTGATGCTTTCAAAGAGACATTCAAAGTCTAATTTGTTCCTCAGCACTTCTTTAACTCCTGTGGCGTGTCCCTTAAGAAGAGCGTTGGTTATTTCACTCGTGTCTTTGAAACAGACGCAGTGGAAAAACAAAGACTATTTTAGATTTGTAGTGATTGGTAGAGAATGACTGGGTCAAAGATAGATAGGGGGAGGGGGGCTTCTCAAAGCACTCGCATAACTCTTTCATCATCGTCAGAGCCCATGAGGGCTTTCCCCGTTTTCTGTACAGTGGCGAGCCAGCCCGTCTCTCTCTCTCTCTCTCTCTCTCTCTCATCCTGTCTTCCTCACTCTCTGATTTGCTCTATCCTCTTTATCTGTGCCATCTTTCTGTCTGGACCTCGCCATTGCTCCTTTGTATCGCTTTGTTTCCTCTTTCTTCCTGCCCCAGTTTCTCTTTCTACTTTTGCTCTCTGTCTGACAGTGTATCATTTCTTTCTCACTTCTCTCTCTTCCTTTCTTCCTTTCTTTCTTTCTTACTTGGTGCTTGTGTTTCTTTTCCTCTCTCTTACCTTGCAGGACAGTGACAGGAGGTATTGATCTGACCTTGTGCTGTAGCTCCCATAAAGCCATATGGCACTCAGCTTATGTAATGCAAAAGTGTGTGTGTGTATGCGCGTGTGTGTGTGTGTGTGTGCGTGTGCGTGCATGTGTGTGTGTGTGTAGCATTTAATGGACCGGATCGTGTTATTGCTCCGCGCTGGTTACAGAGGAGAGCTGAACTGTTGATAAACCTGCTATTGTTTCAAACTATATTCATACCTAATGGTCTTGTTTGTTATGTGTTTATGTGTGGCAACTCAGAGGGAGCAGGGGAGGAGCCTGGGGCATCTAAACCCCAAAATGGTCGCCCAGGTGTGTGTTTTCTTTCGACTACAGAAACAGCCTTTAAACCCAATGTGTTGTTCTCCATTTTCTTGAAATGCTACTTGATTTCATAATAAGTCCACGCTTGTTCTCAATTGATATATTATGAACACAAGCTCAGTTCTGACCTGGTTTGTGGATGTACAGTACGGGTTCTTTACATTCATCCACAGGCTTCAATGAACGGCCAGACTGTTGGCACAAACTGGAGTTCCCCACAGTTTCCACTTCCTTCTTTCCCATCTGTGTTTGTGGCGTGCTCCTGTCCTTTGACTGTGTGATGCTATTACTCAACACTGCCAGAGATGTAGTGCTGGCTGACTCAATGGAAACAGTGGAACGTTTCTGAAAAGGCCATTTTATCTTCTTAAATTGTCAAAATCATTGTTCTGCAGGCCCAATGCTGCTGTATACTATGATAACACATGCATGGTGCAACAGTAGCATCATAGCATTTAGCCACTAGTGTTCAGCATCTTGGATGGCGGTGTGTGTGTTTGTGTATGTGCCTCTGTGTGTGAGCACATACAGGAATGAGTTGCCGTGTTCATGTGACTTACCAGTATGGGGGTTTCACAAGCCTCCATCTGTCTCTCTCCACTAGCAGCACATGAGGACAAACCCCAAGGCCCACCGGCAAATGGGAGGAAAGGCAAGTAGCCAGAGTAGTGTGACGGCGTGGGTTTGCTGTGTGGGCTTTCTCGGTCAACACGAGTTCTTCATGTGTGACTCTCATTGCTTCTCCACTCTCAGGGACTCCTCGTTCGTGTTAGCCGTGCACAGTTCTCTTTGTCTACATGTCATCTATTATACAGACTGAGTGTGGTTAGTTGAGTTGGAGTGATCAGATGTAAGAGTTGTAGCTGCAGCTGATGGTAACACGCACAGAGAGCTGTCGTCGTGATCTCTGCTGGTCTGTCCCTCTCCGGCTCCAGTATGGCCCGAATCTGCCTTCTATTTGATTAGAAATTAATTCTGCTCAGCTACACCTCATAGAGAGCTCTCCACTTTATTTCCATGGCAAAATGTGCTAATTGTTTTAATGAGACATGGATTACTCTGCAGTACTTCCTTAAGACTGTCAGTTTCAATCATACATGACTTTTTGAAATTTTAAGCCGAAAATTAAGATTGATTATTGCATCTCAACACATAATAATTAAGCGTAGTGTTTGCTGAATTCGGTGCATTGCACTTTGCCGTGGAAGTACTGCAGAGCCCAATCTGCTGCTTGGTAGTCCATCGTGGACTGTTACCTCTGTCGGCCAGCAGATGGAGCAGTTCATTATCTTTGATGAGAAGCTGTCCATGAAGTCAGGGCTGAAGTGGCAACGAGTTGAAATATTTGTATAACCTTGTATTAAGGTATACAAATGATTCTTTTTTTGCTCTTGATAATACAAGGTCTCTAAGATGGCTGTAGACCAGCAGCCCAGTGTGTGTGTGTAGGTGTGTGTGTGCGTGTGTGTGCGTGTGTAAACATCTGTACTGTATGTGTGTGCGTGTCTCGCTGTAGAAGTGACATGGGAGGACCAGCAGCGAGGGGTGAATGGCTCTCTGTCTGACGGAGGGACACAGCCTCACTCCACCCTCACTGACGCAGGTTGGTTGGCCTGGGTGTGGTATTTTGACATTTTAATAGAATATTGAATTGTTCATCACAATCAAGCATATGAGTCCATGAACAGTAAAACTCTCACTGCCACACACGCAGAAGGTAATGCTGATGGGGCATTTTGTTGGAGCAAGGCGATGATCTGGAGCGACTTCGTCATTAATGAATAGAAACACTCAGAATGAGTCGGCCTCGTGGTAAGTCTGTGGCATAACTGTGACAACGTATCCATCATCTGAGTGAAGCACCACATCTGCTACTCATGTAATTCTCTGTCAACTGAGCCACTTTAATAAAGAGGAATACGTTGAAGGTTGCATTGACTAATTATATAGACATTTTAAACCAACCTAAGTGTTCAAAAGCTACCAATGGTCACTTATACTGTCCCACATACCTATTTTAATTGCTGAAAACTAAGTTTTGAAAGGTGCCTGATTCAGAACCCTGTTCTATGATCAAAGGATTGAGAGTTTTGGTAGAAAAGTGGGAAACTACTTGAGAGATGCCGTGAAAAGAAGTTTCCTCGATGAGATTCTTCATGTGAACAATGTTTACTGCAAAGCAAAACATAATAATATGTCGTTTTTCTATTCATGGACTTGTGTAAAGTTGTACAGTTTTTCTGCCATGGGTGATCTTGTCGTTGAAGAGTTTTGTCTTTCACAGTTTGTGTGGATTTTTTAATCAGCTGGAATAATGCCTCACCAAAGTCAGACCTGGCCGTTGTACTGTAGAAGCTGGACACATTAAATATATAATCTCTCTTTCTATTTTGAATTGGCCAACAGAAGGATTTAAAAAGATGATTAACATGAGTCATACCCAGGTCAGCCTCTGGGTGGCATCCTCTCTCTCCTCTCTTGGTGTGGTTTTGCAGTGCAGCGTGGAGCTGATGTTTCTCCAACCTCTTTGTCATCACTAAGCGTTGAAAAACGGATCAAGGTATAAAAAAAAAAATGTTGTACTTAATTTCATGAAATGGAGTTTGATGAGTTGCCGTCATCCACGTGGACGTGTTGATAAGGTAATGACTCCGCCAGTGTCTTGAGGTGCTGTGTTTTAGCTTAATGTGCTCCCATGGAAACACGGCTCCACCCCTTTATATTTATGTTATGTGACTCACATGCAATGCCCGCATCATCTCGGCTGTAACTGATGTTTGACAGTGATGTCGTTAAACGTTACAACATCTGATTCTATGAGCAGTCTGTCTCTCCGGTCTCTCTCAGACCCTCCCTGGTCACTCTTTACACTCCCTGGTTCTCGGCTGCTCTCTGTGTCTTTGCCTCTGCACATTCTGTTCATGTGTCCTGGAAAGGCTGACTGGGCACAATGCTCTATTCCAGCGTGACCCCACTCTCGTTACTTTCACTCGACGCCATCTCAAGGCCGGTCGAGGCTGCTCAACATCGACGGTGTGTGAATCACACACATCTCACCTCCATCCGCTGTTCACGAGTTTCTCACAGCGGCCATTTAATCTGCAGCAGAACAAAACGCCTCGGACTGAATTCTGAGCGTGGGGCAATGTGAAGAAGCTTTTTGCAGGTGGTGCAGATTAATAGTGAAGAGATCCACAGCTGAGAGTTAAGAACATAACCACAAAGCACACATTTAGGATGGTATGGTATCAGGATAAAGATATGTGTGTGCCCGGTTTTCTTCTCTGGAAGAAGAAAAGCAGATGTGTTGTATGTCCGATCTCAATGAGTTTTCATTTTATTTCCTTCCTCATTTTACTCCCTTATGCCAATGACCTACATGATGCAAAAATAAATAAATAAATGACTTGCTCTCTTGATTATCATTTGACTCTCTAATGAGATGATGTTAGCTGCCACAAAGAGATGAAAGCCGGTGAGGCAGATGTCTCACATTGTCTTTTTTTAATTAATGTAACACTTCATTATTCACCCTAATCTAGCAATAATTGAGGTAAATGCAAAAAAAGGAGAAGATGAAGTCTAATGGAGGCTCCTCTTGCCTTCCAAGCTGGCACTGTCTGTTCTGTCAGGTTCAGACTCCTGGTCTAGACCGGTGGCCCGAGGGGGGCAGTCGGACTCTGAGAAGGGGTCACAGGGTCACAACCCACGATCTGAGGTCACGCGGGTCCATCCTTTGTGGCTCGAACCACAAAGAGAGAACGATAGAGCGATGGAAACACAGCTCTTTGGAGAGAAAGAGAAGACAGAAATATTCCAGGGTCAGCAGCAGGACCAAAGAAAAGAGGAATAACACGGAGAGGGGGAACATGTGTAGCAGAGAAGCAACAGAGGTACATCTTGTTGTTTTGAAACAGACACTGTAGCTGACGTGTGTGTGTGTGTGTGTGTGACTGAGAATGTGCACTCTACTCAGGTTAAATCTGTATTTCTTGCTGACCCTGGTGAGGTCGTCGGCTCGCTGCTCTGTGCTTTCAGTATGCGTATGCTTTGTTCTGCTTTGTTTTGCCTTTATTTTATTATATTTTTCCCACAGTTGCCCCATGCAGACTCAAGTGACATCCACTTCTCCTCTTCCCCTCTCCCTCCTCCCCCTCCCCCTATCCCCAGAAGTGTGGTGTTTCTATCTTAACATCTCTTTACTGTTTCAGCTCTTTTTCCTTCTAAAGCGCAGCAGCTCCCCCCCCCCCCCCTCTTTCTGATCTCCAATCTTTAGATGCTCCGCATCTCCCTCAGCCTCTCCTGTGTTGACTCCTCACTGTGCCCATCATGGTGGAGTGTGTGTGTGTTCTCTGTGTTAACTATGATTTTGTTTGTGCGTTGTGTTCTTGTGGTTTGTCATTGTGGTGTCGTACTGTTGTTGTGTCGTGTCCCTCCTCTCCCTCCTCCAACCTGGCTCACAGTGATGGGATCGCCCTCCTTCCTTCTTTCCTTCCTCTTCTTCTTCTCCTCCTCCCCCTCCCCTTTCCCCAGTTACCCTTCGTGCATCTTCTCACGTCCACCTTCCTCTCCTCTGTCTGTGTCTGTCCATTCTGTGATGTGATCCCAGAAGACATGGACTCACCAGGTTGGACGAACTCAGGTCTGTCCCTTCTTCTTCTTCTTTCTTCTTTCTTCTTTCTTCTTCTTCTTCTTCTTCTTCTTCTTTTCCTCATTCTCCTACTTTTTTATTGACTCTGTACATCTTCCTGCCCTCCCCCACCTCCCCTCATATCTCGCCCCGCTTTGCTCGCCTTCATCCTCTCGTGCTGTCTGTGCTCTTCATGGTTGTGTAGATGAAGCTTCTGGTTTCTCTGTCATGGTGTTCATTTATCTGGATGGCTGCCATGACACTGTGGTTTCTTTGCCGCAGGTCTAGAAGCCAAATTCTAATTTCATCCCCTCCACCCTCCATCACCGCTGAATGAAGCGCCTTCTTTAAGGTGGAGGGTATAAACACAGCAGCAAGCTTCCCTCTCTCCGCCAAGGGAACTATGAATATATATCAGAAATACCTAAATGATGCAACAGGGCTATTGGGTAATGTTACAGTTGCTCCAATTCCTGGATAGAGATATATAACAAAGTAAAATGATAACAAATAGATATGTACACATTATATAACAATATAATGACAATACATATGAAACAGTATAAAAATGAAAAATACAATTTATAACAACAGTGCAAATTATTATACTGAAACATTTATTTGTTGAAGAATAGTATACATGTGTATGAATATAAGTTCAAATGCACAGTTTGAATAAATGCAGGGTTAATGCAAGAGTGAATGATTGTGATGCTGTGTATAAATAAACACACATAACACTATTATCAAATGAACAGGTAAACAAAGATAATGCTTGAGCACAAATACAATGTAACCTTTCGTGGTCGACGTCTATATGACAATATTAAATGTTCCCCTTACTTTGAGCAGTTTATGAGTAGATGTGTGTACCGGTTGTTCAGAGCGCTTTCCAACACAAAACATAATCAATTAGTGCATCTGGATAGAAATTGATATGGCAGACCCCCCCACACAGAGGGAACATGGGTAGAGAGAGGGTGTGGGGGCCGGATTGTAATTTAATATTATAACCTTCATGGGCACAATGTATAGAGAGTTGAGGTGCCGCCCTATTTGAGTTCAGAAAAAAAAGATGAATAAAAATAGAATACTTCTACTTTCAAAATGTCTTCTTCGACTCTTACATTTGTATAAATAGATTCCAGCTAACACAAAGACATGTGCAAATGCTCTTCTATCAACATGAAGTTACCTTTAATGTAAAATGATGCCATACAAATGGGTTTCCTTAAGTGAAATTACACATGGGCACGCCGTGGACAGAGAGGACGCAGCAATGCACTGAGGCATGTGATGTTGTACTTTTCTTGTCATTTAGAGGAAACTAAAGACGCGGACATGTGTAGGCTGTGAGATGGCACACGACAATATATCAACCAACACAACAATGCAATCACTAACTGTCTCTCAGCCTGTATCACATATGCTATCGGCTTATTGTATGTGCGCATGGCACCTGTACATTCATCTTCATGTTATCATCGCCATCCTATGACACACAGGTAGAAGCAGAGAGCAAGTGGAGAGGATGGAGATGCAGGCGCAGCAGGAAGTATTTGTAGTGAGGTTCATTTCTGGCGGTTTATTTTCTTTTTTAGTTACATAACATGGACACAATTGTACAGAGTGGCATCATTACCTCCGACAGAACAAGGTTAAGCTTCTGTATTGATTATGGCTTTGTGTTTGTTCGATGTAAATTGTACCTCCAGCGACACGCAATGTAGCACAGGGCTAACAATTTAATTTAGGAGGAGATGAGATGGGTAAACAAGATGATGTGATGGTTTTACAAAGTTTAAGTTTGAGCTCAGAGGGATGAGTTGGCATTCATCTAGAACCCTATGTAAAGTGTGTCCCAAGCTCTATTCTATTGTTCTCTTCTATAAATGGTGCTATTTGATTATTATTCAGCCGACTAGAGAGAACGTTTCAGTCAACGATTAGCCTGGAATTGTGACAATTGGTTACAAATGCAGCCGTTCGATGTGTTATGCAGCTTCCGTTGACCAGTGAGTTCTTTCTGATGTCGACCATTCAGCTTTACCCCATTAGATCTGTCCTCGTCATAGCTCATGGCTCATAGCTCGGCAGAAGCTTGTCTCTCACCATCAAAGTATGTCCCTCCATCCGGCCTCTCTGGCGCCGTCGTCCCCCATCTGACACCCCCCCTCCCCCCTGTCTCTGTGCTGCTTAGGTGTGGACATGGAGGAGAGGACCCGGCAGATGAAACTGAAGATGAACAAGTCCAGACTGGAGCAGGACTACCACAAGGTGAGAACACAACATGTCTACATGTGCTGGATGGTGCGTCAGTAGGACACATGCGCCTACAGTACACTTGCATGTGGTCACGCATGCACACATGCACATAGCAACATCGTAATGTTGGATAGTGTACGTTGCACACATGAAGTCACATGAACATACCAAAACAGGTAAACACTCATTATGGTTCACAGGTTGGAGAGCACAGAGTTGGTTTCAATGGTGTTGGTTTCAAGGGCCAGTTCACCCAAATAAAATAAAAAATCTAAATATATATGTGAAGAAAGGGTTGTTTTCAGAGAAGAACATTTGAAGTGTGTAGTACTAATTACCTTCGCATTGAAAATGGTTATGTTTTGATCGCCGTGTATTTATTTATTTATATATTTGTATGCGTGTTATTCGCATAACAAAAAAAGTTTTAAACCGAATCGCATGAAATTTGGTGGGATGATTGGTTATTATCCGGGGACCATTTGATTAGATTTTGGGATCGATCGGGTCAAAGGTCAAGGTCATGAAAAGGTCAACATATTCTTGAATCGCATGAAATTTGGTGGGATGATTGGTTATTATCCGGGAACCATTTGATTAGATTTTGGGATCAATCGGGTCAAAGGTCAAGGTCAAGGTCATGGATAGGTCAAAATCATTTTTTTACCATAGCACGGTCAATTTCTATCCAATTGGCATGCAACTAATGCCAACATGTTCATAATTCAATGCCCAATCTTGTGATATGCGAAGGTATGCGCTCTCCCGAGTGCCCGTTCTAGTTGAATGTGTTGTAACTCTGTAATACTTTCTTCTGTTCATCCGGGGAGAGGGATCCTCCTCTGTTGCTCTTCTGAAGGTTTCTTCCCTTTTTTCCCTGTGAAAGGGTTTTTTCTATTTGGGGAGTTTTTCCTGATCCGATGTGAGGTCCTGGGTCAGGGATGTCTATATGTACATATTGTAAAGCCCTCTGAGGATAATTTGTAATTTGTGATATTGGGCTATACAAAATAAACTGAATTGAATTGAATTAAATCCTCCATAAATTGAAGTAAATCGAGGCTGCAAAACGATATGAAAACATGTGTGTGAACTCTCCCACTACCCGCGCAGTATATAAACCCCAGTCGCATTCATCCTGCCGTATGCTCAGCACACAACTTCAAAGATCATCTCCTTTTTTGGCCGTTTCTCGGCTCTCCGTTCACTGTGGTTCAACGGTTTCTTCAAAAATTCGGGGGTAACACCCGGTGAGTCATTGATCTACAAATGGTCATTTTGAGGGTGAAGCATACCTTCCCATAAGCAATGACTTGGACTTTCAATAGTTTAGGTTGGGACATTTTTTTCACTGAAGAAAGGGATATATTGTTGTCATAATAATGAATCATGTTCGCAGAAATGTCTGTGGAGTAAGTGGTACACGGTTTCTGGGAAGACTTTCCAAATACTGCTTTGACTCATCTTGGTGCATACCTCCAGAGCTTCACACATAAAACCAAACCTGTCTGTGAGACTAGATACAGGAAGTTAGGACATATGTTTTCTCATTTGGGTGAACTGAGCCTTTAAGGAATGTGACAGTGAGTGTATGCAGAGTGTTTACGGCCGTGTTCTGGAGAGGTGCTGAGCGTGTTTAGAGAGTCTGGGCCCAGCCGCTCGCTGGCCGGCTCTCCTTTTAAGTCTGAGGAATGAAAAGTGCAGCATCTGGAGCCTCCAGTGTGTTGGCTATGAGCCCATCAAGAGCAGATGAAATTATGAGGTGTCGCTTTTCTGCTGAACATTATCCTCCTTAGAAGCGCCAGTGACAAAACAAGTCTCTCAGTTATTAAACAAGACTTGAAATACATTACGGAACACTTAGTGTGACAATCAGTTCAGGTTCTCTTCCCGTAAACAATACACATAAAATACACAAAGGATTATGATATACACATCCAGCTCTACCCGATTTCTTGATGCCAAATTTATAGTGAAGCTAGTTTAGTCAAAATGGTGTTTTCGTTATATGGCAGTCTGCCTTCCCATATTATCATCATTACATTACATTACATGTCATTTAGCAGACGCTTTTATCCAAAGCGACTTACAATAAGTGCATTCAACCAAGAGTACAAACTTAGAACAACAAGACTCCTTAAAGTAACATTTCTTCGAGAAAGTCAAACTACAAAAGTACCATAAGTAAGTACCATCAGCAAGATATACTTCATATAACACAAGTAAAATGATTATTACAGATGCATTAACATGTAAGCAGGATGTTATTGTTTTATTTGGTCGGGCTTAAGGTAAATGTCAGTGCTTTACATTGTATAATTATTTTGTTAAGGCTGGACTAATATCAGAGGACTACACACCCCCATCAGCCTCAAAGACCCCCATCAGCCGTAGACCCCCAGGTTACCTGTTCGCCAGGAGCTTGTATGTCATTGATGAAATGCACATTTAGAAATTCAAGGGGCGTCCTATTAATCAAATCAGTTTATTTTAATTAAGCCCAATATCACACATTTACAATCGGTACACATACGACATCCCTGACCTTTGACCTCACATCGGATCAGGTAAAACTCCCAAAAAAACAGAAACTAATCTTTCAGATGAAAAAATGTAAGAACCCTTCAGGAGAGCAACAGAGGAGGATCCCTCTCCAGGATGGACAGGAACAATCGATGTCATGTGACCAGAAGGAATCATTACAGAATTACATAAACACATTCAATGAATATGACAGAGTGTATGAATAGTTCGTAGTAGGCATGGACCGCAATAACTTCATCTGCGCACATGGTTCATATTCAGAAATAAAGTTGTGTTTAATTTAGTGCTGTGAAAAATAACGCGTTAACTCAGTTAATTCAATTACAGGTTTAACAATTTTTTTTTTTAACGCATTTAACGCATGCGCAGAATGAGCTTCCAATCCGTCTGTTGTTGGTCGTCGGGACGAAAAAAAAGTCACTTGCAAAATGAGCTTCCAATACACCACTTCAATCTGAACTCTGTCCGCTCTCATGCAGACGGTCGTGCTGTTCATCGGTAATGATCCTTCCGCAGGTTCACCTATGGAAACCTTGTTACGGCTTTTACTTCCTGTAGATCAGGGGTCTCAACACGTCGATCGCGACCTGCCAGTCGATCGCGGCGTAGTGTTGGTAGATCGCATGACATTAAAGAGATTGGCCCGCCCCCTGACATGTTCTCTATAGCACGTCTTTGTTCTTTTATTAAACTAAACGTCTGTTGTTGATCGTATCTCCACAGCAGCATGTCATTTCTGTCTCTTCGCGTTGCGTTAACACTTATCGATCTCCGTCTCGCTCGCCACAGAGCTCCGTGCGCGCGCATCCGGACCGAGCAAAAAAAAAGTCACTTGTCAATCTGTCCACCTTTAGATTGTATCATGGTGGAGTTAATGGTTGACAAACAAGAGAAAAATGCTCTGTTTAACCCTCCTGTTACCTTTACATTTACGAACATATTTTACCCTCGGGGTCAATTTGACCCCAGCAATTAAAACCTCCAGAAAATTATTAGAATTAATATTGCTTCCCAAGTTTAAGTGTGAGGTACTTTATGTTTGTTTGTTGACTGCCTAAATAGCCCTTTAAATAAATAAAAAAGTTGATATTTCTTATATGTTTGACACAGTGAAAAACAGCCTGGGGTCAAATTGACCCCAAAGAACACCGACATTAAACATTGAATGGGGTCAAATTGACCCGAAAGGTAACAGGAGGGTTAAACATTCTGTTTAGGATGAAGATGTGTTAATGTTCCATCTGGAAGAAAACTGCTAAATAACTGCTGAGTTGCAGCACCATTGTATAGAAGAATGTATAAATGTATATATCCGTCTTTTGTCATAAATCTCTATGTTCTCACAAAATATACCGAGAATATCGGTAATATGTGATTAATCATGATTAATCCACAAAAACCTGTGATTAATCCGATTAAAAATTTTAATCGTTTCACAGCCCTAGTTTAATTACACTGTATTATAAAAGAAATGGCCGATAACATATATTTTTTTAAATAATCATATGCTTTTATAGTAATAATAATCTTGATCTGCAAGGTAAGTTATACGTGTTGCTGTCAGATGAATGTAGTAAACTTAGAAGATGGAATGATTAAACTATGGGTGACTGAATGATGTGAACATACGTGTTGAGTTGTGGAGCACTGTTGCAGCAGCTACCGTTGCATTCGGAGGAAAGAATAAATGATGGATTTATCTTTGTGCCGTGTCGGGTATTTATTTAGCAAGCTCTACTTCAACTGAACACATAACATGATAGCCTGAGCCTAGCGCCACCTACAGTATCACATTACATATACATATACATCTGAGTGCATATCTCAACACCCCCACTTGAACTCAGGTTGCTATACTTCAAGCAAAAGAAACACAAAAACAGAATGAATGTGAACTATCACTCTCCAAAAGAGCACTTGCAAACCTCTTCTGTCTGTTTAAGGTTTTTCTCTGGTCCTACAATCTTGCATATTAAAATATGATTATGATCACCTTTCCATCTTTTGACTCTTTGGCATAAACACAGTGGTCGGGGGTTTTGTTGTGTCATCCATCTCCTCAGTAATTGTGCAAAAAAAAATCCAATTTCGGCCGGACTGTTTTAAGACCGTAAGGATTTCTCTAGCTTATAAGGGCGTGCAATGTTTTTTTTTCCATCCATTTGGTAGAGTAAATTCTCCTGTGCAGCTTTTGTTTGTGCACCACCCTTACACCGTCATGTCTGCCGTGGTGAAACGTCTCCCCATAGTCTATTCTGTAACCCTGGCCACAAACCTTGCTTTGTATTTGTCCTCCCATCTGCATCAGTCTTGATGCGTAACCCATCTACCCCCACTGTCTCCAGTGATGTCGGGTAAAGGTCTGTCCATTGTTTCCACACTCAGCAGTAGTCTCTGTGATATAGGCGCACTCTACCAGCAGTAGTTACTGTGATAGTGAAGCATCACTGACGAACTCATCTAAATCGACTTCCTTCTTTCTCTAGATGGATACCTTTCACCCCTGCGTGGTTTCAGTAGTCCTGGGTCTCACAAACTTTACTAGTCTGTGTTTTTTTGCTCTGTTTGTATGTGTAATACAGACCCAAATTTTTTTTTTTTGATACATGGCTTTTTGTTGGTTAGCAGCTCATAAGGAGTCTGCCTGTACGTTTGTTAAAACATCTGTTCCGTACCATTTTGCTGTTTGTACAGCGTAGGGCCATAGCTGCTTGTTTTCACCTTCCATAGATACATCTGCTAGGAACTTTCCGTAGCTGTGTTGTGTCACTTTTCTCTTTTGAAAATAAACAAACAGTGGATACAGGACCCAAGGTCTGTGTGTACCATCTTATTTCTGGTTTGGGCAAACTGAATACAACACCTCACACTCTTGTTCGGGCCTACACTCGTGGTAGCTGCCTTCACCGAGAAGATGCTCTGGGGGGTACAACAAAGCATCAAAGCAGCTCAGCCTTCAGCGCTGTGCGTTTTCGCTGTCGATGAGGAAACCTCAGCATTCCCTCCCCCTGCAATTCCGCATGCGGGGTGTGCGGTGCGCTTCGCGACAATGCGTTTCTTCTTTTTGGCGGCTGCGAAACTTTTGAACCAGGTTATGTCAGTGATGAGGATATACGCGGCTGCTGCTGGTTTTGGGTTCTCCCTCCTCTCACCGTGAGCGCGTAGTCCTCGTCGGCATCTTCCATCTTGTTTGTCCTACACGCACGGCATCTCTTTGTGTGTGTCGCTTTGCAAAAACTACACCATGTTTTCGTCTTCTTTGTTCCAGTCACGCGCGACCGTTTGGCGGGACCTTTCCACTCTTCCTTGAGTCTTCATCACGTGTCGCTCGACTCAGCTCGTTGAACTTCTCCGTTTCTTCAAAACTTCGTAGTTTAGTCTTGAATTCTGCAAACGTGATGTTATCGTCAGTGCGCCCACATGTATTGCAAATGGCTTAAAACTCTCAGGCAGTCCTTTTAAAACCATAGCCACTAGCAATCCGTCTAAAAGTTTTCCTCGTTCCTCAAGCGCTGTGATGGCGGTTTCTGCTCTGATGATATAGTCCATTATACTCTCATGGCCCTTCTGAAGCGATATCAACGTGGTGTACAAGTTGATTTATCTGGGCTTTCCTTCCCTGCATAATACTCTCTCAATATTTTCAGAGCTTTTCTTCCATCATCGGCGATCCCTCTCATTACTAACGAGGCTTTTTGTCGTCCAACAGTAAAATTAGCTCTGCGTGTCGTCAGCATTTTTCTCTCAGAATAGTGTCCTTTAGTCCATTCAAATGGAGATATCCCAGCGTTTTGGTTTCCCAAATCTATACTTGGTTTCGTCTCCTCGCGAATGTCGGTCGAGGCAACCTGCTCCTCCTCGTTGTTCCATCATGCAGCTTGCTCTTCTTCTTAGCTAGCTGCCCCGTTTAACGTGATTCGTTGCGACTTTCTAACTGTTAAACTTTTCTTCC
Organism: Pseudoliparis swirei; assembly: GCF_029220125.1. NCBI lineage: Eukaryota > Metazoa > Chordata > Actinopteri > Perciformes > Liparidae > Pseudoliparis > Pseudoliparis swirei. The sequence continues at coordinate 18,899,547 of NC_079409.1, read as the reverse complement.
GACTCCTGGGCCCATAACCTGTTGAGTTGTGGAGCACTGTTGCAGCTACCGTTGCATTCGGAGGAAAGAATAATTATCTTTAGCCGTTGGCGTATTTATTTAACAAGCTTCAGACACATCAGTCTCACGGTCAGGTGCATATCTCAACAATACGTCTGTGTTCCCAGACGGATCATCTCACAATCAGGAAACTAAAGTATCGTCCTCTCGGTTAAATTGACTTAAAAATACATTCTCACATGTCAGATAGCTCACCCAATACCGACAGTATATCTTCTGTAACAACATCTACTCTGTCTCTCTGCACTTCTCGCAGAGCAAAGCAATAAGTCTTTTCTTGTCTCGATCAACCCTGCATGTCCTTAGAGAGATAACCGCATTCGAGCACCGTTTCAAAACTCTATGAAATTAAACCCGTGTCTCGCAGTATGAATAAACACATTTGACAAGAGCGCAGACTTAAAATTGGACCTAAATGCACCAGTCAAGCACCAGAAATCATTGTTTGTTGTTGTGTTATATGACATCGCTGTGTTGTTGTTGTTGTTGTCCTCCTCCTCCCTGCAGCGTCCTGGCAGAGATCCTCGGGGCTCAGATAACCTGTCGGCCAAGTCGTCGGACAGTGATGTGAGCGACGTGTCCGCTGTGTCGAGAACCAGTAGCGCCTCTCGCTTCAGCAGCACGAGCTACATGTCTGTCCAATCAGAGAGGCCGCAAGGGAACCGCAACATCCGGTAGGACAGTGCACTCAAAGCCATCGCGGTGTTAGCAGGAATGGACCAATCCCCCCCAGCTGTGAACACATCACACGATAATACGTGCAGACGTTTTCAGCTCTGAAATAGTTTGCACGTGGTTAAACGTAAAGAAAATGCACCGCGTGTTGAGTTCAGGTTTGGCTCCGTTTTAGAAAAAAAGAAATTTGGAGCCAAAGGGTTGAACTCAGCTCATTCTGCAGGCTGTGGGGGAAGTTTTTCCATATCTGGCAACACGCACTCCAAACATAAAACACATTGTTTCATATCAAAGCAAAACATAATTAAATAAATGAATGTGCATGGTGCTTTGCTGTATGTCTACATCTCTGTTTTCTGGGCTGCACTGTCTCTCTCTGTGTGTGTGTGTGTGTCTGTCTGTCTGTCTGTCTTTCTCTTATTGTTGACAATATTCATGCTCTGTGTGTTTTTTCTTTGTGCTCTGCATGTGCCGCTCACTTCACTCTCGCTTCACTCGTCTCCGTCTTCAGCCAGTTGCGATCGCGGAGCCTGGAGTCTGGGGAGGGGGCCGAGCAGTTAGCAGGAGCGCTAGAGGAGGAGCCTGGCGTGGGAGGGGGAGGAGGGGTGGTGGAGGGGAGGAGGGCGAATAAAGAGGGGAGATCTCAGGGAGGCGGGGAGGTAGACACAGGCGAGGAGCATCAGCCAGATTTGGTGGAGACGCAAGAGGACTCGGGCCAGAGGAGTATCTCAGAGATTGACCTCAGGTGACGAGTGTGTGGCAGACTAACAACAACGTAGACCCGTAGTGACCCGCTGACCTTTTGCACATTTCTATAACGATGTGCAAAGTGTGGTGACTGTCCTCCGCCCTTTATTCATAATAACGGTGGCCCTATTAACCCATCTACTAAAGTAGAGTAGCATTCCTACTAACACTCTTTTCAAGCCTACGTAGCAGATACGATAGACATGGAAGCATTCGAGATGACTCAAGATTCAAGTAGCACTTAAAATAAATAAAAAAAGTGTATATATATATTTATATATATGATCTGAACCCGTCTACTTCATGATATATATATATATATAATGAAGTAGACGGGTTCAGATCATTTGCAGAGATTTTAAGATATCGTCTGCAGGAATACTTACATATGAACAGTACGTTATGTATAGATGTGATTATACGTTTAAGAAATATTATACTACTTGCAAGAGTAGAGTTAGCATGAGACATCTGATAGAAATGATGATACATTAATGGTATCTTTGTCGTCTACAAAGTCTCTTTATACAAACAATGTCCTGGTTACTCCACAGTGTTCGTTGACAAAAGCTTTCATCAACAAATATTTTCCTTTGACTTTGCTCAAAATATATACTTTTTCTTTTTTATGGAAACAAAATCAAAAACACAATACAGGAGAAAGGAGCTGAATCTACATACTATTCACCTGCTTTGGCTTTGGGGGGGAAGACAGACACCTCATGAACCTCAAAGTCTCTGCGAATAAAACCTGCATGGAAAGATCCACACGGTGTAATTAGGAGGAGATTAAAGATGATTTAAAATACACCTACAGGAGTGGTGGTGAGACACAAACTCCACTCGCTCAGAGAACACTTTGCAAAATGAAAACGTTCACAGTCTGCTCTCAGACTGCAGTGAGTTGACTAACAATGCTCTTCTCCAATCATCCTCTTGTTGTCAAGGGGCTGTCTAATTTCTCTATTGATGCTTTTGCCTTGTGAGCCACTTAGCTCAGAGATATTAATGAAGTATTCATATTTCACCATGTAGCATGAAACAGTACGGTCGTATTTCGTTGTTATCGATCACACATACATGACTGAATGCATGTGTGGAAAGTCATTCATCAATACAACTATATTCACATATTTATATATGTATACACACAAGACTATATTTAACAAGACACTATTTAATTGGCCACAAAAGAGCAATGTTTCATTTCCGAAGAGTGCAGGTGTTTTAAGTGTGTCAAGAGCAAATTCAAGAACAAACTGATTTGGAATCCCAGGGCAGGATAAAAGCTCCTTTACATAAGATGTGTTCACTATCAAATCAGATTCACAGCAGGATCCAACTTAGTGCTTCTTACCCATATTAGTACCGCACAGCGAGTGCTCGGACTTGAGAGAAAAACCCATTAAGATAAAAGCCATACCCTCATATGTGAGATTAACGAAAATGCATGCGTGGGATGCCAAATGCCCAGAGCAGCGATACAGGTACCTATAGAGTGCATCTTTTTAGATTCAGATTAATGCTAAAAGAAGATCTACCAATCCTGAGTAGGTTTTAGTCTTGAGTTGCTTTCCTGTTTGTCCGGGCTGCTCCGAGCTGGGATGTTGCCTTTCTGTCTGCCTTTCTGTCTGTCTGCCTGTGTTTTCCACATGCGGTCTGACTCCTCTAGTGTCGCTCTGCACCTGCAACTTGTCAACCAGAACCTCCCACATACCTCCAGCTTCTCCTCGACACGCCAAGAACATGTCTCTCTCTCTGTCTGTGTCTCACACCTCGACTGTCAGACACAAGTCGTTCACTCTCAGCTCAGGGTTACTGGAGGCGAGTTAATGTGATACAAATCCTGCCTGAGCAAAGGCGTTCTGAAGATACAATAATCTAAATTCAAACACTGTCTTCCTCCTTGACTGAAAGTGAGCTGGATTGGTCCTGCTTTCAACAACAACAACAACAACAACTCTTATCTGTGTGATCAACCCCAAATCCTTCATGACAGCTACAGTATAAATATATGACATCGCACATCCTTCTATTTTGGGACAACACACACAAGCCGAGACATACAGGTATAACAGAGTGCGCTGCATTCAGGTTCAGTGAAGATGTTCATGTAAGTCTTGCCCTCAGCTTATAGCTTTTATTAACTGACATACATTACATTTTTTAAAGTGTGGTATGAGGTATTTATCCATAAGTATTCCTTCAGTAGATGTGTGCACATCAACAGTTTGGAGGAACATACAGGAGTACCAGCACGGGGTGGACAGGGGCAGCAGCAAAATGTATTTTAATTCAGTTTATTTTTTTCAGTTTATTTGATATAGCCCATTATCACAAATTAAAAAAATTGCCTCAGAGGGCTTTACAATCTGTACACATAGACATCCCTCCTGTCACAGGACCTCAAATCAGATCAGGAAAATTCCCAAACAACCCTTCACGGGGAAAAAAGGGAAGAAACCTTCAGGAGAGCAACAGAGGAGGATCCCTCTCCAGGATGAGCAGGTGCAATAGATGCCATGTGTACAGAAGGAATCAATCAATGTTAGACACCTAAAAGAAAGGTTCACCTAAAACAAAAAATGTATATGAGTTTATGTGTGTATGCTATATATTTAGAATATTGTTATATTAAACGTAAATGAATACATATATAAACATTTTTAGGAGGGTCTTTCTTTTTGTTTCCTTCTGTTTACAGCAGGTCATTTATTTACTCTGGTCTGTTTCTTCAAACGGGGCCATAAGTGTCTATACTTATATATCTAACACTGACTGGATGTGCACCTGGTACACAGCCACTTCAATAAACTATCCCTTTAATACAGTAAATGAAGTTGATCCAAATAAATCAAACATAATCCTAAAGTAGCTTAAAGGTATTTACACATTAATATCGCTTGATGCCATTCTTTGACCACGGAGTCTGTAATGGAGTAAAACTACACTAAGTTAGTGGTTGTTAAGCAGCACCACATGTGTCATTTTCAGAATATAACATTTTGCATTTAGAGTTCACTTCACCCCTTTGAGGGTGCTGCTGCTTTTTGATTTGTTTGTATTTAATGTCACAAGTCATTGTTTGAATGATAAAGGAAACAGATCATTCTCTTTAATGAAGCCTTGTGTGACATAACAAGGAGATTGGGCCTGAAACAATTATTTGACTAAACCAAATCAATCAATCAAATGAATCAGCGACTATTTTAATGATCAATTAATCATTCAGTCTCAGTGTTTTCTGTTCTTTGTTGTCAGCTGAAAATGTTAAACAACACAAGCAAATTAAATTCTATTATGATGTCATAGACAACATAATTAATTGATTGACCAAATAAATAATCTGCAGATTTTTCAATAATGTGTGTTGCTGTAATAGCTGTAAATACAAACATTAGACAGTGTTGATGCCTGCCACGTTCTAAAGGTTTGGCTCAGGATATTGAAGCCACAAATCTCAGTTCTGTAAAACTGAATATGAGATGAGAGTTTGTTGTTCTTCAACCTCAAAGGCGTAGAGAGGTGAAAGCTTCTGGACCACTGGGATCAGGCAAGAGAACTTTCTACTTCCCACGTGCTGTTACGTTTTTTGTTTTAAACCTTTATTTAACCGCAGGTGAAACCCATTGAGACTGACGTCACTGACTATAGTCTGCACCGTGTCCACGACACTGACTATAGTCTGCACCGTGTCCACAGAGTCAGGACGTTGCTCTGCGACAGCTGAGTCTTTACCTGCTTCAACGCTCATCAATGCATGAAGCCGGATGGGCAGAAACGTCTCATGAGTCATCTCCCATGTATCGAGGTCACAGTGCAAATATACACGCGTTGCACGATAAACATGTGAGAGAGGCAAACACTCACACGCTCTCAGCGGATGGATTTCAAGATGAAGGGAGCTTTTCAATCCCTCATCACCTCTGCTCCTTTGTGTCTCTTTCAAGCAATACAGAGTAGCCTGAGCAATGGCTCATTCACGTGAGGGAGGGTGCGGACTGGTATGTGAAGGACAGATGCTGATCATTACTAATAATAATAATAATAATACATACAATTTCTATAGCGCTTTTCATAGTACTCAAAGACGATTACTAAAAAGAAGGGAGGGGCTGTTTACCCCCAGCCCATTCAACAGCAGCGTGTCTAGTGAGAGGAGAGACTTACATCGACGGCTAATCAGAAGGTCGTACGCCGAGCTTTAGGCTTCAATTAATCCCCTCGGTCTTCAGCGTCGTGTTAACAGACTGATGCTCTGGCCGGGGGGCACGGTGGCCGTGGCAACGCGCTTTTCTTCCTCACCTGACATCGAAGCAGTGATCCTCTCTGTGAAAGGACGAACACGATGAGGGGATAGGTGTGGGGGGACAACGCACCTCGCATGACTTTACGTACACACTTTAAGGGTTTTAATTCAAACAGCGCCTGGTAATCCTATATATTGGGGTTCACAGTAATGTTTTTTTACATTTAAACATGCGACACACTGTGCTATTTGGTAGTAATTCAGCTTACTTTGCCTGATATTGATTCTGTTTTAGCCGAAGATAAAGTCTTAAAAACATCTATTTAAACTTTACAAGTACTGATTACTTTGAATGTTTTTTTTGCCTAGTGAAAAATTCTACTTTCCTTTTTATCAAGAATGCTGTTGTTATCTCATATTAAGACCAAACGTTGTCTCAACTTCCTCAAGACAAAGACATTTCCGGGTTTAGTTTTGCCTCAGGAACATCGTGGCCTAGATGAAAGTGCACGGTGAGCAATCTGCATGATGAAGAACACGATGTTCTCTGAGCTGAGGTCTAAAATCTAAAATCCCCCCGAGGCTTCCAGTTCTCCGAGCAGGCACATTTTACTCAGAGAGACCGGCCAGAGAGCCAAGACACAGCAATGAAGAACATGGAGGAGAGGCTGGTGTACATATTCATATTGTGCATAATCCATGTGTCATGTTTGATCAGTAAGATTGATCTCTTTAGATAATTAAGATGCCCATAACAAACCCAGGGGTAACTTAAAGAGATGATACAAATACACTTTAAGCCAATTTAATAGTTTGCATCAACATAATGTGTGTCACTGTTTACATCAGATTAGGAAAATAGATTACTGTTAATTGAGAAATAAATATATATCCTTTTCTTTCCATGTGTCCATTTAGCCCAGCAGGATGTTTTTCCTTCAGAGAAATCAAATTAACCTGCATATACTGGTGCAGTATGTCTTATAGAACTATATTGCGACAGAATCAAGAGCATGATTTAAACATGGCCCACTTACTGGACACGGATCATATGAACATGTTGACTCGTACACTGTGTCCAGTTAGACCAGAAAAACAAGTGTTATTTTTAGATAAATACATTGCATCTACTATTCAATTATTGAATGTGTTTTAAAGATATATCCTGCAACATGAATATCTATTTGAAAGGTGCCCATCCATGGTAACCTCAGTGAGCCCAGCCCCCCTGACCTTGCCTCGGTAATGAATGATGTACCAGCAGCAGCAGCATTATCATCACCTGCTCCGAGTCCAGCAGATGAAACGCAGCCTCACCGGCATGACAGTAAAAGAGCATATTTCAGAAAGTCATCTGTACCACGTCGGCTTCAAAGCCTCCGGGCCGACACATCAACTGATCAAAGACGCTAATCCCCCAATAAGTATTACATATTTATCTATTAAAGTACAGGCTGATCCATAACAGAACCCACTGGCATTAGAACCCGGCATAAACAAAAGGTTTTTATCCTGCAGGCTAAAGCTCTTTTAGAGCTCATCTGACTTGTTTCACCGCCATCTGGTCAGACGTATAAACATGCATACACAATCAAATTGGCAGTGTCAATTCAACACTTAAAGAGTACATTTTAAGACTCAGCCAGTGAACATATGGTGCCTTATCCACAGAGTGTTAAAGTAACACTGAACATAGTGTTAACATGTTAGAGTTAACGCAACTCTGTTAAGAGTTATTATTTTACTCTGAGAAGTGTTCATTTTGATTAATATTAGTCTGAATGAAATGGAATAATAACTCTTACCTAAGTTGCATTAACTCTGAAATGTTATCACTATGTTCAGTGTTCTTTACATTATATTTAGCTGACACTTTTATCCAAAGGGACTTACAATCCTGTCACATTAATACACCATAGACAACACTACTCTGTCTTAAGTGTCTTGCTCAAGGACACATCGACTAGGGCAGGGATTGAACCGCCAAGCCCCTGATTGAAAGACGGACCTGCTAAACACTGACCTACAGCCACTCTGTAGATAGGGACCATATGTTTTCTGGCTTGGTCTTAATGTACTCATTAAGTGTTGAATTGATACTGCCAATTTTACTGTGTAGCTTTCGTCATGTTAGCTGTCTGCAATTCAATATTTCAAGACACAAAAACAGCTCGAGTGTAAGTTGAACACATTATAGAGTTATCCTAAAATGTTGCTTCTGCTGAAATATCAACATTTGATATAAAAAATGTGATTTAGAGACATTCTAGAAATAATACGTGCAGGATGAAACTCAATTTGAAAGGAGAAAGAGGGGGCGGAGCTTTCCAGAGAAACAGTGAACATTGTCATCAACATGGGGTCTTTACTCTTGCTCTAGTTGTAATGACTCTGACAGAGTCAATTCACTTAAACACTGTATATGTTACACAAACATGATTAACTCTGAATATTTACACCAGCACTGGGGGCTATTTACTCTTGCTCTAGTTGTAATAACTCTGAAAGAGTCAATATACTTTAACAATTCATTTTCTCTCAGCTTCAAGTCATGACTGCCTGTAGAGCCCATAAGAGTTAACATTTAAATTAAAAGCATCACTCACCTTCATTGTCAAGGTGATGCACTATTGCTGTTTGCACTTGAAATCCAAGGACAGTGGCGGACATAATCTGGAATATATACTGATTTTTTAAATTCTGATACAGTGGAGTTGAACACTAATGTCTAATATATGAAGGAGCAGAATCTGAAGGAGCCTAATTGAAGTAATTGATGGAGTCAATTGTCAAACTGCATCGATTCTTCCCCCATTTTAGTCGACGTGTCTCTCCATAAGTCTCCTTCATAGGACAGTTACATGGCGGAGGTCAGACACTTTAATTAATGAGGAGTAGCCTGAGGGCGCTACACCAATGTCATTTGTCTCTTAGAGATAACATTACCAGCAGAGCTAGAATAAGATGCTAATTTGGACTCTGGCCTATTTCCTTTCCAACAGGAAGCGCTGGGGAGTAATGCTGGTGGCAGACAAGTTTTCCTTTTGTGTGCAGTTCAACGTACCAAGTCAGACAGTGCAGAGAAGCTTTTACATCTCCAGGTGTACATGAGGAGCAAGAGAGCTCCAAACGTGCACTAATACAGTCCTGAATTATGCAACGTCACTACAGGACTTCAATAACATCTTTTATATTGCCAAGAATCCCAAATTACAAATGTGGGCTTTACAATCTGTTCTAAAGGTGGTGGTAATAGAAACGCAGCACTGTTCCCAGCACAGGCAGAGAAGAAGAAGACCGAGAGTAAAGTAAACATGGATGTCAATAATGCAGCTTCAGGAAAAAAAAGAAATCAGGAAGGAAATGCATCCAACATGTTTCTGAGACCTCAAGGTAACACTCAATGTAAAATGTATCGCTTGTTTAAAGAGAAAACACCACAAGGTACCATTTATTCTTCATCTCGTGAACAGCAGAACAAAACAATCCACAAGATAGATCGTATCCCTGGAGCTTTGAGATCGTATCCTGTGAGGTCAAGAATGAACCTTCAGGATCAGCTTTTCAAACAACATGCACTCCCTAAAATGCTGATGAACTTAAAAGTAAGGGTAATTCTTTGTGCACTCATCCTTGAAGAAAATGTCCACTAGAATTATAGGACTGAAGTATCAAGACCAACATGACATGCTCCTAGATGAAGCTCTGGCTGCAGCACTCTGGATGTGGTCAATAACCTGGCCAATGGGTTTGATAGAATGCAATACAAGGTCAAACTGACCCTTCAGTTAGTGCACACAGATTTGTGGAGCTTATTACGACGTCATAGTTCACTGCATGAACAATCTTTTTACAACATAAATTCCATCCACAATAAACTCAGCTATACTGTAAGTCATGAACTCCTGTACCTGAACTCTGTCCTTCTCTCCTTTTCGCCCCCACGCCTTCTCATCTCCCGTCCTCCCTTCTTTCTCTCCTCCATCATCTCTCCTTTCACATCCTCTCCTCTGCCCTGTCCTCTCTCTTCTCTGACCTCGCCTGTATCCAACCCCTCCCCCCCCCACACCACCACCACCCCACCACCCCCTGTCAATGGTGGTGGCTGACAGTGACTTTGCATCCAAAATGAAAAACAGGCAGATGGGCTCGTCGGGCGGCATAAACATGACCAAGAGCACAAGCATCAGCGGCGACATGTGCAACCTGGAGAAGACGGACGGCAGCCAGTCGGACACGGGGGTCGGCACGGTAGGCACCGGCGACAAGAAGAGGCGCTCCAGCATCGGGGCCAAAATGCAGGCCATGGTCGGCATGTCGCGCAAGAGCCGGAGCACCTCTCAGCTCAGCCAAACAGGTAGGGCTGTGTGTTCATGTGGGCGTGGTTCTGTGCGGTTCTGTGAGGTTCCCCCGTAATTCTTTGTTGTGAATGTTGACTCTTAACACAGGTGCTCTTTCTCCTCCAGTTGTTGTTCTTTCCTGAAGGGGCTTTGGGACTCTGGAGAGGGAGGACCTGCCTGACCTTTTCTTTAACCCTTTTCCTTTCTTTCATCTAGGTTTCAGCTCTTGTGAACATTCCTCTCTCTATGTCTTTCTACCTGTGTTTCTTCCTTATTACATCACCGGGTTTGTGTTTTCATGCAACATGCCGACGATCTATTGTGCTATCATAACAATCTGTGGTTAATTTTGGAAGATGTGTCACGGCTGTACCTGCTTTGCACTTGCTGTCACATTATGGACCTTGTGTCACCGCTCTGATGCTGTGGCGCTCTCTGGACTGTTTGCCCACCTCAAACTGTGGTTGTGTGCAGTCGCTTGTCTTTATTTATATGAGTGCATGTGAGAGTGTGTGCACATGAACTGGTGTGTTGTGTTGTGTTGCAGTTTTCAAAACTATTTTCCTTTACCTGAAAGCAACTGGATGTATTTTCCTGAAGGGAAAAAGATTACATATTGCAGAACATAGAGCTATTACTTTTACTCACTCTTTAACAAAAAGAAGAAGGGTTTTAATCTTTGGTTCATTCTTTACACAAATGCTTCATAACCATTTTTGAGGGATTGAGCTGGTGTAGTGTGAACAAACTGGTGATGTCTCTGGCCGACAGATTGGGGGTCCGTTCATAAAAAATAGATTTAAAAAAGTCAGTCGATTGGCCCACTGCCCATCCATTTCCTTCTCCAGTGTATTTCTAAGCATTGATGTTCTTTTCATCTCATCTCTTCAACCTTAAATCGGTCAATAATCACTTCTACCATCAGCGCTCTGGGTCCTGATCTGTCCGGATAGCATGGCAGAGGTATCTACCTCCACCTGCCAGATGGATCATCGAGGTCTAGATCGTGGAATATGCCGACTACCAACTATTCATACACTCTGTCATATTCTGTGATTGTGTTGTTACTGTGTTTTAATTTGTATATAATGATTCCTTCTGTACACATGGCATCTATTCTTTTGTCCATCCTGGAGAGGGATCCTCCTCTGTTGCTCTCCTGAAGGTTTCTTCCCTTTTTTCCCCCTGAAGGGTTGTTTGGTAGTTTTTCCTGATCCGATGTGAGGTTTTGGGGCAGGGATGTCTATGTGAACAGATTGTAAAGCACTCTGAGACAAATTTGTAATTTGTGAAAATGGGCTATACAAATAAACTGAATTGAATTGAATGTTGAATCGGATGAAGGGAGAGATGGATGTATGAAAAGATGGCTGTACGGAGAGATGGATGCATGGAGAGATTGATGGAAGGAGAGATGGATGTATTGAGAGATGGATGGATGGAGAGATGGATGTATTGAGAGATGGATGCATGGATGGAGAAATGGATGTACACACATGGGCTGCCGTCTTATATTTGAGGGAGCCGTGCAGCACGACTCTTTGACCAACACAGGTTAGTCAGATGGATCTGCTCCCAGGCGGCCTTCAGTAGTGTGGACAGAGTTTGCAGCTCTACATGTGAACTACTGGTGTTGTCCTTGTTTGTATTTGTGGCGCGCATGAGGTGAACTATCTGTGTGCATTGTGGACAGAGATGTTATCTCTCTTTTACAGTATTGTATACACTTTTTTTATTTTACCATCTGTACAATGCAGATGGTCGAATACATAATAATAGCAGCATTCCATGTCAGTAGTTTTGCTACTCGTGTTGTCCTAGAAACGCGTTTACAGCTCGGCACCAGCCTCCGATGGTGAAGCAGGAGGAGGGGAACAGTGGGGAAATGCAAGGAATTGGTTCATAATCGACAAAAACAGGCGCAGTTGTTTGCCAGCAGTAATTTAGAAGAAGATCCTCCCCCCTTTGAATTAGTGAGGACTTGGTACGGTATCTAGTTTTCTGTTCCCCGGTGTGCAGCCATGGGTATTCCAGCATGATTCTTCTTGCGCACTACTTTTCTCTCCCTCACTATGTGGACCAGATGTGTCACTCTCCCGGTTGGAACTGTATCTGTTAGAGAGAAGGATTCAATTAGGACATGCCACTCACTCGGTTTCACTCAGAATGAAGGTCACACGTGAGGCCTTAGCAGTGGCTCTAAAAGTGACTTTAACCCTCCTGTTACCTTCACATTTACTAACATATTTTACCCTCGGGGTCAATTTGACCCCAGCAATTAAAACCTCCAGAAAATTATTAGAATTAATATTGTTTCCCAAGTTTAAGTGTGAGGTACTTTATGTTTGTTTGTTGACTACCTAAATAGCCCTTTAAATATATAAAAAAGTTGATATTTCTTATCTGTTTGACACAGTGAAAAACAGCCTGGGGTCAAATTGACCCCAAGGAACACCGACATTAAACATTGAATGGGGTCAAATTGACCCAAAAGGTAACAGGAGGGTTAAATCCAGCTGTTCAACTGTCCTACCTTTTGCTTCAAAGAAAAGACCAAGTGTGATGAGAAGTGATGAAGCACGGATCCCTTACACTTTAATCAAACTGCTAGGAAACAGTTGGCGATGTAGTGCAGCTATTTTATACCTTAGGAGCTACAATATACCATAAGACACCAGGTCCACTGTGTTCAATGATGAATGTATAACTTTACTCAGTATGTATGCCACCTCACTGACGATGCCCAGAATAGCCAAATGAATACAGAATGCTCCGCCATGTACTGACGTAGAAGTTGGACCTCCAGAGTCCTTTGCATGTGGTAAAACAGCTGAACTCTGGGCTTTCAGCGCAGGTGATTCATCTTCTGAGTTAAGTTGGGTGCCTGTATCAGCAGCTGCTCGGCTCATGAATCTCCGATGGGGCCGGAGCAGACACAGGATGATGCATGGAGGGAACACAAGTACTATCACGGCGGAGGGACACCGGTGGCCCGCTGATGTATCCCTATCCCTCTTTCTTCCTCATTCACTGTCTCGTTCCCGCCAAACTGACATATGAATCTCGCTGTCATTCATATCCCTTCTGCCTTTGTCCTCACTTCATCATTTCACTCGTGTCTTCTCGGCGTCGTCTCTTCCAGCAGTTCTACGGCGTCTCTCCCCATCCCTTCTACAACAGCTACAGAGGTCACATGGCTGTTTAAAGCCTGAGCCGTCTCTGCCTTGACCTAAATACGTGTAAATTGATACCTTTCAAACTATATTATCAAAGAAAACACTACCGCAGTAAGACCATGCTCAAAATCCTTGAGATATGGCCAGTATGTCTGCAGCCTGTATCTAAGACTTCTTCTTCCTTGTGTCCGTTATTGTCTTCTGTCCAATAAGCAAATGTAGACATGAAATGGATTTTGAGAGACAATGTTTTTAAGCTAATAAATTGAAAAATTAGTGTCAAAAAACAGTCGATGGGATCTGAGATTGCATTTCGGCCAATGTGTTCCACCTCTGTTGCTCTCCACACGGACGGTTTACCTGCAACCAACGTGATTGGTCAACACTCCTCGGACAACAAGCGTAAACCAGAACGCTTCCCATTCCAAAATCTTGTCTGGCTGCTTAGATATTCATATGCAGAATATCTGTTTATAGAGATTACATGTGTGCTGTAGTGTGATGTTCAAACTGGGCATCGCTGCTAATTGGTGCAACTGCACAATGTTGATTAGGTTGATTAGTGATTTTTCAATGCAGCAGTATTCCAAAGTTGGTTGTATCCATCAATTATATTTTGGCATTAACTGTCATACTGAGGTCAATGTTTTTAAGATTGCCTCCTTTAAAACGCCCAGCAAAGCGACACAGTATTGATGATAATTTACAAATTAATATATTATACTGAAACACTTACATTGCTCCTGGCTGCTTTTGCAGGGGTAGAGTTTATGTATGTTTTATCCCAGTAGATGTGCACCTGCAGCACAACCTAAACACATGAGGTCAGCGTTAAACATGTTGTTATCATGTATATGTCAGGTTCTTGTGACGGGGTGAGGCTCAGGCGCAGAGAGACAGGCTGGACGCAATATGAATAACAAAAAAGCACTCTTTAATGAGGCAAAACAGTTTACAAAAAAAACAAGGTCCAAACGGGGCAGGCAGGGTCAACAGGCGGAACCAGGAACACGGGAAAAGGACACGGAACTAGAGACGACAATCCGATAGCAGGCAAGGGAAAGACTGACACAATATATAGGGGGGGAAACACAGGTGTAGGACATCAGACAGTAACGAGACAAGAGTGGCTGAGGGCAGGTGCAGGGAATTAAACAATTAAGACAGAGAAGACACAGGAGACATAGGAGACACGGAACACAGGAGAAACAGAACCGGGTGTTGCAGTATATGGGGGAGCATCAGTTAAAAGATGAAGCTATAAGTCAAATATGAGCTCTTTTCTTTTTTCTGACATGTCTATAATATTTTACACTCAATGTTCACAGTGGCAGAGCATTTAAGAGAAAAGTATAATTTCTTTTATGAATCAAACACCCATTTTTAGGATTTACTGTGCATGGAGATAAAGCACTTTTGTCATGGTATTATAATTACAGATTAATCCTGTTAAGATGCAGTCTGTATAATAAATGGTTCTATTGAGAGTGTTGAACGAGCTGTAATGTGAATATCAGAGCAGGTGGACTAACTTAATTGTTTTCCCTCTGAGAGCAGCACACGGTGTACTTTGCATTATCTGAGAAATTAACCAATGTTCTTGTTTTAAAGATGGCATAAATTAGCTGTGAACACTGGGTATGCTGGACAATAACCCGGCCAAGTTCTGGTCTTTGCTAATGTTGCCACTTGACAAGAAAAAAGCAATACTGTGATACTGTTATTTAAAGGGAAGTGTACTGATTTACTCTTGAACACATCTATTTCTAGTGTCTTTATTCTTTTTGCATTGTGGTAAAAAAACATCATCACGTTCTGTTGTTTTCTGACAGATATTCCATTTAATGCATCATACCAAAATCTATTATGACACACCTGAGTTTCAGCAGATTACATGAAGGATGAAACACATTTCCATCCTACTTTTAAGGTTCAATACCAAAAGAAACATTTGTCTATCTCTACCACCTCGGCTTAAAAGCTGTTGATTCATCTTCTCAGCCCTGCCGTGCTCCACCAGCTGCTCTCTGTTTTCTGCAGTGAGGCTTGTGCTCCTCAGCCATATGTCTCCTTTGACTTTGAGTTTAAAAAGCACAAGTGTGTACTCATCCCCACATTTCAGTGGAGAGCATTCTTGCCTCCCATCCGAAAATGAACTTCCACCTTACATTTTTAGATATCTTTTTAACTGTTGCTAAAAATATGACTTCCTCCTGTGGTTATTTTGTCTGTTAACGCTGTCAGAGAAAGAGGAAGCGCGATGAGACATGCACTGTGGTCGGGGTGGACATGGAGCGTAAGCATGATGGTCCTCCACGTCATGAAAAGTGATTAAAAACACGCTCATTTCCTGTTCGTGTTTCAGTTTTCACACGCATATTTTTCTTGCATATCACGCTCGTTTGTTGTGACATGTGAGCCGCGGTGACGTCGGTATAGTCTCTGTCAGGATGCTTCACATGTACGGCTTCAGTATTTAGATTGCCCTTCTCTCTGCCGTTAGCTCTCCATCTGTTGTCCCCTCAGTGTTTTCACCACTGAGAGGAGCGAGGCAGCCGGGGGACAGACTGTTCTACTACACCGCCTGCATCCAACATGCCTCTCTTACCTCACACCTTCCACGGAAGCTGTGAGCCTTTCCACTGAAGGTGTGAAGTAAATCGCAGGACAGTGTGTGTACATGTATTTTATTTCCCGTGAGACATCAAGGCCGATAGCCTACTAATTTCTAACTTTCAATCACATTACCAAAACATAAAGGATTTAAAACTGCATTCACAGTAATATACAAATATGTATTACTTTTGTATATTACTGTGAATCAAAAGGCGTCGCTGGGAGCTCGAGCACCCAATGCTGTAGCTTCATGGAGCTTTTTTAAAGCCTCTTTCAGCTCTTTTCATAAAACATTTTCCACCGTTTTTTAATTCTCATTAACCTGTGTGTGCGACATGTTCCAACAATCTGAGAAGCAAACTGTGCTTTGAAGAAGTGAAATATCTCGCAAGTTAAAGACATATTTATTCTCTCTCAGTTGGTTGAGACCAAACCAAAGCTAAAACAGTTATAACCGTTTTGAGTAGGTCGCTACATACATTAGCCATAACTATATCTATATATATATATATATATATACAGTATATGGTGGGAATATGTTAGGAGTGTGTGTCTCACATTTACCAGCTAAAAATGCTGAACACAGCTTTATTGTGTTGTAATGTAAGATTAAAACAGGAGATATCACACCTTATTTTGATATAGATACTATACTGATAGAGCTTGTCAGGTCTGAGCGAGGCCAACTGCACTCCTTGGCCTGCATCAAGGTAGACAGCAGGGAATGTGAACTAAGAGAAGAGAGAGCGTGTTTGCCTGCATTAGAGTCTGTATTGCTGCGTGTCCGGCCGGTGTGCATGTAAGCGCTCAAATGTGTGTGTTTGCCTTCAGCCGTGCATGTGAGTGCATGTGAGTGCATGTGAGTGCATGTGAGTGCCAGGGCCAGAGCCTTCCATTAGGCCGTGTTTACATTGCAGCGTGCCAGAGTCGCTCTCTGACGCCGGGCCAGGCCCGGGATCATCAATCACAAAGACTTCCGAAAGCTTCCGCCTGATCGCTGCCGCCCGCCAGATGGACACAACGTGTGACTTCTGGGATATTAAACCCTTCTGTTGTTGTAGTAGAAGTGGTAGCAGCGTTCTTCGGATTCCTGCCGTCTGAGGTGCAGCCGTGTTGCCACTGTCCTGTAGTTTGGGAGTGAGATATGTTGCAGAGTGTGCGTTCATGTTAACATATTGTACACTGTCTTTTAAAAAATGTAATATATTTTTTCAGAGTGCAGTCAGTGACAATGTGGGCTTCATGATAACCTGAAGAAGCGATAGGAAGCGGGGCTTATTGTCAATTGTCTTGTCCTGTGCCTCATATGCTACACAAAAAAGCACCATAATTGGTTCTCTGGCAGTGCGTCAGAGCAGCACCAGAGACAGTTAGCAGAGGGGCTCGGGTTTAGTTCAAAGCCATGCATTCACGCCCCTCACACAATGCCAGTGGCAGATGTATCAGTATGTCAGGGACCACCTGTGATGAAAACTTTTCTCTTGGCCTCACTGACCGTGTTTACATGCATTCGAATAACTGGCTTAGTCGGACTGAAATCGAATTATCCGTTTCATGTAAACACCTTTGTTCGACTATGTGCGGTCCGACTACGATCCGATTAACACCCCTGGATAACTCGATCCGATCCGGTTGATAATTCGACTATCGCGGCATGTAACGGTGAATTGGATTAGGAACTGGACTTTGCGTCTTTGCGCATGCTTGAGATCCCGCCGCCCTCCTCCCTCCCTTCCTCCCATGTCGTGACCCGGAAGTCGAAAGAGACGATAAGTTGTCACTGCCGGGAGCCTGGCCGGCAGAAAACAAACAAACAACGCCAATAGCGCCATTTGCATTCGCTGTACTCCTATTAACATCATGCAAGAATAGTAGAGGGATGTAGCTTCGCCTTGCTCTCTGTTCGCCATCTTTCTCGAAATGTTGATGTTGTTGTTGTTGGTTGTTGTTGGTAGTGGTGAAGAGGTCAAGCGGAAATGGCTGTATCACCACGAGTTGTAATGAAAACAGCGCCACCTATCGTATCGGATATGACATGCATTCGGCCAATGATTCGAATTACTCACTGCCATGTATATTGGGATAACAGCAGATCCCCCAAAAGATAGCATAGTCCGACTAAAGCAAGATTTGAATTATACCATCATGTAAACGCACTGACTGTTGTGTCTTTCTGCCCTCGACTGTGTAAATAGAGCTGACTTCAGGTGTCCACCAATGGTATAAATAGGTTTATGTTTAGATAGGTTTGACCCGTGTTCAAACAAAGAGCTTCTTTCATTGAATTCATTTCCTGTAACACAACATAACTGTGAGGCTGTGGGAAGAAGACAGATGAAGTTGTCAGGTTCAGCATGTGTGCGTAATCATCCACTTCACATTCTCAGCAGTTTTAATAGCAGTGAATTCCTCCCGACACACAGCACAGCTGTGGTATGGTAGTTTGGGATAATATGAGAATAAAGTAGCTGCGTTTGGCACGTGAACGTTGAGTGGCTGCCATGTGGCTGAAGCCATCTGACAGAGGAGCCGGGCTGGAAATAATGACTGCTTGTTTTCACTGGCGTTTGTGGATAAGATGGGGAGAGGGAGGGAAGGATGGGAGGGAGGGATGACAAAAGAGGAAAATAACGGTCTTGAATAGAACAAAAGAATCAAAACGGCAGGCAGAGGAATCAAAAGGAGAAAGTAAATGATAACAGAAGAAATGTTGGGAAACAAACTGAGGATGGGGGGGGGGGGGGGGCTCAGTATCTCTGGGTAGAGCTGGTTTACCCGCAGAGCCAGCCGAGGTGCGCCTGAGAAGCCTGGCTCTCTGATTGGTGGAGCGCGATGCAGCTCTCTCCCCTCCCCCCTGAAGAGAGAGATGCGGTAGGAACGTCAGACCCAGACAGAGCAAGACTCAGCTACTGAAGCACCGTGTTTCCGAAGCTCTCCCTAAGATGCAGTCGACACAGCATTTAGAAAGCGACTAGACGAGTGCACAGATTTGCTCTCCCACAGCACAGAGTCTCCTCTTGCTGGACTTTATCAACCACATCAGATTTGAGTTGATTTTCAAATCTTTTTGCCATCAAGATCATCCTCTGAAGGCACAGCTGACGTCTCGTGCGTTCAATTCCATTCACCGCATTGACAAGGACGGCTGCCGGTCACCATGGGCAGGCAAGGGCACGATACCTCTGCTGCGGTCCCCGGGATGCGTATCCAGAACTCCCAGAGCAAGATGAGCCTCTCTGCATCCTTCGAAGCGCTTGCCGTCTATTTCCCCTGCATGAACTCCTTCGACGAGGAGGACGGAGGTAAGATGACATCTGGGGAAGTGTCCCAGCAGCAGCTTTAAACTGAGGGACAGAGATGGAGGAGATGGGTTTAGGGTCAGTGGGAAGATGCAGAGGTGTGGATTGTTAGGTTGAGAGATGTAATTGGAACATAATTAGGGTGAAGGTGCGTAACATTGTGATCGAAAAGTTGATACATGTGCCTGCATCTCAAGAGACGTCCATTTATCATCCAGGCTCTGGATTTGGTGTGAAATACACATAATTCTTGTTTTGTTGTTGCGACGATGGAACATGAACCAGTCTGACAATATGTTCTCATGTTCGTCACAATATCTCATTTCCCCCTGATGATTTGATGTCTGGCTCTGTGAATGAAAACAAAGGATTTAGTAGCTGTACTGAATCATATTGTTGTGTCTCGTGAGGATGCTTATTTAGCTTGCAGAATACAACATGACTGTCTGAACGGAAGTGATGACGCCTCCTGTGTGTGTTTATATTGTTGCCTCGCGTGCTCCTCTCGCTTCCTTGTTGTTTACAGACAAACACAAAAGGTCATGGATTTGCAGCGCATACCTCGACACACTTTTGACTGATCGTACCGTCATCGTACACACACACACACACACACACACACACACCCGTGTACTCACACTTCCACTGTTTGGCCGCCAAGCAGCTCTCCACTGCTCATTGTGTTTTGCTGTCTGGCCAAGATTTAAGGTCAGTGACCTTCTGGTGTCGAGCCAGTTCGTCTGACTTTTAGGCCCCTCCCACTTCATGTTGCCAGATACAAAAGTGCTTGGCCGCCACATTCTCCAACCGGTGTTGTCTGCCACTGCTTTTAATGCCGTTGTGCGTTTGTGTGTTTGTCTATAATGTAGATGCACACATGTGTGTATGTAGGGAAACATGATTTTTCAGCACACTTTTGTCGAAGCAACTCTTATAAAGTTATTTTAGAAAACCACCCATTCAATAATATGATGGTAAGTATAGTATTAGCAAATATGTGACCAATGCGTTTCATTCTGCACCGAATTGCTGCGTTTATAATGTCTACTGTTAACATCCGACTGGCCCCTTAATGGCCCAGATCTACGAGCTGCGACTCACTACAGACGTCAGATACGACCTATGCGTCTCCGTCTCCTATTGTAAAGTGTGGAGAGCAGGAAGATGGCTGGAGGACTGAGATGTCTGGGATGAAAGGCTTCATGTGTGTTTATGCCCATGTGAGAGATCTCTGCTCTCCTTGGTGTCTCCTCTGACATGAGGGGGAAGGGTGAAAGGTGATGATGCTGGATTAGGACTGCTAGTCTAGATGTGATTCATCTATACGAACTAGGAAATGTCATAAGGAAATCTACAGATTGCTTGTCATGACTTTGCAAACAGTGCACTGAAGGTAAACTCTGAGTTATTACCTTCGTCTGGCTTTGACCTCTGGGAAATAACACAATGCCCTCATTTAGCATTTATTTGAAGTCTAAAAAATAAGACAGAGATATGACAGTAATAGTTGCGATGACATTTTGTTCTGCTCAGTTTAGAATACTTTCATCATAGCCATGCACAATTATAATTTTAAACTTGTAGATTATAGATGTATTTCAGGGTGAGAACATATGAGACAGACATTTCTATCGATGCTAGTTTTCCAAAGCTAAGTTGCTCATATCAAATATATTTTTCTGTGTAGTATCTGTTGTGTGTGGGCTTGTTGCATTCATACTTGTGAGTATGTGTACGTGTGCCACGTGCCCCCATGCACAGGGAGGCTGGCTGCAGAGAGCAGCAGGGCTAATGGTGGGAGTCAGCTTGGATCATTTCGGATGTGAGGAAGGGGGGAGGGGGGGGGGGGGTACCTGGATGTTTGTGGGTGGATCATGAACTCACCAGGACTCCCACAAGACCCCCGTGAGTCGCCCAGACCAGAGGAGCTTGGCACATGTTGTTCTGTTGGACGCGTACACCTCTGTAGAGCTTCTTGAGTTAGCAACCTTCTGTGATTGGCCCAGGGCCATGGACATACTCCTTGCCAAAATAAGCTCTGCGCACTTCTTGGTTGAGAGATCGATTTTCATTCACAAAGCAGTCTTTGTGTTTTGTTTTCCATCTAGAATGGGTTTTTTCTTCTTCTACAAACCAATGAAAGCACAGGTAATGTTGGTCATGAGCTGTGTGAGTGCAACTCGCTGCATGGCTCACTAAGTGCTGGATTGACAGCCTCCACCTCTCTTTCTTCCTTCCTCTCTTTCCTTGTGTGTCATGTCATTCTGTGTGTAGAAGCGGGAGGTAAGAAGTTACGCAGCACGATCCAGAGGAGTACGGAGACGGGCCTGGCGGTGGAGATGAGGAGCAGGATGACTCGGCAGGCCAGCCGGGAGTCCACGGACGGCAGCATGAACAGCTACAGCTCCGAGGGAAAGTAAGGAGATGCATATTCATCAGTCAATAAGCTCCTGCATACTCATTCTCCTGGGAGCAGTTTGAACGTACAGAGCAAACAATCTGATATGAGGACTCATAGCAGTCACTATTCCAAATCCTCATGACTTTCAATGGGCTGCAGAGGTTTTCTCCGTCTCATGCCAACATCGCTGTGGTAACCCGGGTGTCTTTCCCTCCTTCAGTCTCATCTTCCCTGGTGTCAGGCTCTCCTCAGACGCCCAGTTCAGTGACTTCCTGGATGGTCTCGGCCCGGCTCAGCTGGTGGGACGGCAAACGTTGGCTACGCCACCTATGGGTGAGAACAATAGTCCTTCAATTCATCGGCGCATCAGCAGGGCCATGGCAGGAGGCATCAGACCCAGCCAGGGCCAATGGACCCTATGAGACGTGAAGTCACAAAGACTCTCTGGAGACAGCAGAGTTAATAATGTGCAATGGCGAGATGTAAATTCATCCATAAGTAGAGAGAGAAGAGGAGGTAGGAGCTCAGTGTATCCTTAAACGTCCCCCCAGAAGCCTATAAGTATAAGTTATAGCAGCATATCAAGGGGCTGGACCAGGTGAACCTGATTCAACCCTAACTATTAGCGCTATCAAAGAGGAAACTCTTGAGTCTACTCTTAAATGAGGTGACTGTGTCTGCCTTCAGGACTGAAGGTGGAAGCTGGTTCCATAAAAGAGGAGCTTGATAACTGAAGGCTCTGGCTCCCATCCTACTTTTTAAGACTCTTGGAACCACAAGTAGTCCCGCATTTAGTGAGCGCAGCTCTCTAGTGGGGCAATATGGTACTACAAGCTCCTTAAGATATGATGGAGCATCAAGGCTTTGTAGTTGAGGAAAATTATGTTAAATATGATTCTTGATTTTACAGGGAGCCAGCAGCTAATACAGGAGTAATGTGATCTCTTCTCTTAGTGTTAGTGAGTACACAAGCTGCAGCATTCTGGATCAACTGGAGGGACTTAAGAGACTTATTAGAGCCACCTGATAATAAGGAGTTGCATTATTCTAGTCTAGAAGTAACAAATATGTGAACCAGTTGTTCTGCATCTTTTTGAGACAAGATGTGTCTGATTTTTTAAATGTTACATAGATGAAAAAATGCAGTCCATGAGATTTGCTTCATGTGGGAGTTAAAGGACAAATCCTGATCAAAGATAACGCCGACATTTTTTCCAGTGGTGTTGGATGCCAGGGCAATGCCATCGAAACCACGTCATCAGATAATTGATTTATGTCTTTAAGAGATGCTTGAACTTTATTGCCCAAAGGAAGCATATATAAGGAAAATACAATTGGTCAAACCACAGAACCTTTTGGAACTCCGTGACTAACGTTGGTGGTCATCGAGGCTACATCGTTTACAAATACAAATTAAGATCTATTTGATAAATAGGATTTAAACCAACTTAATGCCGTACCTGAAATGCCAATCGACTGATCCAGTCTCTGTAACAGGATGTCATGGTCAATGGTGTCGAACGCAGCACTAAGGTCTAACAAGACGAATACAGAGATGAGTCCTTTATCAGCACTAAGGTCAAACAAGACAAGTACAACGATTAGTTTTTATCTGATGCAATCAGGAGGTCATTAGTAATTTTCGCCAGTGCTGTCTCTGGGCTGTGGTGTTTTCTAAATCCGGAGTGAAACTCCTCAAGTAAACTATTATGATGTAGAAAGTCACACAACTGATCTGCGACCACTTTCTCAAAGACCTTAGAGAGGAAGGGGAGGTTAGAGATCGGTCTGTAGTTAGCCAACACCTCTGGATCCAGAGTGGACTTCTTCAGGAAACGTTTAATTACAGCTACTTTGAAGGAATGTGGTGCATGGCCTGTTAGCAAACGTATACATTAGATCCTGATAGACATCAGTCAGTAGTGTGCTAAAAGTGCAGGTACTTTTGTTATTCAGGAGACATCCAGATCGGTATGGTGGACAAGAAAGGAGCACTGGAGGTGGAGATCATCAGAGCCCGTGGCCTTGTGGGAAAACCAGGTTCCAAGGCACTGCCAGGTAACTAAAGCTCTCACAACTTACCTCATCACAGGCAATTACACACTTACTTGAGTTCCATGTAAACGTTGATACATCGTGAAAAAGCATGTTCTTTCAGGCTGTGGGATAAGAATCAGAGGTTGTGCCTATTGTAAACTTGTCTGGGCTCTTCCTCTTTCCTCCTGTCTTCTCAGCACCATATGTAAAGGTCTACCTTTTGGAAAACGGAGTCTGCATAGCCAAAAAGAAAACAAAAGTAGCAAGAAAAACCTTGGATCCTCTTTACCAGCAGCAACTGCCGTTTGAGGAGAGTCCAGGACGGAAGGTTTTACAGGTAAGAAAGGTCACACAGGAATGAATCAGTCTCACTAAAACCAATGAATCTGTCACTCTCTCAACTTGGCTCATCCTTTTAATTCCTTTCTGTTTCTGTGTTCTTCTCTGCAGGTCATTGTTTGGGGTGACTATGGACGCATGGACCATAAATCATTCATGGGAGCAGTTCAGATACTGTTAGATGAGCTGGACCTGTCCAACATGGTGATTGGCTGGTTTAAGCTCTTTCCTCCTTCCTCATTGGTGGACCCTACTCTGGCGCCACTGACAAGAAGAGCTTCCCATTCGTCACTGGACAGTTTCTCTCGGTCATAGCAGCGTGCGGACTGATAGCATTGTTGTAGCAGCCAGTGTTGCGACGACAGGTCACGCCCCCCGGTTACACTGCATGCTTGATGTTGTGTCTTCTGAGCCTGTTTCTAGGGGTGCAAAACGTGATCCTGTGTTTTGAGCAAAAAACGTTGCGCACATTGTGCACGTGGAGAAGCGTGTCGCAAGCGCCTGGCGGCCGGGATTGCCGGGTGTTGTTGTTGTTGTTATTTGGAGGAAGCTGGAATGAACTCCTTAGCACGAGGAATCCGTCAGTTCCAGGTTTTCATCCAATTCGAAGCCATGAGGGTCATTACTGGGAACCGCTAAACGAGTTCTACAGAAGCCCTTTTCGAATGAAAAATAAATGTTTTTCTTTCTTTTTTCTTTTCTTTTTATTCTTTTCTTTTCTTTTTGTTGTTGTTATAGAGTCAATGTTCTTATATCTGAAGGGGTGACAGTGTTTCTCACCAGATGCTTGGTCACGCCACGCCAACAGACCTAGCTGTGTAGATGGAGCTTTGGAGACCATCACTTTTGGTGAGGTGTGTCTCAGCTTGTATCCACACCCCTCAGCCCCCCCCCTCCCCAGCCCCCACCCCAAAATAAATACCCCACATTATGTACTGTATCAAACCGTACTGGTAAATCACCAGAAAGACTTCAAAATTAATCAGAGCAATATTGAAGTGGCTACCATCAACACTCCAGAATATGCAGTAACGATCAAAAGCCCATTAAAAGATGTAAAATCTACCATTATTCTTTCTCTGTTGATATATTGTATGAAAATTAAATGAGAAAAAAAAATATGTTTTTCCCTTTTAGTTCATTTGCATGGACACAAATTTAGCTGCATTTTTTAAAAAATTAAGAAAATTATTTTCTTGAGGCTGCAACTTACATAAAAGATGAAAAATAAAACAGATCAGCCATTTTCAACAATTGATATTATTTTTAAAGATAAATTTCACTAGTGCATGGTTTTCAAGGGGAGTGAATGCAACATCGTGAGTAAAAAAAAGACATTGTTTATCATTCTTTAGACCATTCATGAGTCTGTGATTTACAGACATGCAGATAAGGGAAACTTAAAGGAAACTTTTGGAGCTATTTAACAGAAAAATGTTTGTGACAAAAAGTGATAATGAAAATAAATGTAAGTTATTTATTTCATTGTAAAAGGCTCATGCCTTATCAAGATAAACATTATGTGCAAATTGTACATGTTTCTCTTTTCTTCCTTGTCCCAGGGTACTTCTCATTGTACGATTCATTGCTACCATTGTTCAGTCCCCTGATATTGTCCAGATTTTAGGACTGTTGGTTGTTTTACAGTTCTGTATTGTTTCAGTATGTATTTTATTTTGGGTTTGATTTGTTTAACAAGCATGTTGAAAAGGATTTTCTGCAACATGGCTTGGGCACACCTTACAGTAACTCAGCATGTTTTGATAAAGATGATATTTGGAATTTTTGCAGTTTCTTGTACAGTGCATGTCAACTTCATTACTTTTCTCCCTCACCTTAAATTGAACTCTACGACAAATTAGTTATTGGTCTTCCGCGGCCAATTATTGAAGTTTTAACAAAAACATTCCACCCCCAAGGTCATATTTTATTTCAGGTTTTTGAGAAAAAAGTGACAAGGAAAATATTTTCTATTTAATGGAGGTTGACGAAACAGTTGTGATTGCAAGTGTATTTTATTTCAGTATTGTTGACGAACATGCAAAAATAATCTGTATTAGTACAGCAAGAGGTCTACACCTAATCAAGAGGCAGCAAACATGCGAGAGATGTATGTTGCTGTGGTTCAATTTTACAGTCACTGTTTGTGAAGATGAGCTAATCACAAGTTCAAATAACAAGGGATATTGCCACAGAAAATGTTTTTTCTTGTTTTGATGAAAATGAAATTAATTTACTATATTTTTGTTAGTTTTATTTAAAAGCCAAGACCAGTTTATTTTTTATTTTCTATTTTTAGTAATTATAAAGATACTTCTCTTGTCTGGGAAGTATATGAATCTTATAGTTGCAGTATGTCTGAATGAAATTGAACTGAGGCATTATTCCTTTTCCATATGACGATGAGACGTTTTTAAGTGTCCAAGAAAACCTTGTCACAAGCTATCACAGGCTACAGCATATATTTTAATTTTCATTGTACATAACTTTAGATGTCAGAATTTGAATAAACAAGCTACCATGAACAGATTGATAGAGTCGCTTGGAACAGGAAGAATGCCTCACGCGATGACAAAGACATATGTTATTTATCCTTTTGAATGCCTTTTCATTTTCTCTTTTTGGTGCAATGTGTTAATGCCAAGGCTATGTCTTGGTTAAGTATGGTTGAGTACAGAGATTTATGTAAGTTATTTTTCAAATAAAAAAATTGATATTACACTGATGCCAAGAGTTGGGTGGTTATAACACAAGAGTGTGACATGCTTTCTATAGAATCTGCAGAAACATAAATCCTGGATGGATTCAGTCAAGCTCCAAATATCTTGGATCCTACAATTCCCATGATGCAAACTATAGGATATTGTATCCCCTAACCGAGGGTCTCATTCATAAGAGAATGTGCACACATACAGGACTGTCTCAGAAAATTAGAATATTGTGATAAAGTTCATTATTTTCTGTAATGCAATTAAAAAAACAAAAATGTCATGCATTCTGGATTCATTACAAATCAACTGAAATATTGCAAGCCTTTTATTCTTTTAATATTGCTGATTATGGTTTACAGCTTAAGAAAACTCTAAAATCCTATCTCATAAAATTTTAATATTTCCTCAGACCAAGTTAAAAAAAAGATTTATAACAGCTGAGTGTTTGTCAAGGCTCAGGAAACCCATGCAGGTGTTTCGAGTTAATTAGACAATTCAAGTGATTTGTTTAATACCCTACTAGTATACTTTTTCATGATATTCTAATATTTAGAGATAGGATATTTGAGTTTTCTTAAGCTGTAAGGCATAATCAGCAATAAATCAGAATAAAAGGCTTGCAATATTTCAGTTGATTTGTAATGAATCCAGAATGCATGACATTTTTGTTTTTTTAATTGCATTACAGAAAATAAAGAACTTCATCACAATATTCTAATTTTCTGAGACAGTCCTGTATATGGAATCTCTGAGGCGGAGAATAATAGCCAGATTGTAGAAATTAAATATGAGGAGCATCATTTCACTTCATATCGCACGTTACTTTGCACTTATTATAATTTGTATCATTAACAGTCAAACCAGCAGTTTTATTTGTTTTTGTACATTAAT
Source organism: Pseudoliparis swirei (assembly GCF_029220125.1). Classification (NCBI taxonomy): domain Eukaryota; kingdom Metazoa; phylum Chordata; class Actinopteri; order Perciformes; family Liparidae; genus Pseudoliparis; species Pseudoliparis swirei. The sequence continues at coordinate 18,872,006 of NC_079409.1, read as the reverse complement.
TATAAGTATATTACAAATCTCAAATCAAATTTAGGTAAATATTTGGTCAGAGGAGAGGAACGATATTTTGTCATCAGCTATAACGTCAAATAGTGGGAAACAACTGCATAACAGAGTATACATGTCCCACTCTGCCTTTACACTCTACACCTGGAAAATCGTCAGCACCTGCAAGGATTAATTATCACTGGAAATCAACCCCTACCATCATTGTTAGTCCGAATAATAATGCCAGAAAAAAACATAACTTCATTTAAAAAAATTATACCCATGGTGGAGCAGATCACTGATGGTGGTGCTCACGTTCCCTTAAAGAAACACATTATTAATATGATATTATATATTCATCAACTGCAATAAGGCATATTTTGCAATACAAATGTAATCAAAGGGTTAAACGCACCACCAGAGGACTGGAGCCTGACTGGATGTAAAATATCTACATATATGGTACATATAAGTATCATTAGTGCATACTTTCAAATAAAGCTGTTAAATCCGAAATTAGCAATTTTATCAATTTTATTAATATAAATGTTTTAAAAATACACATATATTAACATTAAAAAATGTTTTTTTCTCCCTTACTCCAAACAATTTGCTTGACTCCACCACATTTATTGTGTTTGAACGAAGTTTCTCTATCAGTGTGATGGCCTGTGCAGTTCAAAAGGTGTCATTGTTGTGAGCTGTGTATTTTGAATTTTGGAGTGAATTGTCCCTTTAAGTGCATATACAACAATTATTGTGAACACATGCATCCATACTAGAGCCATACTACAATCTTCCAAAGCACAAGTCTCTCACACTGTAAATCAGCCTATGTTGGCTTCTGCTTTTGGTTTAAAATAGGGATGACTGATAAGTGGCTGAGGTTTGAGGGGGCAGGTCACTTCCTGTTTGAGCTGTATTTAAGGAGCCAGCGAACTACATGCACCAGGACAGATGATAAGCTCGGCACCGCAGGTATGACCTTCATGATTGCATTATTAGTACAGCTGTTTCACATTTAAAATGCAACTTTTCAGATTTTAGGATTCTGACAACGGTTGCGAGACATTTTGGTCATCATTAAATGTCTTTTGCAACTATCTGTTTTCTTCTTCTTCAATGTGGCTGTGTACTCTAGTGTTGCCCTCCCACCCAGTTCCCTCGCCACCCAAAATCTTCCTCAATAGCCAGGTTTCTATTCCCACTGATTGCAATGAAACGGAGCCTCGTGAATATTGGTTACCTGGCTATGGATGTTTTCATAACTGGGAACAGGGACGGCGTTGGAAGAACTCTCCTCCTCCTCCTCACATGTAGCATCTCCAGCCTCTTGCTCAGCTCCCTGCTCCTCCTCTACCTCCTCTTCACCCTCAACTATGAGCTGGCGGCAGCCGGAGGCATCGCCCCCTGCGTCGGGGCGCTGCTCACCGTTGCCCTCTTCCTATCAAAGAGAGTACGGTGCCTGGGGATTCTATTTGTGATCTCCCTTTTCATGAAGAAGAGTCGGAACCTGCTCTTGGCCGCCGGGACCAGTTTAGTGGTTCTCAGAAATATCCGCAACACCTTGGAGAACACCACGGGCCTGGTCCGGAGCATGATCTGCAACCTGAAGGCCAAGAAAGCCGCCATCATCACCCCCTTCAGTAACTACGTCAAGATGTTGAAGTGGCTAGGGAACATGCTCAAGGGGGTGACCGACTTCGGGGTGGTCCAGTTGGACTCCAAACTCAAGGTGTCACCCAGGCTGGAGTCAGAGAGCTTCAGCTGGAAGCTCCGTGAAGCGGAGCAGAAGCTGAACGACACCGTGAGGTACGTCCAGTCCCTCGTGAACACGTTCTCCTCGGTGACCGTTCGTCTGTTCCCCGCCTTCAGCTTCCTCGTGCTCATGCTGTTCATCGCGCTGCACCTCAGGAAGTACTGCGGCGACGCCAAATACCAAAACCGCTTCGTGAGCAGCGCCCTCGTTGGTTTGGACGAGAAGCGTAAGACCGAGGGGAAGGCCCACGTCCTGCCGCTCACGCCCGAGGAAGAGAAGCGGTACGCCGCCGTGCCCTCGGCCCGCCCCACCGCCACAGAGTGGAGAGCCGTGCTGAAGTTCGGCGTTCCGGTTGTCTCCCATGTTTTGGCTTGGGTCCTATTCATAACTGTGGATGCCTTATTGTACTGCTTCGTGGATATTGTGACAAGAAAGCTATCAGAGCTGGAACCGTTCCATGTGCCGTTGTTAATCAGCATCACAGTAAGTATGCTTGTGAAAGCACTTCTGATATCTTTCTGCATTTACAACTTGTGTTGCTGAATATTTGTGTTGTGTATTTTTGTTGTTGTGTATTTTGTTCAGTCAATCATTGCAATACAATATAATATTATTCCATATAATATACAAAACAGAAAGACTAAAAAGCTATAGGCAGAAGCAAAAATGCTTTTATATTCCTATCCTAAATTATTATAATCAAATAACTCAGAAAATTAATATAAAATAAAGAAAAATAATAAAGTAAAAAATAAAAACTATATATATATATATACAGTGCATCCGGAAAGTATTCACAGCGCTTCACTTTTTCCACATTTTGTTATGTTACAGCCGTATTCCAAAATGGATTAAATTCATTATTTTCCTCAACATTCTACACACAACAACCCATAATGACAAAGTGAAAACAGTTTTTTGCAAATTTTTGCACATTTATTAAAAATAAAGAACGAAAACATGTACATAAGTATTCACAGCCTTTGCTCAATACTTTGTTGAAGCACCTTTGGCAGCAATTACAGCCTCAAGTCTTCTTGGGTATGATTCCACAAGTGTGGCACACCTATTTCTGGGCAGTTTCTCCCATTCTTCTTTGCAGAACCTCTCAAGTTCCATCAGGTTGGATGGGGAGCGTCGGTGCACAGCCATTTTCAGATCTCTCCAGAGATGTTCAATCGGGTTCAAGTCAGGGCTCTGGCTGGGCCACTCAAGGACATTCACAGAGTTGGCCCGAAGCCACTCCTTTGTTATCTGGGCTGTGTGCTTCGTTGTCCTGTTGGAAGATGAACCAGTCGCCCCAGTGCTTTGGAGCATGTTTTCATCGAGGATGTCTCTGTACATTGCTGCATTCATCTTTCCCTCGATCCTGACTAGTCTCCCAGTTCCTCCCGCTGAAAAACATCCCCATAGCACGATGCTGCCCCCACCATGCTTCACTGTAGGGATGGTATTGGCCAGGTGATGAGCAGTGCCTGGTTTCCTCCAGACATGACGCTTGGCATTCAGGCCAAAGAGTTCAATCTTTGTTTCATCAGACCAGAGAATTTGGTTTCTCATGGTCTGAGATTCCTTCAGGTGCTTTTTTGCAAACTCTAGGCGGGCTGTCATGTGCTTTTTACTGAGGAGTGGCTTCCGTCTGGCCACTCTACCAAACAGGCCTGATTTGGTTGTCCTTCTGGAAGGTTCTCCTCTCTTCATAGAACAACGCTGGAGCTCTGTCAGAGTGACCATCGGGTTCCTGGTCACCTCCCTGACTAAGGCCCTTCTCCCCCGATCGCTCAGTCTGGCTGGGCGGCCAACTCTAGGAAGAGTCCTGGTGGTTCCAAACTTCTTCCATGTCCGGATGATGGAGGCCACTGTGCTCATTGGGACTTTCAATGCTGCAGAAATCTTTCTGTACCCTTCGCCAGATCTGTGCCTCGATACAATTCTGTCTCGGAGGTCTATAGATAATTCCTTGAACTTCATGGCTTGGTTTATGCTCTGATATGCACTGTCAACTGTGATACCTTATATAGAAAGGTGTGTGCCTTTCTCAATCATGTCCAATCAACTGAATTTAGCACAGGTGGACTCCAATCAAACATCTCAAGGATGATCAGAGGAAACAGGATGCACCTGAGCTAAATTTTGAGTGTCATGGCAAAGGCTGTGAATACTTATGTACATGTTATGTTTTCGTTCTTTATTTTTAACAGATTTGCAAAAATTTGCAAAAAACAGTTTTCACTTTGTCATTATGGGTTGTTGTGTGTAGAATGTTGAGGAAAATAATGAATTTAATCCATTTTGGAATAAGGCTGTAACATAACAAAATGTGGAAAAAGTGAAGCGCTGTGAATATTTTCCCGATGCACTGTATATATTACAGACATCTTCCATATCCATACGTTTCAATCACACTTACTGTATAACCCTCAAAAATTGTTTTATAAATAATCCTTTTGAAAACAAAAGTTAGTTGACCATTTTTACATCTTTTTTAACGTTGTTCCATAACGGGACTCCTACAATAGAAATACATCTTCTTTTTATCACTTTTTTAGCCTTTTGTACAGTAAACTTACAAACATCTCTGGCAGTGTGTATTAATATGAATATTCACTCATCTTCTCAGGGGATTGCGACTCTAATCGGCATACCGCTTAGTGAGGAGCGCCATCAGAAGGACTTCTCCTACTCCGTGACCCTGTTTGAGAAGAAGTGCCTTCCTCAACCCAAGCTGCTGCTCTCCAGCTCCGTGGCTCCTCTGGCTGCCATCCTGCTCTCCTTGTCCTTCATGGCTCTGATGGCTGCCAAGGCGGCCCAGCTCCGGCTGATGGTCTGCGAGCGCTTCTTCCCCAGCGCGGCGGAGGAGAGAGCGGAGTACCTGCACGGCGAAATCCTGAGGAAGAGGGAAGGCAGAAAGAGGAAGGGGAAAGACGACGACAGCCTCCCATCACTTTATTTAAAGGTATTAATTATGCCCATCGCTGCTTATGTTTGTACATCTCTTCGTGTGGCGCTTCACAGACATTGTCTTCTGTTTCAGCCTCGTTTCTGGTTCCCGCTGCTCTTCAGGCCCAAAGGGGATCCGCCATGTGTCGCGTAAGAATGTTCTTATTATTCTATTCTCTGATAAGAAAGCATAAGAAGGTCTTCTGATGACGACAACATTAAACAACGGAATCGAGGTCCCTGATGATCCTGTTATTACATCATTACTTTATGAATCATCTTTTACCTCATTGAGCAAACGAAAGCAAGTCTACCATTTAATATCTAAGCTGAGAATGACTGGCTATGAATAGTGTCCTTCAGCTCCAGCAGTCAGGGTGAAGATCCTTGCAAACTCAGCACTTTACTTTATTTTCCCCCTGTATTTAGTATTTAGTTTTTAGTATTGTGTTTTGTGTTTTATATTTATTTTCATTGATGCTCTGATGTGCACCGCTGCTGTGATTTTTGAAATTTCCCCACTGTGGGACGAATAAAGGAATATCATATCATATAAGAGTTGGCCCAAGGACTGGCTTAAAACAAAAATAAAAGGGGTTTCGAGGAGTTGCACTAATTGTCAACACATTCCGCACATCTCCTGACATTTTCAAGACATTCTGCAGCTCAAATCTCATTTTACACGACGAATCATCGACTGAGTGTCACTTTTCACAAAATATGTTTTCCCAAAATTTCCTGTCAACATTCTAAACGTTAAAACTCAAAAGGTTTCACTGATTTCTAAACTGAGAACACTTTTATGGATTTAATGGGATACGTTAATAATAAAAATGCTAAATTAAATGTAGAAATGGTCTTACCTTATAGTCCAAATCACAGCCCGGTCGCTTCAGCAGAGGCTCGTCCTCGGTTCTCGGTCGTCGGAGGGCCTTCCTCAGGGTCTCAGGTCTCTCGTAGTCCGGATCTCGTGTAGTTGTGTTCGCCAACAAGTTTTGTTTCCAACAAAAAGTCTTAAGCAGTGCAAAAGTCTCAGTTTCCTTCACAGGTCTGGGTTCAAAGGAGGGTTCACAGGTGAGGTCCGCTCGTTTCAAAGTCAAAAGTGCAAAGGGCAGAATCAGAACGTCCGCGGCCTTAAATACCCTCGGTCCGGTTTCCATGACATTGACTGACGTGCGTGCGTGCGTGCGTGCGATTGAGCAATACAGAGAGGCATTATTTATTTCCCCCATATTTTTTTAATATATATTTGATTCATACGAGTTATTATTAATATTTGTATTATTAGTAGTAGTATTATTATAAGAATTATTATTATTATTTCTCAGTTATCTGTTGCTATTTAGTACAGCTGTAAAGCCAAACTGTATGCTAGATGAAATATATTATATTATATATTATAATCTTATTATTTCAGATGGACCATGTCCAGTTAAAACAAATGTCACCATTTGATGCACTGCACCAGATTGTACTTGGCAGATGGATGAGAAATAGATGACGCGGGCTTGCAGGTGTATGGTCTTCCGACTAAACTTCATTTATTTGACAGCTATACGTTTCCCCTCTCAACTTCTTGAAACTGTTAGAGAGGTCAAATGATTACTTTCCATTGTCTTTTTTTCGTAAAGTCTTCAGTCCATTTGTTCTTCTTCTTGATACAAATAATGTATTCTTTTATTTGGAAATATTGACAGGTACATAACACAGTAAACATTAACTGATATTTCCATTGTTTATCATCTTTTTGTTGAAATATCAGATAACAAACCCACTCCCCCACCCCTCCCACTGTATACACTAGGGCAGCGGTTCCCAAACTTTTTAGGCCACGCACCCCCTTCTACATCCCGACCGGGTTCACGCACCCCCAATCCCCCACACCTTGCGAGTTGGGGGGGGGGGGGGTGCAAGTGACTTTTTCTTTTTCTTAGCTCCGAGAACATTGAATGGCAGAGTTTTTTTCAGCGTGAGAAATACGATGTGTGGCGGGAGTGCGGGATTTAAGACCGAAATGCGTGAGTCTCACGCTTAATGCGTGACACTTGAGAGCCCTGAGAATGTTTAATGTTAATTATTACACCATTAGACCACCATTACATTTTTCCTCTCGCGCACCCCCTAGAGACAGCTCGCGCACCCCTGGGAATCCATGCACTAGAGTACAGGACATTAAATACATAAACAATACATACAAAGAGGTCACCTCATTTCGCCGAGCCAGACGTACACACACACACACACACACATACATCTGGAACATCTGTATGTAGACACACCTGCACAGAGTCAATACCCAGTCATTACATCACACAAGTACAATATATCCAGAGATGAAATGACAACATGAGTTGTTCTTCTTCTTTGAGTTCGGCCAACCTATTCTACCACATGACTTGGGGAAAAGACACAACTGAACATCAGAAATAGGATATTGTAAATTGACAACTGGCACATCTCCGGCTCAAGATTTATTTCCCAGGGACATAAACACATTTATTCTTCATTAATCAGTATTTAAGAATAACACTTACTCTCTCTGTCATCAATTCCCCCCAAATGTGTTTGGATATCTGTCGGGGCATTTATTTGAGTTCTTGTGAGAATTTCGCCTCGACATGCTCCGCGGCGCTCATGTCTTCAGCTCTCATGTCTTCTCACGACACAATGCGTTTCAGGTGTTTCGTAACAACCAATTACTTGCTCACTTTAAGTTACAGTGATCAATAGAAAAATAATTTTGCCAATGGGTGCCCTTTTATTTTGGTTCGAGCACCTGCCCCCAAAAATGTCTGTCCACGTGCCTGTATATATATATATAGCTCTTTTCATTTTATTAATAACTTCATTCATTTATTACCTTCGCATTGAAAATGCCGGAAGGTTATGTTTTGATCGCCGTGTATTTATTTATTTATTTATTTGTATGCGTGTTATTCGCAAAACTCAAAAAGTATTGAACCGAATCGCATGCAATTTGGTGGGATGATTGTTTATTATCCGGGGACCAGTTGATTAGATTTTGGGATCGATCGGGTCAAAGGTCATGAACAGGTCAAAATCTTTCGCAGAACTCAAAAAGTATTGAACCGAATCGCATGAAATTTGGTGGGATGATTGTTTATTATCCGGGGACCAGTTGATTAGATTGTGGGATCGATCGGGTCAAAGGTCAAGGTCAAAGGTCATGAACAGGTCAAATCTTCTTGAATCACATGGAATTTGGTGGGATGATTGGTTATTATCCGGGGACCATTTGATTAGATTTTGGGATCAATCGGGTCAAAGGTCTAGGTCATGGAAAGGTCAAAATCTTTTTTTTACCATAGCACGATACATTTTTGTCCAATTGGCATGCAACTAATGCCAAAATGCTCATAATTCAATGCCCAATCTTGTGATATGCGAAGGTATGCGCTCTACCGAGTGCCCGTTCTAGTTCTTAAAGTATTTATTCATGTTGGTTCAGATTGTTTAATACGTTTCATGTTGTTTGATTTAAATACAAATTGGTGGTGGAGGACAAAAAAATCTATCTAATATTAAAATAGTTTGTATAAGTTTATATTTCAGTTTCCTGACAGGAGGAAGCTCATCAAGTCCATATTTTAGAATATGTTCCTGTATTGTGTTTAATGTTTCCACATTTCCATCACTGTTATATAAGCAGTTATGATCAGTTTATTGAGAATGCAGTCAGACTGTGAGTAATTTCATGTGCATATATGCTTGCTGAAACGCCCCCAATGTAAATATATTACATCATGTTTATACGGTCAGTGATTGAAGAGTTGGTAATAAAATAAGAAAATATAATGCACATATCGCTCTGTTGGGACATTTAACCTCAAATTGCTCTTGATGATCAGACCAGAGGTTGCAGAGCATCCTTTAATTTATGAGCTGAATTGTTAATTGTATGTGAATTACTTGCCCAATGTTGAAAAAGTTGCGTCAACAAAAAAAAAAGGATTCTTTTTTGTTATTTGCTTTTTTGAAGGCACATGTTCAGAGATCCTCATTGTGGACTGTACCACATCGGAGACAAGAGGAAGGAAGTGGTCCAGCTCAGGGATGAGGAGCCTTCTGTGACTCACACGCTGCCACTGACCCGTGTGGCTACATGATAAGCTCACATTATGTCTCCACTGGCCCTGTGGCCCAAAACCACGGCAGCATGCTGGCCAATAGGAAGCTGCCACGTGATGCTCGTCTTTCTTGTTGTTGCACCACAGGAATTAATGCAAGTCCATATATGGGCGTAGTCAGAGTGCATATGATAATGTGCAATCCTTTCTGAATCTGCAATTACTGAGTCAATCTGGGTCAACTAAGTAAATCTTGTCATTTTAATGAATAGTTCATCAAAGGGAAATATGTTTTGGGGTTACCAATGGCAAAATAAACATGAAGTGTGTTGCCACTGTTTAAACAGTAATAGAAGAATCAGGCAAATGTACAACTGAAGCCAGCTTTGGTGTAATTATTTTATACCAAAAGTATGCACAAACTTTAAAATGATGAAAGATCCTCTTTTCAAAATCAAACCACATTTTTAAACCATGAAATCAAGCATACGCCCTATTTTCATTCCTCGCAGTGAGTTGATTGCATAATGTATGTATGTTAATGTGAGTTAGAGCACATACACAGCAGCAGAGTGTCCACCAAGCTCTAATCCTCACACAGACATAGCAGAACATTGACCTTAATGTTGATGACCGCCACCTTTACTGCACACTGAAGGCCAATAGCTGAATAATGTATCTATGACTTTCATATTCTGGGCCAGTTGCTCATACAGAAATGACTTTGCCTTGGTAGGGCTTTCTGATGACAGCTGTAGGTTTCTCCACCTGCAGGCCAAACACAAGCAGAGAGAGAGAAGGGTTAAGTGACCTTTGTGTCCAGAAGCTCATCAGGACTCGCTTGGATTCCCCTGAAAGAGGTTTTACATGACAGCAGTCTGTCAGTGTCCTCACATTTATCAGGCTCTCATAATGATACAAGAAATGATGAATCAACTATATTTAGTGGAGAAGGTCGATACCTGAGTGTAAGTCATAGACTGTATAAAATATGGATCAAGTTTTCAAGTTTTTATTGTCACATCCCCTTTTATACAAGTATAATCGGTTTGTGAAATTCTTATGTGCAAAACACCCGACAGCAGTAGCAGACTAAAAAAAGAATAAGAATGAGAATAAACTATACAATATCCACACAAAAAAAGAAGAAAGTATTAACAATATATATATAAAACAATGTAATAGAATATACACTTTTTTGAGACTATATATATATATATATACATACAATATATATATATATAAAACAATGTAATAAAATATACACCATGGCCATGTTGTCAACATGACGTCTCCCTCAGGTGTTTATGAGAAGCTCAAAGTGGGAGGAGGCATCGTCCGTCGCCATCTTGGCGTAGCTAAAAAAAAAGTACAAAGTTCATCGTCTGCAATTATCATGAACGGAGATGTTAGAGACCCAAACTGCTTTTAGTATCAGGTGTATACACGTTTATTCGGAAGTTGGGCTTTTAGAGCCGGCCTCAAGTGTCTGTGAAATAACTGTTTTTACATGTATTTAGTTATTTCATTTCTAGTCTGGTGAAAAGTAAGTCCAGTAGTTCCTCTGTTTTAGCTCTTTATTGGGTCTCCACCAACTCCTGAGGTCAATGTGTGGCTCCTCTACGTTCACCAGCTAGTCAACTGTTCAGTGGGTTTTAGAGGTCCAGGAGCACAGGCACAGACTTTTACTCGTTGGGGTATTATGTTCTACTAAGTTGTAAGGGTTGACTCACCTTATCCCTTTGCCTGATTCTTTTGTAAACAAATTCAGAGAAGGGCTTCCTATGGATGAATCTGCCGTGTCCTGCTGACACCTTGAGCTGCCCGTCCTCATAGACCACTTTTCCTCTGGAGATGGTGACGACGGGGACACCGTGGCACTCCATGCCCTCGAAGATGTTGTAGTCCACGGCCTGGTGGTGGGTCTGGGCTGATATCCTCCTGCCAAGACCCAAAGATGCAGCTACTTTCAAAGAAGTAAATGTCTTCATGGCATGTAAGCCATGTGGAAAGCTTATCGAATTCTGTTCTAATCTGCCAAGATGAATTCATGCACAGATATTGAGTGACTTCAGTTATTTTACAGCAACAAGCAATATCATGAATTATTGTCTTTTCACTGTAAAAAGGCTGGAATGGGACGTTGAAAAGGAACGAGTTCTGATAACGATACAGGGAGCCAAACACATTCAGCATGGCTGCAAAAGAATAAAATGATGTAACTGATTCATCTGACAGCACTCGTGTTTAATGAATTAGAGATTTATGGAAAACTCAAAATGCAATACTTTTAGCTGCGCTGCACCGTGCTGCTGCTCTCCAACCACTAGGAGCCATGTAACGAAGTGAATGTAACCAAATACAGCATGTTGTGGTATTTCTACTTTCATTGTGTATTATCCGGCTCCATGTACTGCAAACTGCTGCCGGCTGTGTCCGAAAAAATGTCAACAGCATCGAGTGAGCCCGGACTGTGACGTCCACGATCAAAACAACATGAACCAGCTGAAAGACACTAAACGGGTTGATGTTTCTCTAAATGTTCATCACTCACACCTGTGAGCCAACTTGTGAATCATGTGATCCACTTTTAATAAAAGGCTTGAATTAAGTTCAGAACCTTCCGTCAATGCATACAGTTACTAGTAGTGGCAACGTAATGCACTTTCTCATCAGGGTGGTGGAACGGCTTCCAGGACAAAAATAAATCTCTGAGGCGGAAAGCCAATTAAAACGCATCATATTAAAATAATCAAACGCGCCTGCCTGTACAGATTGATGATGTCTGACATATAAAACAGATCGAACTGTGAAGACTAAATCAGCGGAGAACAGTGAAATAACTCTGACTCAGCCACTTCCATGAAACACAGTGAATGCCGGCTGAACTTCCTGGTTCCGCAACCGTGCCCCCCCCCCCCCCCCCCCCCCCGGTCCCGGATGTCACGAAAAGCGACGCTCGCATTCATCACCGAGTTTTCACAGATGAATTTGCAGCCGCGGCGATCAAACACGAGGTCGCCGTCGTGCTCGGAGAAGGCGTGGCAGAGACGGGGCCCGAGATGATCCAACAGTGGTGAACTCCTCCATTTGTGTCTCACACAAGAGTTGTGTTGTTGTTGCCAGTGAACTCATTTACAGCAAATTACACCAGTATGTAATGTGCTCACATCAGCAGTTAGTGACTTCCCCGAGGGGCTGAGCCCTCATTGTGCAGCGCAGCGCCGCGGTGGCTTCTGTAAGGCCGAGCTTCAGGAACGCTTACTGTCCTCTGTGCGTCAACGCATACTGTCCTCCAAATCCAGATTGAATCATAAACTAAACGTAAAGAAACAAATACATGGTCGGTTCTTTTTTTATACGCAGCCTTGTGATATTCTGAGCTGCTTACTGGAAATAGTCTCTACTTTGAAGATTGGTTTAGCTCCCACGTGAAATATTTTCATCTTTAAGATCCTCACCAGCATCATCCCACTGAAAAGAGTAAATCAGTCCGACATTTTTTTTTTTTTTTAACCGACTGATGAATGCGAGTCATATTTAAATGATGTCACAGCTGTAGATAAGTGATGACATACCCGGATTCCTGGATGGAGCATAATCGGCTCACGTATGTGAGTCTGTGAGTGTGTGAGTGTGTTGAGGTGGCACGAGATGAAAGATGCATGGCTTTCCCTTTTCAGCTGCTTGTATCTACAGCGTGCATAAATTTTACAAACTTGATCTTATTCAACCTGCTTGACACCCTGGAGACTTTAAAGTCCGCCCAATGTTTCAGCAGCACCATCTGCAGAAGCTGCTGATAGTGTTGGAAGAAATGTTTCACTTCCTACTGAAGAGATAAGAAAGCGCTTAGAATTCTGCATCGGAGTCGAACACATTAGAAACTGTACACAGACGGCATGTCCCCCCCCCCCCACACACACACACACGCACACACCATACTTGATGGCGAGGAGTCAGGGTCCTCACCGTGTCATCTTTGGGTCCCATATGACCACGTCGGCGTCCGAATTCTTGGCGATTCGGCCTTTCTGCGGGTAGAAGTTGAAGATCTTTGCTGCGTTGGTGCTGGTGACGGTTACAAACCGATTCTCGTCCATTTTTCCGCTGTGCTGAGGGGAGGAAAAAACGCACAAAGTGGTCCAGTAAAATGCCGTGGATGACAACAAAATGCAGAATTAGCAGGAAAAAGGTCAGCGCTGAACTGCAGCAGCAAGCACCAAATAGCATCTCCTGTGTGATGTGTAAGCGCTGTGGACGGTGGTAAATCTTCCCAGAGGCCTCGGGGCAACAACTGTGAGGAAATGCAACGCTGGCTTTGTGCTGCAACCGTTGCCTTTTCCTGTTTGTATTGTGGAAAAAAAGAACTGAAATACTATGGGAATTGAAATACTCAATATTTCCGTATTTTTTGTGCTTAAACATTACATTTGATGATAATATCCCAGTAGGGTTACAAATGTACAATAAACGTAAATAACAAAACAAGTAAAAGGGAGCGCAGGAGCTTTGTCTTGTTGCTGTTTCAGACCTAAGTGTCATTGGTACACACCACTCCTTTCTCCCAGATCACAGACATCCGGTCCTCCACTCCGTTCACTCCGTTGGGGATCTTGGTGAAGTCGTCTTTGCCGAGAGCCTTCTGGCACACGGAGAAGGTGCAGTTGTCCGTCCCCGTCACGCTGAGATCATCACTAGCACGTTTGATGGATACATAGACGTCTGGGTGAATGACTTAATGAATGAATACACAATACAGGACAAATACATAACAGCCATGCTTTAATCATTAATTATTGAGGCTCAATGAATATGCAAATTAGCCCAGCTGTGTGAATTCTGTCTTGTTTTTCTTTTTACTCTGACGTGAGTCAGCTCCCACATCTCCACCCTCATGTCCTCTAAACACAAAGACCGACAGCTCTGAAACATACGTGCCGAGTTCCAAAGCACCCTGATCTGTGGTTCCACCTACTTGGCCAGGAGGTCCATGAGGTACCCAGGGGTGCTGGGGTCCGGTCTGAGGGGGGGACCCATGACAAAGCCGGCTGCATGGGCCCAGTCTTTGTGCCAGCAGTGCGTGCCGTCGGTTCCCAGTCCGGCTGCGATGGGCTCCCCGAACACCACACGCCCTGCACAGAGAGAACCAGAGGATATCATCAGAGTCACATGATGACGAAGATGAAACGTTAACCTAGTGAGCGAATCTCAGGCTTAGAATTTCTATTATTTTTATGCCCCCCCCCCTCCTCTCTACCTCTTTCTGTATCATGGATTGTGGAGGTCTGGATCATGGACCATGCATACTATTCATTATTCATATGCTCTATGCATTGACTCATATTCATTGAATGTGTTTATGTGACTCTGTAATGATTCCTTCTGGTCACATGACGTATATTGCTTCTGTCCATCCTGGAGAGGGATCCTCCTCTGTTGCTCTCCTAAAAAGTTCTTCACTTTTTTCCTCCTGAAAGGGTTTTTTCTATTTTTCCAACGAGTTTTTCCTGATCCGATGTGAGGTCAAAGGTCAGGGATGTCGTATGTGTACAGATTCTTAAGCCCACTGAGGGTAGTTTTTAATTTGTGATAAAATAAACTGAATAAAAACTGAATGCTGTATTTTTTTGATGAAAAAGAAAAGACATTTAATATTTGTCCCAAATATGAAAACTGATATTGGGACTGTCTTTAAAAAAGACATATCCTAATTTCACCAACAGGGGGCAGCCAAGCCCCCACTCACCGTCTCTGCGGGCATTGGACACCACCTTGGCAGCAGACTTGCTCATGACGTGGACCACGTACAGCGGGCAGTTGACGGCGTGGGCGATGGTGATGGCTCGCTGCGTGGCCTCGGCCTCCACCTCCTCTGGCCGGCACAGCGCGTGGCCCTCCGGCCCTGTGATGCCCAGAGACAGCATCTTCTTGGCCCCCTACGAGTCCCAGCGGGACGGAGACAACGTCGAGGTTTTTGGAGATGGAGAATAACAACAACACAGTAGGGCGGGAGCAGCTCAAGCTAAACTGATACTGCAAGGAGCCTGTGAAAACATGAACTAACAACTTTAAAACGTGTTAACCCGCGTGTAGAAATGGTCTTCCTTGTCGTTCCCAACACTGCACATGTAAGAATGATAATGATTGCAAAATCGATTTCAATATTTTTTCCTTTTCTTCTGACCTTTTTATAGAAAATCCAATAGGTAGAGACGTATGTTTTCCCTTTGTTACAAACGGGGCAGATTTTGTAAATGATGACAAACTAACAACATAATAAATATTTCTGGTTTTATATGTTGTATGTTCGTGCTATGCAAGTTTGACAATAAGTGATTCACTGACAAAGAAATGTACAGTATGAGTATTACAAGTAATGCTTTCTGAAATGTGTTATCACTTTATCATATAATCATGAAGTTAGAAAAAAGTAATGGGCTACCACGCAGTGGTCAAAGAATAGATCATTTGGGTTTATGAATGCTCACTCCACCTTGAACTCATGTCCCAGTGACAGCATTAATCACTAGAGGCCGGAACGTTTCACTCTTTGGGTAAGTGCTGCCTTCTAGTGGTTAAAGGTTGCCATGACATATTGAGAAAGAAAGAAAAGAAGCTGGTCCATTCTGACTTGTCTAATAAGATTGCAGCACCTCTGAATGCTCCATCCACTTACACTGGTGCTTTACAGGATGCAAAATATTTTAATAAAACGTGGTGAAAACGAGTGAAACATTTTCTGCAGTGGAATATTAACGGGGCAATAGTTGCCTTTTGTGTTGCATCACATTGCTTTCAACAAGCAACCTTTGATTTGCTCTCATTGCGACGAGAATGTGACAGTGGACTTTGAACTATCTGGAGTCAACACGCAGCCCACCTTCATTCATTAAACGTTCTACTCATATGGCTGCCACAACATCTATTCTTGTAGCAGACTTAGCCTGAGGAAACGACAGCCAGGGTTAATCATTAACCGGTAAACACGAGCCCATCATTGTTTTGGTCCGTGGTGTGTTTACATAGATATCACGTCTGAGCTGTGAACCATGCCTTTCCTAATTAAAAAGGACAGCATTACTGCTCAACTAACTCCCACTGCTAAGAAGACCTTTCTACAAGTTAACTTCTGAACATTTGTCATGGTTAACCATTGAGCTTTTTAGCTTTAGCACGAGAAAAAAAAGGAAACTATCACTATTATGGGTGAATTTGAAAATCTTTGAGTAGCTTTGTTAAAGTCCTTATTAACACATTACTGTCACTATAAGAGACACTATTGAATGGGGAGAGGGATCTTTCTTTGTTGTTCTCCTGAAGATTACTTCCCCCTTTTCCCCCTGAAAGGTTTTTTCTATTTTTTGGGAGTTCTTCCTGATCTGATGTGAGGTCAAATTTCAGGGATGTTGTATGTGTACAGATTGTAAAGCCCTCCGAGGCAAATTCGCAATTTGTGATATTGGGCAATATCAAATAAACTGAATTGAAATTGTAAATGGGAAACAAACAAACACAACAGCAGCACTTCAGTGTCCCCTCTCTGCTAAACCTCGGCTCTCTGTACGAACCTCTGCGATCAGGTCCCCGTTCTCGGCGTGCACCTGGGCGATGGCTCCGGTCTCCTTGCAGTGAGAGAAGGCAGCGTACAGCTCAGAGTCCTGCAGCATGAACACGTCCTTGTAGGCCATAAACATCTTAAAAGAATTGACTCCCTTCTCTTTGGTGAGCGTCTGCATTTCTTTTTTGACCTGGAGAAGAAAAGGAGGAATAGATGTGAGTGTCATTGACTCTACATATACCCTCTGAAACAGAGGCAGAAGTAGAGAAAGCTTGTGCCTTAAACACAAACACAAGTCCAATTTAACATTTATATTGTTTAGCAGAAACTTGTATCTGGCGCGATTTTTATTTGGGATTGGCAAACACACTTGGCAAAGGATTGTTTTAATTGTTGTATCTATGAACAAAGATGAGCTCATCACCTCGTCGCTCCACCACGTGACGGCGACGTGCAGCGAGTAGTCGCAGCACACTTTGGGGTCGGCTTTCTTCCGCCAGCAGTCGTACGCCTCCAGGAGAGATTTTCCCTTTTGGGGGATCACAAAGTCCAGGATCATGGTTGTCCCTCCGGCTAGGGCGGCCTGGTGAAACAAACACAGGAAAAACAAGGATTGTTAATCTTTAACAAGTTATAGATTAACATTTAGGGGTCAATGTGGAGCTTAGTCATTGATTCAGAATGTACGCCGCCGTTGTTCAGGCTGTAGTTTGAGGAGTTGTTGGAGAGAATATATATAATATTATGTTTCCTTTGCCACATTATGACATCATGCAGACAGAGACTATTTGTTCCTCTGTGAGTTGCTTCATGTCGCCTCGACACTTAATACCCATTACACTACTGATACAAAGCTGACACAAACTGCTCATTGGTATGCAATGTACTCAGTTGTTTAGCAGCCTGTACTGTGCCAGGTATGGACAAATTAACAGAAACATGAGGAACTTCCAGATTATGTGTGTGCATCCTGTTGAGTCAGACATTAAAAATACACTTCTGGTCACAACCTTTAAAATAAAACACCAACGTGCAGGTCAAATCGAAGATGACATTATATTCAAATGGAAATGGAAAATACATGTGAATCCTGTGGACATCAGTAGGTGTCATCCAGGTATTACCACGAGTGACATCAAATGTAATACATTATAGATAGTCAAGATATTGTGTTATGCACAGATGGAAAGTAATTAAGCAAATATACTCAGGCAGTGCAATTTACTACCTCATACTTCCCGTTCAATTCATAAAAAAATAGTGCTCTCCACTCCATGTACGTGACGACTTTAGTCCCGAGGTAATATCAACTTGCAGGTTCAAATTGACAATACCAAATATAACTAGAATGGGCACTCGGTAGAGCACATACCTTCGCATATCACAAGATTGGGCATTGAATTATGAACATTTTGGCATTAGTTGCATGCGAATTGGATAAAAATTGACAGTGCTATGGTAAAAAAGAAGATGTTGACCTATCCATGACCTTGACCTTGACCTTTGACCCGATTGATCCCAAAATCTAATAAAATGGTCCCCGGATAATAACCAATCATCCCACCAAATTTCATGCGATTCGGTTTAAAACTTTTTTTGTTATGCGAGGAACACGCATACAAATAAATAAATAAATAAATAAATACACGGGAGCAAAACATAACCTTCCACATTTTCAATGCGAAGGTAATGAGCAAAAGTGAAGTATGATGTAAGTAAGTAAGTAATTTATTTTCCATAAGTACATACATAACGTGTACATACTGACAGACATTAACAACAGAAAAAAATGTACGAATGGAGGACCGTCCAAAGACCGAGGTCTGTAGGCTCCTCTGAGATGAGGAGTAGGACGGCCCCTCCCCTAACCCTTTAACCGTGTCCCTATGGAGCAGTGTGTTATGTAACCAGCTCCTTTATGACCGTGATAATGCATCAATAAGTACAACCCAGTAGGCAACGATGATATACTTTATTCAGAAATGTTTCTGGGTTTTTGTTTTAAACATTTTGGAACATTTTGATACGATAAATTAAACTTGACGATAATGCTGGATTATTGCGTAACTTCCAGTCTAACTTGATGCACTTGAACATCTCCTGTGAGCCTCGTCTATCTGATGCGGTGTCAACAAAAAACAACAACAACAACAACAACATTGGGTTCACCTTTGTTCCGATGTGGAAGTCATCCACCGCCTGAGTGCCCATGAACGCCAGCTCCATGTGTGTGTGCGTGTCGATGCCGCCCGGAATCACTAGCTTGTCGGTGGCATCGATGACTCGCACCCCCTCCGGGACCTGGAGGTCCAGTCCGACATCCACGATCTTCCCATGTTCGATGTAGACGTCGCTGATCGCGGAGTAGTCCTCGTTCACAACTTTACCCCCTTTGATCAGGATCCCGCTGGGCTCGGCCATCCCGCTGTGAGCAGCAGAGTGTTGAGAAGACGCAGGACACGTGAAGGGACAGCAGAGCGCGCGCACGGCCTGTCGCTGGTCTGTGTGCACAAGTTAAAAACATGTAGCTCCAAAGTTCATGCACATCGAGGTGTGTGGTTATTGGGCTTTCCCTGTTAGACAGCGCTTTCCTCCTTCATGTGGCCAGCTGTGGTATGACGCATTCATTTGGGACACAATATTGCTGTCATGTTCATTGATTGTGTTGTTCCTCTGTAATGATTCCTTCTGTACACATGACATATATTGCTTCTGTCCATCCTGGGAGAGGGATCCTACTCTGTTGCTCTCCTGAATGTTTCTTCCTTTTTTTGTCCCTTGAAAGGTTTTTTTTCTATTTTTGGGAGTTTTTCCTGATCCGATGTGAGGTCCTGGGACAGGGATGTGTGTTTGTGTACAGATTCTAAAGCCCTCTGAGGCAAATTTCTAATTCGTGATAATGGGCTATACATAACTGAATTGAATTGAGTTGCATCTTGACCTTTGACCCACAGAGCACAGTGGGTCAGAATGGCCAAACGTACTGCAAAGTATAGTACTGGATGCAGTGGGACGTCCTGGTGTTTTTGGCGTGCTGCATTTGATACAGTATGGTAAATGGTAAATGGTAAAATCTTCCCTTTTTTCCCTGTGAAAGGGTTTCTCTGATCCGATGTGAGGTCAAAGGTCAGGGATGTCGCATGTGTACAGATTGTAAAGCTCACTGAGGCAAATTCTTAATTTGTGATATTGGGCAATAAAAAAAAAAATGAATTTAATTAAATAGACCTGTACTTGTAGAGCGCTTTTCGAGTCTTCCGACCACTCAAAGCACTTTAACACTACATAACATCATTCACCCGTTCATACACTGATGGGAGGAGCCACCTGCCCATCAGGACTAACTAACATTCACACACATTCTACCACGACTACCAACTATTCATACACTCTGTCAAATTTTGTATAATGATTCCTTCTGTACACATGACATCTATTGCACCTGTCCATCCTGGAGAGGGATCCTCCTCTGTTGCTCTCCTGAAGGTTTCTTCCCTTTTTCCCCCCTGAAGGGTTATTTGGGAGTTTTTCCTGATCCGATATGTGGTTTTGGGACAGGGATGTCCATATGTACAAATTGTAAAGCACTCTGAGACAAATTTCTAATTTGTGAAAATGGGCTATACAAATAAACTGAATTGAATTGGATTGAAAAAGAAAAGTGTGAGCATTGTGTATTGTGTTGAACGTTTCAAAGCATAACGTCTTAAAAGACAACGCTCTAGCAGACACATTTAGACTAATTTACATAGTTATTTGTTTCCCCATATGCATTGTGAAAGAAACTAAATAAAATGGTTTGTCAGAGGTTAGTAAAGTGAAAGCACTAAATAAGCTCAAACTGTTTAGCCTGCCAGTTAACACTAATGCAGTCTAATATAACCATCCTCCATGGATGTTATAATGCTGAGTTATGGTCGGAAGTGTCTCAGAGTTGGGTTTTGGTAAGCTAAAAAGCAACCGCACTAAACTGGTTTAAGCTCTATTTATCAGATCAATCCCAGTTTGAACATGCAAATGATGAATCCTCGACAAGCTCCACAAGGTTCTATTGCTTTCTTGAGGCGATCCATACATGTTCATTGTTATGACGATACCCATTCATATCTATCGATCAAGCCAGACACACCTGCAACTTCACTGTCAATAATAAGGACTGCCTTTGTTACAATGTAAAAAGAAAGACTTACTATCAGGCTGCTGATGAAATCTCTTAACACTCCGGTTGATCCAGAATGCTGCATAAAGTTTACTGACCAAAAACAAGAAAAGAAGAAACTCTCATACTCTCGTTTTAACTTCTGTTTTCTGGTTTCCTGTGAAATCCGGAATATGATTTAAAATCCTTTATACTCATCTACAAAGCCCTTAATGGTCAGGCACCTTTATATCTCATGGAGCTCATAGTACTCTAATATTATATATTACTCCACGAGAGCGCTTCCAAAATGCTGGTTACTGTTGGTTCCTACAGTGCCCACAAGAAGAATGGGAGCCAGGGCAGACACCCTCACCACATGGACGACTTCCCTCTTCAAAGAACGCTGAGGGCCGGCTCAGGCTTGGACCAGCCCTGGATACGTTGCTATAGGCGTAGACGACCGGGGGACTTATGATACACTGAGCTCCTCTACCTCTCCATCGGCATGCTTTCATGTTCCATTAATTCAATTCAATTCAATTCAATTTATTTTCTGTAGCCTAATATCACAAATTACAAATGATCCTCCGGGGGCTTTACATACGACATCCCGGTCCCAGGACCTCACATCGGATCAGGAAAAACTAGCAAAAAGTAATAATTGTTCTATTATTAGTTCTGCGATACTACTGCTGTTATTATATGTATAGCATTTCTGTCATATAGATTGATATTGTTTCCTCACGTTGTTCATGTTAATCCTCCTCAGCTGTTCTCCCTCACGTGTCTTCCCCCCGGTATAAGTTGTCCTTATCTGATGCGAGGGTCCAAGGACAGAGAATGTCGTGTACAGATTGTAAAGCCCTGTGAGAGGCACCTCTCAGTATAATGCATTACTGAGTGATTAGCCCTCTATATGAATCTAAAGCATGTTCAAGATATAAGCTTGTGACGAGTGGTACCGGCATGCTTAGTGAGCACGAACTGACCTCGGGTCACGTGACTGCACCTGATCAATATTTTATACTGGGAGGAAGATACATACAATGTATCCTCATTCATGGGTTATTATCATATTTTTACGATATATATGATATATTTTTATGCCAAGTTTGATTTCGCACAAGACACGGACAGCCGCCCACTGGGTTCAAGTCCTGTTTGTTCACTCTAAAGCCCCCCCCCCCTCAGAATAATGTGCGTTATATATGAATTAAATGATGACCCTGCAGTTGAACTGGTTGGTGGAGGCTGGGGCTGTCACTCTAATTGTCTTATTATTCTGGAAGTCATGATGAAGAATGTAAACCAGACACTAAAACAGTGATCCCCTTTAAGGTCTATGTCAACATTATTCAATTCAATTCAATTCAGTTTATTTGTATAGCCCAATTTCACAAATTACAAATTTGTCTCGGAGTGCTTTACAATCTGTACACATAGACATCCCTGCCCCAAAACCTCACATCGGATCAGGAAAAACTCCCAAATAACCCTTCAGGGGGAAAAAGGGAAGAAACCTTCAGGAGAGCAACAGAGGAGGATCCCTCTCCAGGATGGACAGGTGCAATAGATGTAATGTGTACAGAAGGACAGATTTAGAGTTAAAATACATTCAATGAATATGACAGAGTGTATGAATAGTTCATAGTAGGCATATTCCACGATGGAGACCTCCACGATCCATCAGGCAGATGGAGGTAGAAGTCTCTTAAATTGTCCTCCTCATTTGACGACCTACTGTCTTAAAAGTCATTGAATGCAACGCCAGTGAAGCCTGAACCTAAAAGAAGACCCCCTCTAACTGGTGGGCTTCAGAAACCAGGGATGTCACCTCAGTTATGCAATAGTTCTGTCCTTACGGATGATACATTTTGTCTCCATCAGTCTTTCGACCATTTGAAAGCAGACATTTTGACATCATATCATGACTTACTCATAAAATGAAAAATTGCTCCTTTAAAAATGCCTTTCCCTCCAAACTACACTGGTACATTGTTTCCCACACATTCATGAGTATCGTGGTCATTCAGTAAACCTGTGACAACAACAGTTCAAACACTCTACAGAGGAGCTGACGAGACAAAAATAGTGACTGTATGTTCATGAATTGTTTGTATTCAGTTTTTAAAAATAAATAAATAAAAGAAATCCCCAAATTCAGCAGCAGGCTTCTGATAATACCGTGATCTCCCTGGAGCATGTGACTGGCTCTCTTTCATGAAGAGTTGTTAGCCACTGGGAGAGATTAGCATTCCACTGCAGTGGATTGGTTGTCGGCGCCGCATCAGTCCAGACAACTTTTTCTCATCCATTAGTGTATTACGGGAACGAGACAAAGATGCATGCGCTGGTGAGATAAGCGCGCGCACAGGGTTTAGGAACACCTAACCTTCACAGTTGCAATAAACAATAACATGTGACTTAAGAGGATTTACATAAGATGAGAGGAGTAATCAGAGGGAGTGAAAACCCAACGAAGCAGCAATGGCATCTCCTCCAAAGTCTCTGTGCCGGATGAGGAAACTTGCCATTCGGCTGGATTTAGACGAAGGCTGCTGTTATCATTTTTATTTCCTCAACGTGCATTACAAACCAACACAGATGTCACATTCTCTCTCGACTGCATTCACATTCAGCTCCCGAGCGTTGACAAGGTAGAACTGTGGCATAAGAAGGGCACAGCGTGCACAGAGAAGTGACATAAGATAATATGCTCAGGCAGATTATCAGCCACAAAGAGGTTTGTTTACGGCGCCTGTGCTTAAACTTCACACATCACACTGCGGCTACAGCCAAATGTGTGTTAGAGATACAAGTAATCTGGAATGGAGAAAAGGGGCCAGATTATGAATCTGTCGTTTTGGCATTTCTATAGCTGTTTTTAGTTGTTGAGAGGAGGTTTCTGTTGTGTGTGCTCTTTCCATCTCTTATCTAGTAGATTTCTTTTTAAATCGAATCCCCCCAGACTATTTCTCTTAGGCAAAAACTTATATTTTAGCTCTATTTTTCCTTTTAATCAAACAGGATGAAAGGAGAAGAAAAAAAATTGGGTGAATACATGTCTTTACAAGCATGAAAAAGGAGATTAAATTGGGTAAGATGAGGTAATTGGAGAACCAGATGACCTACATTACTGGAAGGTTGTATTAGCCTAGACCAGTGGTCCCCAAATTTAGGCCCGCGATCCGGATACGGCCCGCCTCCACATTTGGCTGAACAATACCAGAGACGCATTTTGATTTTTTTTTCAGTCTATCCACGCAAATCCTAGACTAGCCCCTGTCAAATAAAACAGAATAATGGCGAAAATGTTAGGTAAGAGAGAAATTTATTCAGAATGCAGGGTCTTTAACCTGCAGTGGTCAAATTATTATTTTTGGGAAAAGTTATGTGGGACCCCTGGCTTAGACACACACACACACACACAGACACTTAAAGGTCAGGGATGTAAAGGATGAGGATTGTAAAGCCCTCTGAGGCAAATTAGTAATTTGTGATATTGGGCTATACAAAATAAACTGAATTGAATTGAAATACCCCCCACCCCTATTCTCCATGCACACCTGGCACGATGGAAGTCTTTCAACGCCTGTCGTGGGAGACGATCATATAACCAGCAGAAGATGAGTCTCCTGTTTGAACAGAGGGAAGTTGATACTTTGTTGAGTCAGTAAAAAAGACAAGGGGAAGTTTAGCACAGCCCCCCCTCCCCCTAACCAGGACACAACCTACTTGATCTTCCCTGTCATGTACTACGAGGGACTAAAGCCTCCTACGAGCAGTTCATCCACAGCCCAACACACTGATTCTCCCCTCCATGTGAGTGTGTGTGACGACAGTCTCCAAACATTAACCGGTGATTCATCACGTGAAGCCAGCTGGTCACATCAATTGTCTGATGCACAACGCAGGATATCATAAACAGTGTGTCTGTCCCTTTCATTTGTTGTGTCACTTTAAATTCACACTATGTGTGTGTGTGTGTGTGTGTGTAGCCACTGCATTTACCTTCTTTCCTATTTTAACAATTGATTTATTTGATTTTTATATCTTTACTTATTTGAATCCTCCTATCGTTGTGTTTTTCCGAGCAGCACATTCTGTTGTGTTATGTGTGAGCCGACGACCTGATTGTGAATATTCATGCAAACAAATGAGCGGCTCAGGATTGCATTACCACTAATTGCAGCCCAGATGGCAGTGTTCTCCTCAGGTTGAGATGTGAGCTGGAGTTCTGTCCATGAAACATTTGTATTGCACAAAACCAGAAAAACCTCCACACAATTGCCCGTCTGTGATCTGTTTGGTATATAGGCCTAAGAAAAAAGCCTCAGATAAAATGTTTTAAATATCTAATATCGTGATATATATTTTTTTCATTTTATTGAGTAATCTAAAGTTTGATGGGGAATTTAGGAATTTATGCATCTCAGATTGTGATGGAATATTGTGAAGCGAGTGAACAGATTATGTGAATGAAAAATCAGAATACATTTTAAATGTCAAGTGAGGCACCAAGTGAATGACGCATGCAATGTGCAGCTCTAAATAATTAAAAAAAACAATATATACAACCATGTAATAAGGCGTCACATGCGCCACAAAGTGATGTCAGGTTCTCTGACACTTTGCCCACGGAGACAGTGCAGTCTGCAGCTACTTCAAAACATTTGTCACTCACATTGTTGCAGCTCAAGCATCACAAGGCAGCTGTTAAGCAGACTCTAAAAATGTTAAGCTTCCAACAATGGGAGGCAGAAAATGTGAAGGGAAACAATTAAATTACGCCTTGCATGAAGTTTGCTTTTCATTTTGTGAGGCAAATTTAGTGCCATGGTTAATCATTATGCTGTTGAACACGATTTGCAAAAATATTCAAGAGCTTTATGTGCCTCAGTGCCCCTTCTGTATTGAAAAATAATGGGCCTCTATCCAATTAAAAACTGCATTAAATCTCTAAAGTATTACATGCACTTTACTGGTATCTCTCTGATTAGGCTTTTCTGCATGTGCAGATGCTGACAGCACACCGAGAAAAGGAGCTCTGACTGACTGCTCCCTTTAAAGAGTTCACGATGTGTGTGATACAGAAGGTGCACGCAAGTATGTACGCTGGAAAAAGGAACATTTTCACCTCACAATCTGAAATCTTGGCAGAAATATGACGGAAGGGAAATATTTTGGAATAAGAAGTCAGAAGAATCATCATGAAAACCTGTTTCATTCTTTAATGACAACTGTGTATTTCACATAATTAATCTTCTGACTTTTGTAGAACAGAATGTCCACGTTATGAAATGTGTTGGGATGTAATAATAAGGTGCTTTTTGTATTCATAACGGCCCTTATGTTTTGATTCTAGCATTGATAGGGAGTGATTCATTGTTCTGCAACAGAGGCAACAGTCCAGCATGTGAATGGATGATTTATGTGACCATCTGTTTTTGTTTTGATCATGATTTGATTATCTCTTTTTTCTCTGTGTGATGACTTTCGATATCAAGACCCATTTTGTCACACACACACACACACACACACACACACACACACACACACACACACACACACACACACACACACACACACACACACACACACACACATTTGGAATAATTGCACTGCCTCTCCATCACTGTCTCAAAAAAATAAAATATTTTTTTTCCAAAAACACAGTCCACATTTACACCCTCATTCTTTTAAAAAACTGACCAAATTATGATTACAAGTGTAACAAGCAGGGTAGTCGCACAACCGACTCCGGCTCCCACTATCTATTTGTCGTAATTAAAAGATTTGCAACTACATGTGTCTGCAGATAATCAAAATGTCTTCTGCAGAAGCACTCCCAGATGCATCGGCACTCCAGAGCTCATTTGCTTGCTGCGATCTCATGTTTGTTTAGAATTAATCAATCTAGCCACAATTGAGTTAATTAATTAGTGTTTTAATGCTACTCTTTATAATTGCAGTCAGATGATTCTGCAGACAAAGCAATCACATTAATGCAAATACAACAGATAATTGTTATCCAAACTTCCTCAGCAGCGGGGGAGAGCTCCGACTGTACTGTGTGTGGAGCTCCGAGTCTCCACTAGATGGCACCATTGAGCAGAGTTCCTCCTCTCTGTGTCCTCTTGTCACTTCCTGGATATTGTTCAATTAACTGTCCTCTACTGTCCCCACTGAGTGGGCGTACATATGCATTGACACGAGGGTCCCTGCGATACCCTCCTTAGGGACATTAAACAAAATACATGTTTTCGTTTCCAACAAGCGCAACACACGCTGCACCCTGTTTTAAGAAGTGATACACGGATGTATCGAGTGTGAATCAATTCAATTCAGTTTATTTTATATAGCCCAATATCACAAATTATGAATTTGCCTCAGTGGGCTTTACAATCTGTACACAAATGAATGAAGCAATGGATGTCATGTGTACAGAAGGAAGCATTACAGAGTCACACACACACATTCAATGAATATGACAGAGTGTATGAATAGTTCTTAGTAGGCATGGTCCACGAATCAAAAGCAAAATGATGATGCATTTGGTTGTTTGTGTGTACAGCCAGAGGTCTCTTTCACAATGTCAGGAGCTGTGTTCTCTCCAGGATGTTTTCCACCAATGGTTTCCCCGTGATCCGGCTTCTTTTGGCCTCATTGCTTCTCTGCAGAACTCAAACCCGGCTGAGCTCATGCAGCAGGCAGGTCAGCATTGGACGTGAACAGAGTAAATAATGCATGATGCTCTCTATCATGTGGACGGAAAAACAAAAACAACATCCACGTTTTCTCTCATCAGTTAAAAAGTTTGTTTTTCCTCGTTGCCCCCTGAGAAACTTTCCATCATTCAAATGTCATCCGCAGCAGCATCTTCATTATCATTATCATCATCACCATCATTAACCGCCAGCTCGTTTTTTTCCTTCTTCTTCTTCTTCCAGTCGCGTGTCTTTGTAGAAGTACTTTCTGAGTGTGTGTCTTGTTTACCCGGTTCTTGGTGTCTTTCAGGAACGCTCCTCTGTGTCATTCGCAAGCCTCTCAGCGAGCCATTATTCCCTCATCTCTTTAGTTTATCTCCTCTGATGATCTGCTCAGATAGATATGACAGCTGAATAAATATGCAAACGTGGTGCGCAGCGCCACACTTCGCCGCAGAATTTCTATTATGCACTCAGATTTAGAGAGTAACAGTATATTGAAATAACAATGGGGCTCTTTGGGGATTTGGATGAATGTGTGGGGGGTGCAGGGGGGGAGGGCTTCTTTATCGTCTTCTGATAAACTAAAGATATCAGCTAGAGAAATCAAGACACTTCTTACTCTTTCGCTGAGACTAATTAAAAATCTGCTTTCCACAAATCTGGTGGTGATACTTTCAGAAGAGATATTTGAATATCAGAGAATAAAAGGGGATTCATAGAATTCACACTGGCTAATTAACCTAAAAGTCAGCAGTGTCACGTCTTTTAATCTTTTACCAGCTTGGCTGTGTTCTTCAAAGTCGTTTTTTATTTTGAAATATAGATGATGTGACCCCCTTTACCTGCAAGGTTTTTGGAGAATGAAAGGAGCGACATGGATTATTAAATCAGATCAGTGACAGAAATGTGAGAGCTTCACTCAAAAGAAGTCTGGTGACCCTCATTTATCAGCTTAATATTGCAGCACTTAAAAATGTTAAAGAAATCCGATGGTTGTTCTTTATTTGGTGTTTTTACTAAATAAAGGAAAGACAATTTTTTTTCTAAATAACAAATACAATTCCATATGTATATATAAATCTTCAGAATCAGAACATGCACTGATTGGTGCACTGTCGGACTTGTGGGCATATGTTGCCTTTTTATAGCATACTGGTGACTATCTCAGCCTTAATGCTCTGGGCGTGCGCCTGGCCCCCAGCTCCCAGCATGCTTTGAAACATGTAAGTCTCTTTTCAATCAGTTTTCTGAGCATGGCATCGATATTGGCTACATTTGTGGCAGAGGAGGCGCTTTGGCAGCTCCGTTTGAAAAGAATGGCCATGGGAGGGGTCGGCTTGACCCAGCTTTAATGCAAAACTGAAAAGGAGAGGAAACAACAACAAAAAACACTATTATATTTTACCAAAAACTGCAGCTTACTCTGAAAACACACGATAATGATATCCTCTTAGCGCTCCTTGCTGCAGCATTACAGCGCTGCATGGAGACAGCCGGGCCCCCGAGATGTGAGACGAGAAAGAAGAAGACGTTATTACACCATCGCTGTGTTGTGACTGCGTCTCTGGCCCCCGCTCACCTCACTCAACCGCTACAAAATGAGCAATTAAGGAAGCGACGGCGTGCCTCCGTCTCCTGAAAGGGGAGCATCACCCTCAGATCCTAAATAAGCACTTGTAAATGTGATTATTTTCTTGTTGGGTTGGTTCGTTTTAAGGGATTTGTTTCTGCGCCACAGTTATGCTAATTGTCGTCGGGCGCCATGTGCACCAGTTTGACTCTCTGGAGCAGCAGTAACTCTGCTCCCTGAAGAGGAACTGGGGCTCCTCTTGGTTGAAGCCTGAGTGTCCACACGCAGCTGCTCCTTCCTCCAAACATGCTCTAAAAATAGATACGTCTTCCTCGACAGGTTTATTGTTGTGTTTGTGTGCTAAATCTTAATTAGTGATTGGTTAGAATAATTCTCAAACTGCTTGTTTTTCTTCTTCTTCTTCTTCTTCTTCTTCTTCTTTGTGGAGGATGGTCTGTTATTTTAATTAAGCAGAGGTCAGGATTATTAACTCAGCAGGAGTGTGTTGAGTGAAGCTGTGGAAATCAGCAACAAAGCTCCACGTCGAGCCGCTCAATACACCGGCGACATTGTATTCCCGCCGCCCCCTTTTTCCCTCACTTCCCACCAAACTGTGGCTTTATCCAAAAAATGACATTCCCACACAACTGCATTGTGAGTGTGGTTTCGAGGGAAATGTGTTTGTTGTTGTGGAGTCACGTTTACTTTTGACACATCACAAATAAGTATTTCAAAATTAACGCACAGGAGTAAGGGTGAAGTGGACGGGTCAATAACAAATAAAGAAAACTGTATTTTGTTGCTTTGACATAAACAAGTAGTCGTTGTGTCTCCTCAACATACTTTAGAGTTGTGATGCTTAAACCTAACCAAGTGGTTACGTTTTAAACAGTTTTAACCCACAACCGAAATAAAATACGTTCTCCTTAAAAATGTCACTGAGTGTAGTTTGGTCGTTTTGTGAGTCTTGGGGGGGGGGGGGGGGGCTTTTGCTTCATATTATGTTGCTCACTGATTCCTTTTGTTGACTTAGCATCCCAGTGTCTGGATGACGATACAGCTCAAACCCGATGAGAGCATCCGCTGGGTTGTAAGAGATGGGGTGTGCTTCGGCAGTGAGAGAGAGAAGAGAGAAATAAAGGTTTTGCAAACGGACAAAAAAAAAAAAATTTGAAAGTGGGCTCCGAGAGAGGAAAGAGATGTGATCATTAAAAGTAGCATGTGGCTCATGCAGAAGGAACCTGATCAGACTATAAATCCAAATGTCTCTGTTACATCTCGGTTCAGATCTTTTGACAGTATATTGCTTGTTTTCCTCTCGCAACATGGCAGCTGGCTCCACATCAAGCGTAGGGATGTAAAGTACATAAGGATTCTTTATCATCTTGGATGGGGAAATCTAAAAACACTAATATTATCGAGGGAAATACAGGCAAGGTTTTGCCCATCATCTTCTTTTTTTTATTAAACTTCTACTTTTAAAAGCCTTTGTTCTTCATTTTGGACTTAACATGATGCATGGTGGATAGCTTATTCGTGAAAGTGACTCGGTTAATATGTAAATACAACTGCACATTCCGGCAGCACAGATAGAGCAGAGTTCATCCTTGGGTTTATTTGTTAGACATATCTGCAGGGAAAGATTGCAAAGTGTTATACATCCTGTCTGTGGCCAAAAGGCAATTACTGCCCGACAGCTTTTGACTCCTCCTGATTGTGTGATGCCTTTCAAAAAATTACACAGATTTCACATCACATGCTGAGCATACCTCGGCCTCAGAAGAAAATCCTGTCATTGGTGCACACCACCCGAGCCCTGTATCTCCTGTAGGCTTTATGTTGTCTGTGGGGACGATGAAAGACCAATAGAAGGGGGAGCGGCTTCACTCCCTGGTCAGCACTGCAAGAAATGTCCATCTTAACAAGTGATTTAGTGTGGTCTTGATTCAATGTACATTGTCCCTCTCGAACAAATACCATCCCATGATGAACAACATGGAGCGCTCACCAGTTGTAATACGACTCTTCCTGATAAGGATATTGAGTTATTTACATGGCAATTGACCACTCGCTAATTGTCCACT
The DNA here is from genome assembly GCF_029220125.1 of Pseudoliparis swirei. Taxonomy (NCBI): domain Eukaryota; kingdom Metazoa; phylum Chordata; class Actinopteri; order Perciformes; family Liparidae; genus Pseudoliparis; species Pseudoliparis swirei. The sequence continues at coordinate 18,841,165 of NC_079409.1, read as the reverse complement.
TGCCCTGTCTCGCCCTTGCTGGCCAATCAGAGCGTAGCATCGGCCCGCTCCGATGCATTCTCAAGCTGCAACTTGGTTTTGGTATTAGCCTGTAACTGGTGTCCTTCTGCAAACATATAATGATGACAGTGACTATATTCAGAGCTCAGACACTGACAGTGATGACCCCCCTCCCCCCCCCCCATTCCTCCCAAAGTACATTTATTTTCAATTGGTCTTAATTGCTGCCATTTATTGACAGGCGTCACTTTTACATCTCAAATTGTGATTTCCTTGATCATTCACATAAGCTTATGTAATAATACAATGTTAGGAAAGCTATCTACTACTATTATAGAATACTACTATGATAGACTAGTACTAATTCAATAAGAGTATTCACATTACACCATACCCAGACATCTAGACATAAACTAGTGCACACTGTCCATGATGCGGTGCTGAGAAAGCTGGCAACCCTAATTATATTATTGTTAGAACGTATTGAATTGCATTGTAAGTAATGAGTGGATTTTATATATTAAAACAAGGTTTCACTGATTTAGTTTAGTTTACTTTGTTCAACAAAATTAGTGCTTTATGTTAAGTAAGGACCTCAATAATGAATCAAAAGCAAAAAGATGTCCTCATATAAGAAGCTTCTATCAGAAATCCTCTGATTGACAACTCCATAAAAAATGTGATGGAATAATGATGTCATACATTTAGAATACATTCAAAGACATCTGATATAATTACCAAATAAAAGACAACTTTATGAGTTATGTTATCCATATTTTTATAATTCCACCGTCCTGACTTTTCTACAAAGTGACAATACTTCAAAGCGACACTGTTAACAAGTGATTTCCTCCTAATGGGAGGCTGTTATCATCTCTCCTCGCAACTCGGTGCTGGACGGCTTGTTGAGCTGGATATTTTTTGCAGCGTGCCCCCAGAAGCGTTCAGGTTGCAGCGCGTCAGTCAGGGGCCTCAGCACTGACTGACACCCTGTGAATGATAGCAGGTGCATTGGGCTCGCATACCTGTGATCAGTACACCACTGTGCTTGTCTTCTGAGCTGGCTCTGTAATAAGCTCCTTCAAAGATCAGTATGTAAACCCCCCTACCCTCCTCCCTGCCGCCCCACATCTTGATAAGATCTGGAATATGTAGTTCTCTCCTTCCCTTTATTCCCAACTCTTTTCGTTTTCTTAAGAAAATGTCAGTTTAATCATATCTTAATGCTTTGATAATGGGGTTCTTTTACACGGGCGGAGAACAGTCACTTCAGTGTCTTACAAGCCCAGGATGTGGAGGGAAGGAGAGAATGTCTCTAAATTAAATTTGCTCGGGCCCTGCTTCGGCACTGAACATGTGTGTGTGTGTGTGTGTGTGTGTGTGTGTGTGTGTGTGTGTGTGTGTAATCGGAAACTGAGGCTCTTTTTTCACCCCTCTTGACAATCACACAAAACATGTAATTGTTTCATGTGCGCAAGTGGAGACTATTAATATTTAAATGTCAACTTGCTTGATTTAAATGCTTGTGAGAGTTTAAGTGGAGACTAAACAGGCCAGAAAGCTCTTTAAATGTATGTAGTGCGCTTTATCTTCACGGCTTTGCTTTAGCACTTCACGTGACGAGTAGCAGAGACGAGTCACGTGTCACGTGTGTTAGCTCCGTTTTTAAGTAGTATATATTTCTACCTTTGCTGTGTTTACATATGAATTATTTCAATGACACATGGCTGGAAGGAAATGGCCAAACAAGAGTGAACAAATTAATGATTTGTAAAGTGCCACTGAAGGAGAAGGGAACGCCGTGGTCCACACATGGACGTGTGTGTGTGTGTGATTATGCAGGTGTGAAGCCAGCTGCTGGGCTCCTGTATGCCCCCCCCCCCCACTTCCCCTGTCACTCACGATGACAGGCAGGTGAGGCAGCGAGCAACATACGCACACACACACGCACAAACACACACACACACACGTTCCCTCAACTACAAGTGCACAACTGTTCAGGTGTGTGTTACAGTGCACTGAACCTATGCTACTCGGAGTGCTGTGGTAAAAAAGAAAGACGGTTGTCCGTGTTAGGTAAAGGTGCTGCTACTCAAACAAACCCTGAAATTGGTTTGCATTGTGGAGGAAGAAAAGTTGGAGCAACACCACCCACCTCCAGCCACGTAGAGAGGGAAAGACCAGAGGGCACATTGAAACAGCCTGCGGTTCTTCCATGTTGCTGCAGCATCGTCTTGACCTACTTGTGACTCTTCATTGCGCTGAATTAGAGGGATGGCTGACAAAAACAGCTCAACAAAGGGAGGGGGAGAAAGAAAGTGAGAAAGGGGAAAAACAGCTTAAGAACAAATCGCCATTTCGGGTGGAGTTTGGAGTTCTAATCAGCGAAGCAGAAGCCAGCGGAGAGCAGGGGAGTCTGCGCTCAGAAAAACATTATCTGCGTCTCAATATGGATCCTTCACTAATCCCGCTGTCTGAGCTCAACGCTCCCAAGATGCTCCGAGAGGAGAAGAGGAACACTGGAGGAGAGGAGGTGGAGAGCGTAAGGGGACCATGGATTCAACGGAGAAGAAAGGGGGGAAAAAGAGACAGTTGTGTGTTCCCAGCGGCCGGTGTCAGCTTGAGGACAACATTTTGGCCCCAATGCACTCTCTCCACAAGCAACAGATTATGGTCAGGCCCCTCCTTGGACACCTAAAAATCAACGCTGTTAGCTACTCTAGATCCTTATTATAGCGTCACACTAATTTTAGCCAAGACTCCAGTGTTACCATTCTACTGAAAAAAGCATCCTCAAACTGTTGGGAAGACTTTGCCCCCCTCCCCCCTTTCATCTTTTAATTAGTTACTTTATATTGGCTGCTACAGTAAGCGGCGGATTTGTTATTTATTTGCTGAAACACAGGCTGCCACATTATTGTGTGGCTCCACGCAAGCTGCTGTCCTCTTTGATTCAGGCTCATGGAGTCCCACCAAGCTACATAATATGTGCTGTATGAAAAGCCCCCCTAATTCCAAATCATCTTAAAGGGGCCACGCGTATGGCGAGAAAGGGAACGTCTGTACAATGCAGAGGGGAAAAAGAAAAGAGAAAGAAAAAGAAAAAGAGGCCAAGAAAAGAAGACAACAACTCTGTGTGGTTTCCGCTTGGACATGAAGCCAATTTGTGTTCACAGAATAATGTTTTACTGCCATTCACAGTGAACGATTAAAGGGGGAGCCACTTCACATTGATCCCCCGCACAAAGCGTATTAATATGCAACCCGAGCCGAACCAGGACAAGCAAAGATTCAAGCGTTCCCAGTCGAGTTGTGCCGCTGTGATTTGTGTGTTGCAAGTTATTGAGCTCACAGTTGCATAACGTGGCGATATTGTATTCGCCGTGTTTAGCACTGAGAATCCACGTTCAACTTTAATTGTGCGCTCATTTCCAAGTGGAGGCTTCCGTGTGGAGGAGAGTCCAGTGATGCTGCAGACTGCTGCTGCTCAACAGGACTATGTCACTGGCACTCTGTAAAAGTGTCAGGGTTACTATTGAGATGCATCTAAAAGTGGCCACAGGGGGTTATTTTTAGACTTGGCTGCAGGATAAAAAGTTTCTGAGCCCCAGAAGTAGGTCAGCTCAAGTAGTGTTCACATTGCTGTTATGTACAATTATACTGAAAAGTGGCATCTTCGGTTCAGAGTAACTTTTTAATCCACACCAGTGAATGAGCAAGTAAACTTCTCCCTCAAGTATTTTTTATTTATTTCTTATTTTAAACGTCATCCCTAATCCGCAAACAGTTTGTTTTATAAATTGGTTTTCTTCGCCTACCTGATGTGAGTTGTTGTCAAAAAACAGCTGTTGTACATTTTCTGATGCCGGCTGGAGATTTTACGACAGATCTAATGGTTTCCTCCAGCTACTGTACGCTTCCGTCTTCATCACCTCAAGCACCACGGCAGCTCTGTTAGTGCTGATGCCGAACATCAGTCTAAACATGAACAGCCAACCTCTTCGTTTTGCAGTATTTGTCAGAATACAGGCTACATTTGAATTACAAGTGCTTGTGTGAGTTAAAGTATAGAGGATATTCTTTTGAAGTTGTATGTATTTTGTGTTTACTGTCGATGTTAACAGCAGAAAACATCCAACACGTTAAAGTGCTTTTATCCTGCCAGTTAAAACCTTTTTTACTTTTTATGGGGTAAATGGGGCAGATTTCCATATACGGTTTCCAGTAAACCATATTATTATGATATTAGTCAAACAAACCCCCGCTGTAGCCCGTATCACAACTGTGTGTTCAATTGCATTAATTGAATACCAGGAGGAGAGCAGGTGACAGCGCAGGAGTGAAATGATGAGCTCCCGCTGCAATGGCGCGGCCTCCATTCCAACTCTGACAGGTAAACAATCTAATTGATTTTTCCGGCGGCGTCTCACCGGACTGTTCCGACGCCACAATTGCAATTTAAACGCGGCCGGTTGGCGGTGTTTGCAGAACAGACAAGCCCGTCATCTGTAGCACTGAAAACATGTCAAGTTAGAACCAGTAATTTGTGGTGATGAATGACAAGTGCAGGCTCCTGTTCAGTAGTCTGAGCGCTCATTAGAAAACACATTTTCAGATGTCACCAGGCTTCTGTGTTTTTGTACTTTTTGGGCAGAATAAACAAATATCGCTTGAATACTGCAATGTCACAGAAATGAGCAGAAGGAACTTAAAACCTCAATTGACATGTCTCACGCATGCAGACTTTTTTGAACGTTGACAGCCATCTGTGTGGATTCCTTTCACTCTCCACTAATGAGCTGTGGGTTGAGGAGACCCAATCTACACAGGCCCGTCCCTGGGGCCCCGTGCAGCTGCCGGGCACACACACTTGTGCGCATGCACATACACACACACACACACACACACACACTCACATCCCCCCACCTCTCTTCCTCACACACAACAAACACACAAACAAACACGTGCAGCCACCAGCATCCCTCTATGTTTGAAAGCACACTTTGGCTAACTAAGTTCTGAAGTCGCACAACTTCACATGGAGTATATGGTTTCTTACACCACACACATTCCTGTGTGCCAACTAGAGAGCGTAAAAAGTGCCAAAAGCAGAGAAGAAGAAAAATGTATCCAAACAAAAATATGAATGCTTCAGTTGTGGCAGGAGCGAAATAAATACAACCGTTTTTTTACGTGAAATAAAATATTTAATTGTGTACCTTCTGCCTATGTGTGCCTTGGTATGTGATTGTGGGCATGTGCGCTCATATTTCTGAGCAATAATGATTTGAGAGATAGAGAGACAGAGAGAGAGAGAGAGAGAGAGAGAGAGAGAGAGAGAGAGAGAGAGAGAGAGAGAGAAAGAGACTTCATGTGTGGAAAGGGAGACAGTGCAAGAATATGCTATTCAGTCAAAGTTTGCATGGCTATTCATGCTGCTCCACCCCCACCCCCTCCTCCTCACATTTCCGTACCTGTGAACGTTGTGACAATGTGCGGAAATCTATTTGATCCCTATCGCGCACAAAAGCAGATGAGCTGGAATGCCACTGATACAGTGTGTGAATAGGAAATGACAGGAAGAGCCTAATCAATGTCCTCCAGGACTGGCAAGCGGCTCGCCTTTGTTTCTTTTTGTAAATACAAGCCTCTTTAACATCACAATATAAGCCATTATCTCGCCTGGCAAGGTAAATTTTGGGGGGAGCCGCACAAAAACATACATTTTTCCCCCTCAGCTTGGAGGAGATCAGTCGGGCGAGATCTAAAGTCATGCAAATGTTACTGCAGAAAAATACTGGCAAAACTCATTTTAATTATTCCATATCAGCCCATTTGCATGGAATGGATTTTTCTTCTTTTTTTTTAAGAAGGGAAGAGTTTATGATCAGTGGAGCTTGGGCACAGGGGCTGTTTAGGAATTCACAGCATTTTGATCTAATCACAAAATCAAAATATTCATGAAACACAATGATATCTCCCTGAAGCAGGCGGCTAGCCATTAATTTTCAAATTCAGGTAATTTATTAACACTTATCAGAGGCTGAAAAAGCCTTGCTCTGTGTTTGTAAAGTGGATGAGAGGGAGAGAGGAGTTCGAGAAAACTGATTCCAGATGATTTATAACGGTGTGCTTGGTGCATTTTCAACCAGGTATTCAATTAGAATGTATGTCCAATTTTCGATTCTAGATCAACAGTTAAAAACTCTATTAAAGCACCCTTTTTCTTAGCATACATATCTATTATCAGCGATTACGGCAAATTTGATAACTCTGGCTTTGTCATTGTGGTCTTTTAATGCTCATTGTTGTCTTTCTGTTATTAATTGGAAGAGGTTTGACTATAGTCGACACACAAGATGCGGCTTGCACCCATTTTTCTTGCCTGTGAACATTTGCCTTTCGTATTTATTGTGATGAATAAAGCCATCATCAAATAATTCAAATCGCAACTGCAACCAAAAACCCTTCAACCATAAAACTACTGTAACGGACCATCTGAGCCCCGCCTCCCCCATTTAGGCTAGTGAAGCTTTCTAGCCTCGCATGGCACATTGAGTATGCAGTGTACAATAATAGTGGCAGGTTTACCACTCAAAGCACTCATTCATTTAATAAACAATGGGTCCTTGAAGTAGACAAAGCTCCTATTTCTACAGTTCTGGTGACCATCGATTTTGTCAGCTGAATCGACAGTTAGCTCATTAGCGTTAGCGGTGTGAGTCGGTTGAACTTCTAGCTGACATACTAGAGACCATTTATGACTTCTGGATAAACTAGGACTCTTTAGGGATACTATGCATAATTATCACCACATTTTATACAGCGTTGTTTTTATTCCAGACATATTTTTTTTTCAATCTTTCAACATCACAATAAGTTAAGCTAGCTCACTGATGCAGATGGCGTGCTAACTAGCCGTACATGCAAAGTGCAGCTTATTCTTTAGCAGACTAGAAACAGATCTTTATCCTGATTGTACTTTTGTTAGAGATATTTAACAAAAGGTTCATTGTCATCATAAGAAAATATAGTTTTTCTCACGGTTTTCCTTTCATTACCAATTATCTTCTATCTTTCTTTCTTTTGAGATTACATAACTCCGTACATGAGCATCGACAAAGCATCATTCATGTGGTGTGGACCTGGTCTACAAGTGAAAGATACCCAATAAGGTGAAATGTTGAGCAACAGCTTTAGATAGAACAGACTGTCAACGCGGGCCATCTGGGTGTATGTGAATCCATCTGGGTGCATGTCTCCTGGGGGAGGGAGTCAACTTCTCTCAACTGTAGCTTATATATTATGATTGTGTACTTCTTTAAAGTATTCAATGTTTCTTACTCGACTTTAAATCCATGGTGGATCTTTTCTTTTTAACAGGTAAAGAGAGCTAATATTAATGAGCACGGTCATTAAAATGTGCTTTGATCCTGCATCCATCATGGGAATATGTTAAAAAAAAGACAAAATAATGAATACATAAAAACTAGTGCTGTGAAAAATAACGCGTTAACTCAGTTAATCCAATTACAGGTTTAACTAGTTTTTTTTTTTAACGCATTTAACGCATGCGCAGAATGAGCTTCCAATCCGTCTGTTGTTGGTCGTTGGGACGAAAAAAAAGTCACTTGCAAAATGAGCTTCCAATCAGTGTTGCCAGGTCCGCGGTTTTCCCGCGGAATTGGGCTACTTTTGAAGTGTTGCCGCGGTTTGAATTTCTTGTCCGCTGGTTCGGGTAGACCTATTTTGCATGCAAATTACATGAATATCTTTAAATAAAAATCCATATTTTAAATGAAATAATTTATTTCTACCCAAATCCGACCAAACTGACTCCAGATCAGCACGTACACACATGGACATGGGACACGCCCACATACACACACGCACCTAAAGCTCTCGCCGCTCTCAGTCTCCCGCGACCCGCTCGATCCCAACTCTGGTCTGGTAGTTAGTGTAGCTAGCTACACTGGAGAAACATGCCACCCGGTAAGTGGGCTAAATACGGGAAGAAATATACGAAAGAATGGGAAAGTGAAAACGGAATTAAAGAATGGATAGAACGTGTGGCTGGGGATGATACCAAAGCTTTTTGTCGGTACTGCAAAACCGAGATTCGTGCGCACCACAGTGATCTCCAAAACCACAGCAAAACAAACACATTCGAAATGCTGCTCCGTTCTCCAGTTGTCGAGTGCGTACATTGTTTGAACTATAAGTATATGATAAAAATATAGTGAAGCAACATAAGGTGTTTCAGTTGAAATAAGGTATTGCATTAACTACAGTAAATGCATATGAAGTAAAAACAGTACATTCATGTTGTCCAGGCAGGGAGGAAGAGAGAAAAGGGAAGAGAAAGCCTCAAGACAAAGCAACAGGTTTGTTTGTCCGTCAGTGAATTGGTCTACACCTTCACAGAGCTATATTTTATTCATGATAATATACTGTATCTAATTACACAAGGCCATTTTAGGACCTAGGTGAAATAACTTTCGGGAAAACTGCTTTTAATGCTGGCATACTAACCATTTGTTGTTACTTTGTAGATATTACAATACATTTGGAAATGATAGCAATGTTGTTGGACTTTAAAAGCAGTGTATATGGTTTGGCACAGGCATATTTTGAGTTCTGATATTGGGCTTGTTTTTTGGGCTTGTTTTATTGGCCATTGGGCTGGTTTGGGCTGGTTTTGATTGGCCATTGGGCTGGTTTTGTCACACAGACCTGGCAACCCTTCCAATACACCACTTCAATCTGAACTCTGTCCGCTCTCATGCAGACGGTCTGTTCATCGGTAATGATCCTTCCGCAGGTTCACCTACGGAAACCTTGTTACGACTTTTACTTCCTGTAGATCAGGGTCTCAACCAGTGGTGTAGTAGGGATTTTTTTACTGGGGGGACGCTATTTTAATTAGGTCATCCCAAACAATGCCACATAAGTGCGCACGCGTGCAGTGCAATCACAAAACGGGCAGACAGGTCTACAGAAACCACCGGTATGCCTAGTCCTACTTTAGTTGCTGCAAAAAATCTGTGTTACTCACCGTTGAAATCATTCAGAGGAAACGCCACAGTGGGTCTGGATCCTTGCCAGATTCGGCTGCAGCCTGTCGTGACCTCTTGTCTTCAGCTGAGCGATGTCGTCTCAGCCAAGTTGTTACATATCCTGTCGGATCCCACTGGGTCAGAGGTGGACCATGTAGCTTTATGAACATCAAGGTGGATACCCGTTCAACCAGCAACCTGTTGCGCGTTGGGGTGATGATCAGATTCATCTGGCTGAATCCCTTTCACATTCTGCCGTGCTGCATGGTATCAGTCTAGTGCAGTTCATCAAGGGCCTGAGCTCGGCAGGTGTAGCATCGTCTACAGTGCTCTCCACAAAGTCTCGGAATGCATTTATTGCACTTACAGTCGGCAGCCTGAATCGTTGGCACAGTTCACTCACTTGCACCTCTCCGTAGCCAGGCGGCATGGTCTGAGCTGGTGGCCAGTTGTCGCGTTCCAGGACTTTCAGTTGAGCGAGCAAGTGAACATAGTCTGTGTCCGACTGGGCCTGCGAGGCTGCTCCACGAGATGATGCAGTAGTGAACATTCTATGGCTAAGGTTGTTGCTTTGACTCCGGAGAAATTGTTGACGATTGATGGTGACGATTTTGGAGTTGTCTGTGAGCACAACTGTGCCCAGTCTGCCTTCTGATATGGCATTTTCAGCTGGAAGGACCTTGGTCCCAGGTCGCCGAATGCTCCGGTGGATCAGTTTGTCGGCGTAGGCTACTGATGTCGTGCGCTTTTGCAAACATTCTGACAACAGGGCTAACTCATTCAGTGTATCACACATGAGCGCTAAATCTAAAAGGAACTGCTTTGAAGTCAGCCGCTTTAACAGACCTTCATACAGCTTTCGATCGTTTGCTGATCGTTTCTCATCTGTCTTCGCAAATCTAAAGTGTGCACATAGTGACTCGAAGTTATTCCAAACAGCGGATACTGTGCGATAGGAGCTGGCCACCCATCTCGTGCTCAACACACGGCCTATTTTTCCTATTTGTTTATGCAAATCAGCAGCACACTCAGCCAGCTCTCTCTGGTTTAGGGTTTAGGGTTTTCCGACTATATCTGGATTAAAACACAGATTAGCACTTCAGTGGCACTTAGATAGCACTTACTTATGGTACTTTTGTAGTTCGACTATGTTGAGGAAATGTTACTTCCTGTATTCTTGTTGTACTCTAGGTTGTTCTTAGTTTGTACTCTAGGCTTGGATAAAAGCGTCTGCTAAATGACATGTAATGTAATGATCTGCTGTACAAAGTGTATAACATTTTTGTTGAAAAAATACCACCCGGAATCGCTGTTTTTGCAGGACTCTGGCGCAGCGCCGTCTGCTTTTTGCATCACGAGCGTGATGACGAATCATAATAGAAATATTTTTTATTTTTTATTATAATTACTGTGAAATGTATTATGTTGTCATTATGACAACACATACACACTTGCAACTGATAACACTGGCAATGATTTTTATATTTATTAGACTATTTAAAAAAAAAAAAAAAAAAATCATGCTCCAAATAAGTACTGCGGTCAACACTACACCACCGTGGTCTCAACACGTCGATTGCGACCTGCCAGACTGATCGCGTAGTGTCGGTGAATCGCATGACATTAAAAAATTTTGGCCGCCCCTGACTGATGTTCTCGGTATAGCACGTCTTTGTTCTTTTATTAAACTAAACGTCTGTTGTTGATCGTATCTCCACAGCAGCATGTCATCTGTCTCTACGCGTTGCGTTAACATATCGATCTCCGTCTGGCGCGCCACAGAGCTCCGTGCGCGCTTCACTTGTCAATCTGTCCACCTTTATCATGGTGGAGTTAATGGTTGACAAACAAGAAAAATGCTCTGTTTAACAGTTCCTAAATTGGCATGGGAAATGACTGATGCAGCTGTGTTCAGGACAATCAGACTTCCATTATCCTGGGAATCAGACATATCTACGTTCCCAATTTGGAGATATTTCAAATTAAAAGTCCTAAATCTTTACTTAGAAATCGGTCATTTCTTTCATGTTTGAAGTGCTTTATATACATTTTTCCCCATAATGCCCGGCATTGACTGATGCAGCTGTGTTCAGGACAATCTTGACTTCCATTATCCTGGGAATCAGACAAATCTACGGACCCAATTTGGAGATATTTCAAATTAAAAGTCCAACATCTTTAGAGAAATCGGTCATTTCTTTCATGTTTGAAGTGCTTTATATACATTTATATACATTTTCCCCATAATGCCCGGCATTGACTGATGCAGCTGTGTTCAGGACAATCCAGACTTCCATTATCCTGGGAATCAGACATATCTACGGACCCAATTTGGAGATATTTCAAATTAAAAGTCCAAAATCTTTAGAAATCGGTCATTTCTTTCATGTTTAAAGAAATCGGTCATTTCTTTCATGTTTGAAGTGCTTTCTCTATGTTTTTCCCCATAATGCCCGGCATTGACTGATGCAGCTGTGTTCAGGACAATCTTGACCTCCATTATCCTGGGAATCAGACAAATCTACGGACCCAATTTGGAGATATTTCAAATTAAAAGTCCAACATCTTTAGAGAAATCGGTCATTTCTTTCATGTTTGAAGTGCTTTATATACATTTTTCCCCATAATGCCCGGCATTGACTGATGCAGCTGTGTTCAGGACAATCCAGACTTCCATTATCCTGGGAATCAGACATATCTACGGACCCAATTTGGAGATATTTCAAATTAAAAGTCCAAAATCTTTAGAAATCGGTCATTTCTTTCATGTTTAAAGAAATCGGTCATTTCTTTCATGTTTGAAGTGCTTTCTCTATGTTTCTCCCCATAATGCCCGGCATTGACTGATGCAGCTGTGTTCAGGACAATCCAGACTTCCATTATCCTGGGAATCAGACAAATCTACGGTCCCAATTGGGAGATATTTCAAAGTAAATGTCCTAAATGTTTACAAGTAATCGGTAATTTACTTAATGTTTGGCGTGCATTATATGTTTACCGAAAATCTGGGAAATAATTTGGGAATTGTTAATAAACGATTTACCTTCAACTTCCACTGATATGCATGCAAACTAATACATTGTTTCACACACACACACACACACACTGACAGACAACATAGACACACACGCACACACACACACAGGCAGACACACCCTCATATGCACACACACAGAATGACAGACACACATGCACACAGACACACACACACATACACACACAAACACATGCACACACACATACACACACACATACTCTGCAGACTGACCCTTGACCTCCCAATTGTCTTTCAGATATAATCCTACTGCTTTATATTTAATATATTATATTTACCTAAATACAATACTTTGAGGTCATGAGGGGAATCCCCTTCAAAACTTTCACAAGAGAGAATTGTCACCGTGCCAATAACCCTTATACGATCCTTAAAACCAGTCTTTTAGTTAATTTGTCATACTTTCAATCAACTCAAAGAAGTGGATCCTTTTCATATTCAAAGAAGTCAATTGACAGATCAAGGCTCAGTCTGCAGAGTATGCATATGTGTGTATGTGAGTGTGTGTGTGTGTGTGTGTCTGTCTGTGTGTGCGTGAAATAATGTATTAGTTTGTACAACATTAAAGTGGAAGCTAAGGTAAATCATGTTTTAAACATTGCCTAAAATATCTCCCAATTGGACCAGAGATTCTGATTCCCAGGATAATGGAAGTCTGGATTGTCCTGAACACAGCTGCATCAGTCAATGCCGGGCATTATGGGGAAAAATGTATAAAGCACTTCAAACATGAAAGAAATGACCGATTTCTAAAGATGTTGGACTTTAATTTGAAATATCTCCAAATTGGGTCCGTAGATTTGTCTGATTCCCAGGATAATGGAAGTCAAGATTGTCCTGAACACAGCTGCATCAGTCAATGCCGGGCATTATGAGGAAAAACATATATAAAGCACTTCAAACATGAAAGAAATGACCGATTTCGTAAACATTTAGACTTTACTTTGAAATATCTCCCAATTGGGAACGTAGATATGTCTGATTCCCAGGATAATGGAAGTCAGGACTGTCTTGAACACAGCTGCATCATTCATTTCCTGGAACTGTTGGGGAAATCTATATACAGGATTTTTTTAATATACAAAAGTCTGAGTTTTATTTTTATAAACTCTTCCTTGGTACAGTAAACACGTTTTAATGTTAGCATAATTTAAGCTAAATCTCATAAACGATCTATAAAGATTCAAAATCAGTTAATTGTTTACTTGTATATGCTAGTGTATGATTTGTCGACATCTTATTTTGAAAAACGGATGTTGTGTCACGTAGTTCTTTCCGCTAACTTTGCAAAACCGGATGTTGTGTCACGTGAATCCGTCCGCTAACTTTATCAAAACCCTCGCGCGCTCCCGATCGAATGCGTTTACCGTCAACATCAGTCTATAGGCGCACAGAAATTTAAGTGTCGGCTGAGTTGACCACGGAGATCCGAGTGTCGGCTGAGTTGACCGCAGTAAATAAGTGGGGGTACGGCGTACCCCCGCGTCCAACGCCCACTACACCACTGGTCTCAACACGTCGATCGCGACCTGCCAGACGATCGCGGCGTAGTGTCGGTAGATCGCATGACATTAAAAAGATTGGCCCGCCCCCTGACATGTTCTCTATAGCACGTCTTTGTTCTTTTATTAAACTAAACGTCTGTTGTTGATCGTATCTCCACAGCAGCATGTCATCTCTGTCTCTACGCGTTGCGTTAACACTTATCGATCTCCGTCTGGCGCGCCACAGAGCTCCGTGCGCGCGCATCGGGACCGAGCAAAAAAAAAGTCACTTGTCAATCTGTCCACCTTTATCATGGTGGAGTTAATGGTTGACAAACAAGAGAAAAATGCTCTGTTTAACCCTCCTGTTACCTTTACATTTACGAACATATTTTACCCTCGGGGTCAATTTGACCCCAGCAATTAAAACCTCCAGAAAATTATTAGAATTAATATTGCTTCCCAAGTTTAAGTGTGAGGTACTTTATGTTTGTTTGTTGACTGCCTAAATAGCCCTTTAAATAAATAAAAAAGTTGATATTTCTGATATGTTTGACACAGTGAAAAACAGCCTGGGGTCAAATTGACCCCAAAGAACACCGACATTAAACATTGAATGGGGTCAAATTGACCCGAAAGGTAACAGGAGGGTTACACATTCTGTTTAGGATGAAGATGTATTAATGTTCCATATGGAAGAAAACTGCTAAATAACTGCTGAGTTGCAGCACCATTGTATAGAAGAATGTATAAATGTATATATCCGTCTTTTGTTATAAATCTCTATGTTCTCACAAAATATACCGAGAATATCGGTAATATGTGATTAATCATGATTAATCCACAAAAACCTGTGATTAACCCGATTAAAAATTGTAATCGTTTCACAGCCCTAATAAAAACATTAAAAAAACGCTTGATTAAGTTATTGTGAATTAAATTTTCCCAGAAAAAAGAAGAAGAAAAAAGCCCACATCTTTACATGAGAATGAGTATGGAGACTCTTATTTCATCATTGGAAAATCACCAAGGGATTGTGTGGGCGTATTTTCTTAATCATTTTACTTCAGAGTGCCAAGATTATATCTCATTGTAAATTTAGTCATCGCAAGGAAAACAGCCAGAGACACATCTTCCCACTATTCCACAGACAAAGTGGGCTGGGGAAAAGGATGATCCAAGGACAGGGTTTAAAAAAACCAAAGGCCTGGATCTCTTTGTCTCCCGGTAATATCGCCGAGTGGATTCAAACAACCCCCTGAAGCTGAGCTCAGCCGAGCTGCGATCGCGGCGTGATAACAACCAGATGGATCAATACAAGTGTTGTAAAGGTTAAATGATGTTATGTTGTTCCTTGTTATTGGACACGGCATGTCACACTACATGATACTGAAACCTTGTTCTGCCCTTCCTCTTCTCCTGCTCCAGGTTGGGTTGAGGCCGAGGCCCCGCGGTGATCCCAAGAAGAGGGTCAAGTGGTGAAGACTTCGCCCACTCAGTCATGAGCCGTCGCTCGCCACGGTGATTTATCCCATAGCTTCAGCTTAAAGCTGCAATAAATACCATTTCAACTGCCTCACAATCGAAATGGCCATCATATATTTGTTGGACTTTTTCTTGGATTAACTCCTTCTTTGCTTTAAATAGCTAGCCAATGTGCACATGTGCCACTTCCTCCAACCAGGAAATCCTAATAAGATCAATACAGTTTCCATGTAGGATTTATAGATTCTGAACCACAAGATGATTATGTGACAATAGCATTCAATGAAACAAAAACATATAAATCAAAAATGCTTTTATTTTTGGTGTTCTACATTTTGTGTTAAGTCCACCAGCTAATTACGTTCACCCGCTGCTCCAGCTGTACGTCACTCACTGATGAGCCGTCCAGAATGCAAACCGGCAGCAGACCAGGATCAAGTAGCGCAGGGTCAAAGTTCACTGACTGAACTATTTATTTAAATGGCCTACACACCTGCTCAGGTGTTTTCAATTTAGGCTGACGAGAACCCTCTCTGCTCGTGGTGAACTCGGATGGAGCTGTAATGGGAGTTTGATGAGGTCGACAAAATATAGACACTTTAAAAAAAGAATGATAACGGTGTAACCTGCCCCACCCCAAGTCGCAACAAGAACTACAAGGAGAATCAAGTAGATGTCACAGCGTGTAACCTCCACACAGTCATGAGAGGAAGACTAATCAGCTAAAATAATTGTGGGTGTACAAATAGCGGGAAAAGGGCTTAAATGGACAGCTCGCAGGAAAATCTAAAATACATTGGTCCTCTTACCTGTAGTGCTACTCATCAATCTGGATTTGTTTCAGTGTGAGTTGCCTGTGAAGAAGTCTGTCTTCTCGCCATTATCATGGGACAGTATGGCACTCACATAGGTGGCAGCCCTTTGGATCTAAACTATAGTTCTGACATGAAACTGCTCTGTGGATTAACTTGAGTAACCAGGTCATGATTTCTGGAAAGAGACTCTGCATGCTGTTGAGTTTGTATTGTCATTTAGTCCCATTATATTACAGAGATTATCGAGAAGACAGACATGTATCCCCAACACCCAGTTAACAAATAGCACGCCATATAAGAGGGAATATTTGCTTTGATTTTAGGCCAGGGGTATTCAATTAGAATTCACTCATGCAAAGTTCCGTCAGAATAATGTCTACATTGTTTCGTCCAATATGGAATTAGCCTAGCGGCTATATTAACGTCTGTATGTAGTCAACGACTGACTGATAGAAAGTTCAATTAAAAAATATGTATGGTCCTTTTTCAAATTGAACTGGATGAATTAATGAATGGATAAGTAATACATGCACGGTGGGGTCGTGGCGAGCACTGCCAGCTCACAGCAAGAGGCAACAAGTTCACTTGGGTAGTCCTTCTTTGTGGAGTCTGCATGTTCTCCGTGGGTTCCCTTCGGGTTCTCTGGGTTCCTCCCAGTCCAAGGACATGCAGCTCAGGTTAATTGGACTCTAAACTGCGCGTGAGCGTGAATGTGAGCGTGAATGGTTGTCTGCCTCTTTATGAGCCCTAAGATGGACTGGTGACCAGTCCAGGTGAACCCTGTACCACCCAATGTCAGCTGGGATCTATGGGGTCATATCAGTCTCAATAATTGCTAATGCACACAGAGAGTCTCACAAATACATTCCATTGCACACATGAATAAATTACGATTTATAGAAATGTAAAAGAAACATCCCAAATATATTTCTGCATTTCGATTTTTCTCTTTGTTTGGGGATTCGATTTGAGGGATCGAGTCTACCGCCCCATGACCCTGAAAAGGAGAAGTGGATAATGGAATGGAATTGAACATACTCGAACAATAAATAAATGATCTTCTCTCATTTCAAGTAAAATGACTGGAATAAAAAAAAAGTAAAAAATAAAAAAAATAAAAAAAATAAAAGTGCATCATAGAATGAATGAGCAGAATTGTGCTGCAGCTTCAAATGTTGTTTGATCAGGTGTGAGAGATGTCTCTCTATTCTTGGTTCAAGGTTCTGAACCAAGAATAGAGAGAACCTGTTCCGTTTCTCTTTTTGGAGAACGCCACATGGAATAACTTCTCTGACTCTCTCTCCCGTCCCCCATGTGTGTTCATCTCCAGTGGAGAGCACAATTTTTCAGATTAAATATATTTGATTGACTGAAAGAGTGCCGTCTAAATGTAATCATTCTCAATTATCTATCAGTTTTATACAACTGCGTCTGGATCGGGACCCCAACTGGCGGTCCTTCTATTAGTGACCCCTGTTTTAAGGTGCACTGTCCCTTTAAGCTATTTTCTCATTTGAACTCAATATCTGTGGTATCAGGTCAGGACATTGTCCAGAGTCGCCCTTTAACACAGTTAACCCACAACAGGAGATGTTAAGATGCGTTGTCATGGTGGAAATACTGCGTGGTCTATAGGTTCCTAATTTGGTCATAAACATATCAGCGTCGGCTCTTAAAGTGAATATACTTCCCCAATCAAAAACACAACTCCGGTCTCCATAAACTCTTGAGATGCTTACAGTTCTTCTACAACTACAGTTTACCAGGATGATCCTCTGATTACAAATGCTAAATTACGTCACACACATTTACATTTCTTGCAAATCTCTGCTTCTCTTACTTCCAGAATTGATCAGCTGTACCGGAAGCATTTCCTTCCCCCCGCTGTACCACGTGTTTACCCGTAATACCGCAGAGGACCGTGGCTCACATTACCAGGCGCATTAGCACATCCAGGAACTAGAACGGGCACTCGGTAGAGCGCATACCTTCGCATATCACAAGATTGGGCATTGAATTATGAACATGTTGGCATTAGTTGCATGCCAATTGGATAAAAATTGACTGCGCTATGGTAAAAAAAAGATGTTGACCTTTCCATGACCTTGACCTTGACCTTTGACCCGATTGATCCCAAAATCTAATCAACTGGTCCCCGGATAATAAACAATCATCCCACCAAATTTCATGCGATTCGGTTCAATACTTTTTGAGTTCTGCGAAAGATTTTGACCTGTTCATGACCTTTGACCTTTGACCCGATCGATCCCAAAATCTAATCAACTGGTCCCCGGATAATAAACAATCATCCCACCAAATTTCATGCGATTCGGTTCAATACTTTTTGAGTTCTGCGAAAGATTTTGACCTGTTCATGACCTTTGACCTTGACCTTTGACCCGATTGATCCCAAAATCTAATCAACTGGTTCCCGGATAATAAACAATCATCCCACCAAATTTCATACGATTCGGTTCAATACTTTTTGAGTTTTGCGAATAACACGCATACAAATAAATAAATAAATAAATACACGGCGATCAAAACATAACCTTCCGGCATTTTCAATGCGAAGGTAATTAGCAGCTTAGTCTTTACTTGCTGCATGTTGACGACTCCGTCTCTTGTTTCTGAGGTGCGCGACGTGGCAGTCCTGGAGGATTATCAGTGCTCCAAATTACATAACTGAGCTAATGAGATACACACTCATTAGCTGGCGGAGTGAAATATTCCCCGGCTCCCTGCGGACTCCCCTGCACATCCCCGCCTTGGGAGAGCAGAGCAGAGCACGGGGAGGATAAACGGAGAGAGGAAATGGATGGAGATGTATCGGCACCAAAAGGCTCTGACTGACATGTCGCTAATAAGCTGTAATTGTTCAGCCAGTGGATTGGAGCTCCTCTCACAGTGGACCCAGGTGAAAGGGACTTCTTAAGGGGAGCAGTTTGCTACACTGCCTCATTAAATAGAGGCTAAAAGCGGCTCGCCGTGTGTATGTTTGTGGATGTATATCAACAAACCGTATTGCAGGGTTGTTATAATAGTTGCCCGTGGACAGGGACCCTGAATATTATTCCTACCAATTCAATACTGAACAGCGTGATTGTTGACTTTGTGATCGTGAGAGTGAAACTGAGACCAAACAAGCACTTTGGGATGGAGCAGCACTTAGGACCGGTGGTTTGCTCCACACTCTCGCACAGTGCAGAGAATTGAGGTCACGCCGTCATTTGTATTCATGGTAATATGGCGCTGCAAATAACGGTCAGGTTGGTTTAAAGCTCCGCGCTCCAGAAGTGTGTTTTTGCTTCTCAGCCCCGCTGTTAAAAAACCCCAACCTATTGATTGATACCAGAAGCAAATGTATTGTTTTGGTGCGCCGCGGGGCCCTGCTGGTCACGACGAGGGTGTGAACGATTGGTCACGCTTGCACCTGTTGTCTGAGTTATTACGTGTTCTGTTTACTCCGCGTGAAGCCGCCATCGACGGAGACCCGAACACGGGGCCTTCACACGACTGCGCTTTAACGGTGGAGATTTACAGGCGACGCATATCTTCAAATGCCCAAAAGTCTGAAGAGTAAACATTTCCCATAAAAGCCAGTCGTCCCGATCTTCACCACTCTGATGAGAGGCTAAATGGAACTAAATATGCTCCAGTACAACACAAGACTTGGAATTAAAGTCCATCCTCGTGAAAAGAGGAGACAACCTAACTAGAGGGGACAGATTCACTGCATTATTTATCATGTTACAATGAGCTTATCCCTTAATTACGGCATGGTAATTCCCTTATGGATGTCAACTGTGGGTTTTTTCTCTTCCCCCACCTCTCTCTCTCCATCCAAATTAAAATCTACGCGGGCTTCTTTATCATTCTAACTACTGTATATTACCTCCAGTGCTAATAATGAGGCTTTTAAAAGACACTTACCTCAGAAAGCTAATTGTTTTTGTTTGATTTTGGTGACACTTTATCAAGACGGGCTGTTAATTAATAGCAATTATACATTAACTATTAAAGGAGGCACCTTATTAATTAATGGCCTCAGATGCAATTAAATTACAGATGCACACACCAATTTAGCAACGAACTTTCCTTAATCCTGCGTAATTTCAAAGGGATTTCAGAAAGGGGGGGGAAAGCGATTCTATTATAACGACGGCAGTAGGTGTTAATTAAGAAGTAACTAGCGGGTGCATCTAATATGTGTGTGTGTGTGTGTGTGTGTGTGTGTGTGTGTGTGTGTGTTTGTGTGTGAAGGTTTTTTTTCAGGGGGGAGGGGGTGCTGGATGTATTTATGCAACAGAAACACAACGTGGGAATTCACCCTGCAAAACGAGGCCACCTTCTGCTGGTGTTCTCTTGTGCTTCTGCTTGACTTGCTTCTATCTGCAACCCCCCCCCCCCCCTCCCCCCCTCCATTCCCCTCCCACCGCTATATTCTGTATGCGCCTCTTAAATCTGTATCTCTTAGGTAGAGTTTTCGTTTCGCTAAAGGAAACAAGAAGCGGAGTCGTCGTGCTGCCGCTGAACGTGGTCGCTCATGGTCCAGCGCCTCCTTTGTACGGTTCTTCTACCTTTGAGATGAGGTGCTGGATTCTCCTTTCAAACATCCAAGGCTATACATAACACAAGGAAACTATTTGTAGCATTATGTTTACTTCGTTTACACATTTAAGTGTTTCTTTTCAACAATTTGCCTAACGGCCCATTCATTATAAAGATGGTTACCCTGCTGTGCTCCATGATCCTGCTGTGGTCTAAGACCCTGCTGTGGTCCGTGACCCTGCTGTGGTCCATGACCCTGCTGTGGTCTAAGACCCTGCTGTGGTCCGTGACCCTGCTGTGGTCTAAGACCCTGCTGTGGTCCGTGACCCTGCTGTGGTCCGTGACCCTGCTGTGGTCCATGACCCTGCTGTGGTCTAAGACCCTGCTGTGGTCTAAGACCCTGCTGTGGTCGGTCCATGACCCTGCTGTGGTCGGTCCATGACCCTGCTGTGGTCTAAGACCCTGATGTGGTCTAGGACCCTGCTGTGGTCTAAGACCCTGCTGTGGTCGGTCCATGACCCTGCTGTGGTCTAAGACCCTGCTGGGGTCTAGGACCCTGCTGTGGTCTAAGACCCTGCTGTGCTCCATGACCCTGCTGTGGTCTAAGACCCTGATGTGGTCTAGGACCCTGCTGTGCTCCATGACCCTGCTGTGGTCTGTGACCCGGCTGTGGTCTGTGACCCAGCTGTGGTCTGTGACCCGGCTGTGGTCTAAGCCCCCCTAAAATAGGCCTAACGGCGCCCCTGACGTTCACCTTCTCCTATGTTTATAGAAGATGCAGCTCATAGGGGGAAATATCCAAGTCAACACGATTATGTTTATAGTAAATCCATATTGAGAAGGAAACGAGGCTTGTTGCCCATCGGGTCCTGCAGAAGGGGGCCGGTGGTACGGTGGGATCGATAGTCGTCCACACTCCAGAGACACACAATTACCTGCACTCAAAGTGTGTTGCATCAATATCAATTAAAATATTGGTATTGGTCAGAGAGATCGGGAATCCTAATTCAGTTCAGCAACAACTGATCCACTATAATAGAGTCGTTTAGAGCCCAAACAAATAGCTGAACAATCAATTAGATGATCAACAGAACATTCATTTGTATTAATTAGTTGTATTTTAATAATTCACTGATTTACTTGTGTAAATGTAAATGTAGTTAGTTGCTGCCCTACAACTGTCTGATTGGACCGCAACATCTTACGAGTTATAATTCATCATTATGGTGTGGAGTATGATTTTCTTTATGAATGTGCACACGCAGCTTGGCCGTCCTGACCCGTGTGATTCAGACGTCGGCTGTTTACGCCTGCGTACATGAAACGCACAACGGCCTCATTTGTGTTTAGTGAACTTAAAAGCATGAATATGCTACACTGGGAAACCACAATTACAAAAGTGCCTTCAACAACAATTTGTTTGTTGGGTGACAGAACATTAAAAGTGCGACGACTCCAATGAGCGCACAAAGCTAACAAACACTTATTAAAAACTATTTCAATCCCATTTTGATCCCCCAAGACATCCGATCAGTAACACGTCCCTGATCGGAGAAGAAACCGTCAAACCAGCAATTAGTGCAAATTAACAGACTCTTTTCTTTTTTTAAAGGAAAAAAAAAAGTCTGCTTAGAAAATGGCTGCTTTGTAGTTCAAAACAATATTCCCACTTTGGCCTTAGAGTTGGAGTGTTTCCAGCAAATGCTTAAATCCTAAAATAAGTGCTGCAATCTTCTGGCACAGACACACTGTAATGCTTTAAAAACAATTTAGCAACTGTCATCGCCGTAATTACAGTAACTAATTACCATCCTCAGCAAACAAATAGCTTAACATAATACGCAGGCCCAATCAATTTTGAAGAAATGCAAATTCTGAAAAAGAAAAAAGACGACATTTTGGCAAACCTGAAAGAATTACAAGGAAATAACACTTTGTTTTATCCGCACATAATTCCCAGGGAATATAATATCATAAATATTTGCATTCAGTTCTTATCAGGACATTTGCATTTGCTTCTTATCAGCCGGCGAGCCAGGCGCTGGCAGATAGGGAGAGCTGCCTCCATTTCTAATGAGTCACGTCGCAGGCTGATATCATATTTTGGCTAGAACTTTATCACCAAAACGAGGAGGTCATTTTCTCCTGGAGTTGGCTCATCTTGGAACTGTCTTTGAGTTTTTTTCTATTTTTTTTCTCTGATGTGATTCAACTGAGATTCATTTTTTTAAAGCCCACAAAAAGGATTATTTCCTCTCCTACCCCAACAGTCCCATATCAGTGGCACGTATGCTTGCAATGATTATCATTCTGTCATAAAATATTTCAGTTTTATCAGAGTATTATTTTATTTGCCACAGCATCCCTCGGAACAGAGACTGGGGAAGGGAAGGAAACACACACACACACACACACACACACACACACACACACACACACACAGCTCATCTGCATGAAAAGCAGTGGATGAGGGAGACTCTGTTCCACCATCTCATTTTGGTAGACATGTGCAACAGTTTCCAGGGGGTGGGGTGGGGTGGGGGGGAATTAAAGTAATCGTTTGATAACATTTTCAAAAAGGTATTCCACAATAACAATTTCATGGTGTATTGCAGAGTATAATTATAAATCAGCTTTTTGGACAGCCAAGGAACACTGGGGGTCAAGTAAAGTATCCTAGTCAAATTCTCCTCTCATTAGTGCAATCGCTACTCTCTGCTAATTATTTCACCTCTCTCTTTCTTTCTCTCTCTCTCTCACTCTCTCTCTATTATCCCGACCAAAACGCAGCATTGGGCCCGAATGAGGATTGCATACATTTTCCTCCTGTGTTGTTCTTACAAATATGCTTTGCATTAATTACAGCGCAATGTGACAAAATGTTTTGATGTCATGTAATCGCGCGTATGTCAAAAATGCATTTATATGCATGCTCTTTTTTCTTCTTCATGCAATTGGGCAGTTGACTTTTTTTCTTCTTTTTTTACCCCCAGTTTTGAGTGCAATTAAAAGGCAAAATGCATTTTCCTTGCCCACAGTGAGAAAGAGGGAAGGGGGTGGGGTGGTGGGAGAATAATTGAGAAAACTCAAAAACACAGAGTAATCATTGAAATGCGCTGTAAGGAATGGATGTGACACATAAATGATTTGCTCTCCCGAGTAATTCACATGTAAATCAAAAGCAGAAAAAAAGCCGGAGATATGCCACGTCGTGATTAAACGGACGGACAACAGCAGGAGAACGACAGTGAGGAGTGTTACCAAACTAAAACAGTCATCCCTCTTCCTCTCATGTCTCTCTCTCTTTTGTGGAGAGGATGAGCTGTAAAGGAAAAAGGAAGGAGAGAGGGAGTGTATTCCTCTGGAGGTGGGTCTCGGAGAACCTCAGTTCCCTCAGTCTTCATTATGGCTCCGTGCCTGCTGCAGCTTGGAGGAGGGCAGCTGGATCACCTTAAGGATTCTCCTTCAATCTTATCTGGCTTTGTTTAAACAGAGGAGGGGAGACATTCCACTGGGCCCATGCTCTGAAGATCTATCAGGCGGCATTCACACAATCAGCAGAGCTCTTCTTTTTCCCCGAGCAGCCCAATAAACGAGAAGGTTTGGATCCCTAGCTGCACATATAGCACATATGCTATGTGTTGAGTGTTTCTGTGGTGCACCAACAAATACGTGACTGTAGATTTGGGGAGACATATTTAGAGTTCTTTGTAAACAGCAGCACATGCTGTGGCAAACTGTGCCGCTGTTAACACGGCATTAACATATCTGATGACCCCACATGGGGCGTTTTAAGAAATCTGAGCTGGTCGCTGTGCAGCATGTGGACTCTAGTGCTGACAGCATCCCTACTGGAGCTGGTGCACAGACACACACACACACAATTTAAAAAGCCCACAACTGTCTTTGGATGTATTGAACACCATAAGTAATATACAAGTGGAATATATGGTTTGTTCCATGAGAAAATTCAAATGGACAGATGGTGCCAAAATGTGCACAAATGTCCATTTTGGAGACGTCGCCTGAACTCTTTCATCTTTATTTACTCTTAACCAGTAATATATATACTGAGATCACAAAAGCTCACTTGTATGAAGGACTTAAAATGACTTAAGTATAAATAAATAAATAAACTAGAACGGGCACTCGGTAGAGCGCATACCTTCGCATATCACAAGATTGGGCATTGAATTATGAACATTTTGGCATTAGTTGCATGCCAATTGGATACAAATTGACCGTGCTATGGTAAAAAGAAGATTTTGACCGTTTCATGACCTTGACCTTGACCTTTGACCCGACCGATCCCAAAATCTAATCAAATGGTCCCCGGAAAATAACCAATCATCCCACCAAATTTCATGCGATTCGGTTTAATAATTTTTTACTTATGCGAATAACACGCACGCACGCACGCATACAAATACACGCAGATCAAAACATTACCTTTCGCATTTTCAATGCGAAGGTAATAAATGCATGAATAAATATAGGAATAAATAAATACTTAAATAAATGTATAAATAAATAAATAAATACAGGAATAAATAAATAAATGCTTAAATAAATGTATACATGAATAAATAAATACAATAATACATGAATAAATGCTAAAATAAATGTATAAATAAATAAAAGAATAAATAAATAAATGCTTAAATAAATGTATGAATAAATAAATGAATACAGGAATAAATCAATATGAGTTATACCTAAACAAGACATCATTAAATAAATCTATTTCTAGAGCATAACACACCAGGTGCATTACATTCCTGTGACAATCATGCTTTAAACAGGTTTGGACCGCCCCAGCTCATTTGCATACAAGGACACATACATGTCACACATAAATAAATGAAGAAATACGTGTGGACACATAAATAGAGATATAAATAAATGAAGAAATACAGAAATGTAGAAATATATTTATTTAATGATGTCTTGTTGAGTTATAACTTATATTTATTCATTCCTGTATTTATTTATACATTTATTCTTGTATTTATTTATTTATTTATACATTTATTTAAGCATTTATTTATTTATTCCTGTTTTTATTTCTACATTTATTTAAGCATTTATTTATTTATTCTTGTATTTATTCATGCATTTATTTAGTCATTTTAAGTCCTCCACACACATGGGTTGCCTTTATTATAACAATAACATTATTCAAATTGCCCTTGTGGTTTTAGAGATACACCCTTTTTATTTTTTATTATGTTATTTTCGAGCGGAGGCCTAAAAAAATACCTTGTTTTTCTGAAATGAATTGTTAGATTAAAGATTTTTTTAAACTAATCGATGCTTGAAAAAATAAATATGGGCAGTGATGTACGCAAGGGTCTTATATCGACTAATATGGATTAATAAAATACTCTTGCTCCTAACCCCCTTTATCAATTTGTTAGGATCCCACAAAATGTATCAAAACATAAGAGTGTGTGTGTGTGTGTGTGTGTGTGTGTTTGTGTGTGTGAGTGAGTGTGTGTAGGTGTGTGAGTGTGTGTGCATAGACACATTCACAGTACAGGATTTAGATGCACATTCTAATTCATCTAACACATGTTGTGCAGGTTAGGGCTCTGCTGGAGTCTTAAACACATTACATTGCAAGCAGTACAGACAATACAGTTTATTTTTTAATTTTGCAAACAAAAAAAGGGCCTTTATGGTTGTCTGTCATATTCATTGATTGTGTTGTTACTGTGTTTTAATTTGTGTATAATGCTTCCTTCTGTACACATTACATCTATTGCACCTGTCCATCCTGGAGAGGGATCCTCCTCTGTTGCTCTCCTGAAGGTTTCTTCCTTTTTTTTCCCCATGAAGGGTTGTTTGGGAGTTTTTCCTGATCCGATGTGAGGTTTTGGGACAGGGATGTCTATATGTACAGATTGTAAAGCACTCTGAGACAAATTTGTAATTTGTGAAAATGGGCTATACAAATAAACTGAATTTAATTTAATTGAATTAAAGATCTACTGCAACACTTAATTGGGAGCATGACATGTATACTTTCTTTCCACAGGCATTGTATGTTTAATCATGTGAGCACGATACTATATTATTAACATTATGGTACACTAATATTATAATGATCCTAATGTGTTGCACCCAATAAAGTGTTACGATGCGAGCAGAATGAATAATTAGCCTTTTAAAATGAGTTTCCTTTTAGTCCCAGCATGTAAATTAACTTCTTTGAGAGACAGTTTTAGTATATTTGTTTAGCAAATATTTTTTTATTTTGTATGTAACAGTGACAATGTTTTGACATCATCATCTTCACGCAACACTTTAAAATATATTTTGAGTAATAATAGGTGATAAGTGTACTATGCTAATGCAATGTTTAAATTTGGTATTTTTCTTTCCTTGTGTGCCACGACTGGTGAGTACACTGGTGTAATTCAAAAGAAAGTTAGATTCATTTAAAATTCACCGTATTGTAAAGTGTGAGGTGCCTCTTTCGATAAAAAAAAGAAAGCCCGTTGAGAAATTATCAAAAATGCTAAATCCAGAGAGAAATCCAAATTCCATATGCCTTTAAACTAGGCTGTGATGTCTCCGCTATAAAGTCACCATCAGAAACACACACACACACACAAACACACCCCCACACACACACACACACACACACAGCACAGGTCCAATCAGAGCAGACTGCTTTTTCGGAAGGTGGGTTTAAAGAGACGGGCGTTAAAACTGAGATGAATACATGTGCAGACGACAGTATGAGAAACAGCAAAGCATGTAAACTATAGTAGAAACCCCAAATTAAAATGTGAACCTGAAAATGAGCATGAAGTGTCCCCTTTAAATAGAAAATAAGTCCAAACTAAGACAATCCAAGCCGTAGAAGTTGCCACTACACCTTCAGTGATCCTCTGGCTGTAACACATCCACACACATTGATGAATGATACCGGATCAAGGTCAACTGAAAACAGGGGACCATTTTAACACGAGGGAAACAGGACAGCTTGGAGCTCTGGAAACAGTGTGGACGTGATTTACAGCGGGCCGTGACGACAACAATGCAGGTAGCAGCGACGGATGCCTGCAGCCTTATCTTCCATTCTGGCGCTCTATTTACATCGGTTTCCAACAAATTTAGCAGTCTATGGTGTCATTATCTTTCAAACGGCTCACTGACAGCGTGGCCGCACCCAGCTTGGTACATGTGGGGTCGGCGCATTAGAGGCCAAGTTACCAGCCTTTCTCAGAGGGGGGGGGGGGGCACTGTACAGCTGGTGAGCTGCCATCAAACCAAAGTGCTGCTAATCGCTAACTCACCAACAGCTAAAGGCCTCGCAAATGAGCGCAGAGTTGGTGTCGTGGTGTTTGCAGGTGCCCGTCCAAATCTAGAGGAGTTCGGGGCCGGTCTTTGTCTGAGGATCTGGGTCTGGCCCGCAGTCCGGCCCCAGCAGGGACCGGGATCTAGAGGATTTGAGTAGAGCTTCGGCAGCTTTTGGAAATAAGCTTGTTGGGGAGATGACGCTGTCGTGTACAGCGGTGGATCACAGTGAAGGGGGGAAGTTCAGAGAGAGCTCAGCCCCCGAATAAATAGTATGTGTAGCATTAGTTACTTTATGTCTGACACCTTGAGAAGATCAATAGAGACTGACATCTGAACTCATACTTTCCTAAGTAAGGTGGAAAAGTCACTGAAGATTCACTCAAGTCAGTTTTCTTCAGAACTTTATTGAAGACACATTGTCCAAATGAGTGCTATACCACATTCTGTAAGTGTACAATGAATATGTATTCAGGGTCTGGTAGTCGTTTACTACCAGTATCACATGTACACAAGACTTTAAATGAACAGCATTCCTAAAAGTACCCGCAATGAGTGCAAATAAAATGCCTTTATGAATCATACAAACGTATTTCCCTTGAATAAACACAGTTAATTAAATAGAGAAAACAGACTGTTCCAACAACTGTTCCTTTGCGTTGGACTGAAACTGTATTACACAACGGCATCATGAGCTAAATGTTAAGGTCACAGTGGAGATACCTCTGGGGGCAAGGGGGCTACATTTCTTTGTAGTCAGAGAACAACTGGGCCAAAACCCGTTGTTTACAGTCCGATCAGCAACTTGAGAGAGATGACGGATTGTTTCACAAGTTTACCAGCACAAAGCCAACAGAATCAAATCGTCATCAGCTGATTGGTTCCCAGATGGCTAAGGTGCTCCACCCCTTTTGCTCTCCACACAGACCGTTCACCTGCCAATAATTGCTCCAACGTGATTGGTCAACATTAATCGGGCTACAAACGGAAACCAGAACATCTTGCCCTGTTGCCTTGTAATATTACATTGAACTACAATTGCTTCAAGATTATACTTGACATCAGTTTTGGTTGGAACCGGTCGTGACCAACATGTTGAAACCCTTCCCTCCCAACATGCATTGTTTCATGTTTCATTGGGCCTCACTGACTGAAGTGCTGCACTTTGATAATGCACGGCCACCCTCCACGATGACAGAGGCATCAGCGCCTTCCGTAACCCTTTTAGTTGGACGTTGCCCACACACACACGCACACTCACACAAACACACGGTGAAAATGGACTGTTTGGCGTGGGGGAAATAGCATATGATGGAGGACAGGGCCGTCGCTGGGTGGAGCCAGGCTGATTAAGTGATTGTGACCGTTCTGTCGCTGAAATGCTTTCTGCAATCCTGCAGATAACATCATCCTTGGGCTTTATCTTTGTTCTTGAACTTATTTTAAACAGTCCCCTCTGCTCTCTCTTCATTACATACTGTCCCCTCCTTTTGGCATTCAGTTTCATTACTGGCGACTTATCTCATACATCCTTCCTTTCTGTCACTCTGTTTATTGTGTGGCAGGGATTTTGAAGATTAGCCATCCCTCCGTACCCCTTAGCAGTACTGTATCATGAAGACTGCACCACAGTGTGCTGCGCTAGGAAGGAGCTAAATATGTTTATAGTTGGAGTAAATTAATTAGACTATCTAAAGACAGATAGCAGAGAAAGGCTGTGCGTTTAATTTTAAATGGCATATCTGCAATGCATTCTTTCTTTTCTTTTTTTGCACTCTATAATCCGGCGAGTATTTACGCTGCCTGCTCGTATGATATTACCATTTGAAGCAGATTATTTGCATATAGGTTGCAAAGTATGAAAAGGACGTCTGATGTTATTTTGATTGATGAAGAAAAGTGTGCATTGAATCAAGCGATACGGAGTCGTCCTATTAGAACAAGACCAGGGCTGCCTGGCTGGGATTTAAGGCTCAATGCAGCGGCATCCTATTTATGCTTAGAAATCAAGGCCTCATCACGCTCATATCCGCTGTGCACATAAGTCATGCAGTTGTGCTGATATATATGAGGATTGCTCCCGAATGGCCCCTTTATGACACCATGAATGCTCCATTAGGAGGACATTTAAACATATCGCTGAATGCATTCTAGAGTATCTCGGTAAGGGGAAGAACAAGTGATGGAACTGAAGCTGTTTACTGTCCCTCTATCCCTCTTCTGGGAAGATGTGTGGAATTACACCGTGTGAGATGAGAATGAGAATATACATAAATGAATCTATGCATGAGATCAATTTTGAGTCTCTGTGTATGAAATGTGGCTCTCGTGATTCCATTTTTCACTCTTTATGTTTTTGTGCAAATGTTTAGCACATTTCACTTGTGTTGAGCAAATCCAAAAAAGAAACCCAATTTTATTCAATTCAATTCAGTTTATTTGTATAGCCCAATTTCACAAATTACAAATTTGTCTGGAGTGCTTTACAATCTGTACACATAGACATCCCTGCCCCAAAACCTCACATCGGATCAGGAAAAACTCCCAAATAACCCCTCTAGGGGGGAAAAATGGAAGAAACCTTCAGGAGAGCAACAGAGGACGATCCCTCTCCAGGATGGACAGGTGCAATAGATGTAATGTGTACAGAAGGACAGATTTAGAGTTAAAACACATTCAATGAATATGACAGAGTGTATGAATAGTTCATAGAAGGCATATTCCACGATTGACACCTCCACGATCCATCAGGCAGATGGAGGTAGAGAGGAGGAGTGGGCGGAGTCTCAACAGTGGGCGGAGATTTTAGCAACAAAAATAAGGATAAATGGTTAAATAACAGGACTAATGCTACGTTCACACCAAAAGCGGTGTGATTTTTTGTGACGGCCAAAACACGTAAGTTTACTTACACGACCATTTACCTTGTTCACACCAAAAGCGTTGCGAAGCTCCGCGAGGGGCGGGGCTTATCTTCGTGGCTTGTCTCCGTAAAAAACTTTATATTTTCCGCCATCCACCATGGAAGATTTAAGCACTAGTTCTGCTTTATACTTGTTGTGGACATCTAACATCTAACACCCTCATGTTGGGTTCATAACATCACCCGTCGGCTCACACAGCTCGGTCACTTTCACCGATGAAGTTACTGTTACGTCTGAAAGACTTCCGCTTCCAGCGCTACGAGAGCAGAACATCTAACGCCCGCAAGTTTGGGTTCATAACATTATAGGATATATATTATATATATATATATTTTTTATTAAAATCACCCATGCCTGTTTTATTCTCTGCGATTCTGGTACTCATAAGAGGTTGTAGTAAAGAGCTCCAGGTGACCGCAAACCGCAAGGATGAGTGTGTCCTCCATCTTGTTCGGATTCAACAACGGCGGGACAGTGATGACGCGCGGAATAACTCAAGAGCTGATTGGCCTGAGTTGCAAAGTTTTCGGCAAAAGGTACAATATTTTAACTAGAGGCAAAATTCGCCCAAAATGCCCAATACGTGCTGCGAAGAAAAATTCTGCGTCTATCGCAACCACACGCATCTGTATGTTGACTTTGCATGGGATCTCGTCACCCGCAAAAAATCTTGCCACTTTTGGTGTGAACACAGCATAAGGGGCCTCAAATACAGTTTTGATAAGGTGGATTGTAAAATGGTATGAAAATGATGGAAACCTTGTCTCCAGGAAAATATTAGCTTTATGTCCAACTACATACAGCACAATACATGTGTCACCAAGATGACCTTTTCTGATAACATATTGAGAAAACGTTGTCAATTAACCTTCCTGGAAAGCTGCAAAAATGAACCTTACTAAATCTATTATTAAAATGTTCACTAAAAAAGCATTTCATTTGTTTCCTGACAAAAATGGCACTACACTATCTAATAGCAGTGATTACAGAATGATTTAACTTGGTTATGGTAAAGATCCGGGTCTAGTTTAATTCACAACAAGTCGGCAGTGACTTGAGACCCAACGTATTTATTAAACCCCCCTTTTTTTGTGTTTTCCTGCTAAGGCTTTTGTAAATAAACTTTTGTCTAAACAGGAAACTCTGTTGGAGTTGAATGGATTGCAAAATACTTAAGTTAGGTTTAGGAATAGGTTGTAAAATACTTATGTTAGGTTTAGGAATAGGTTGTAAAATACTTAAGTTAGGTTTGGAATAGATTGTAAAATACTTAAGTTAGGTTTAGAACAAGATCGTGTAACAGTTTGGTTTAGGCCACAGAACTACTCAGTGAGGTCTAGGAGAGGATCGTTGTTTGAGTTAAAATAACCACGGAAGTAACTAATTTCTAAAGATACGTAACAGAAACATCAACGTTGACTTCTTGTTTTACATGGTGGTCTCATTGGTAAAGCATTGCTGATCATCTCCTTACCTTTATGATAGTAGATATCATAAACATAACATATAACTTTTCTTAAGCCATTATAGGAATCTTTCCATGACAACACATTGCCTGGTGTGGGACATAAATATATAATTCACTTATAAAAACAACAACACTGCCTCTGAACATGCAGGCAGCCTCCAAAATGTAATAAGGAACGATGTGAATGTCATTTCTCTGTGTTTGGTTAACCTGTGACTTTGGCTTCTACTTTTTTTACTTTTATAATTTGTAATAGCATTACAATGCGAGACGGGCAACAACTGTATGCTTGTTTTATGGTAGCCGCCTTACACCTGAATATGTTATGAGTGATAATTCCTTGCTTTAATAAATAAATAAAAAATGCAACACAAATATCTATAACAATGAAAGAAATAAAGTGGTATTAAATAAAGTCACTGAATGCTATTTGGAGAAATACATTTTTAAAACGCCTTCAAATTAATATTGTCCGAGTTCTGCCTGGACAGATGACCAATGCATTAAATTCTTCTAAAAACAACAAATAGAATAATAGACTTTCTACTGTTAGGCCCATATTGCATTACTGATCCATTGCTGTTATCTTCAGGTCACTGCTTTATCTCCCTGAAGAACCAGTGGATGACACCAGTTTTATTGTCTGCCATTGACATAGATAGAAAACACGAGGTCATCGTAACCCGCGTGATCAGATGATACCATCACCATTTCGAAGTGTGATGTAGAAACGTTCCCAGCTTGCAGCCGAAGCAATCGGGTTTCTTTTTCATTTACATCGTATCAACCCATGTCTGCACCACAAAAATGTAATTGCATCACTCAACAAGCAGGTTAAGAGACGGGGTTGGAGAAATTAACATTTTCCTTTTTCTTTTTTTACATAGCAGATTTCCCTAGTTGTTTAAATAACCCATCTCAAACCTGCGATCTAATCGACAGGAACAGCGGAAGTAATTAAAGTTGAAATTAATTACCGCCTGTGCCTGATATTCTAAGAACGGCTTAGATTTTATTTGAGGGTTTTTTTGTAACAGGAAGTTCATATGTTGTCAACGTTTTATCTCCCACAACCGCGCGTGATTGTCGGCTCTTACAGATTATTAATATAGCCAGGATGAGAGCAGGAAATGGCAGATAAAGGCAGAGAGCCGTTCCTTTCTGGCACTCCTCCTGACCACAGTGGCCCCTCTTGACAGCTCCAAGCCCCTCCTCCCACGCCACCTCCTCCACGGTCCCTTTATCGTGACAGTATTTAGAGGAGATACCGTAAGACTGAGCAGGCCTTATGACTGCCTTTGATAGGAATTATACAATTGTTCATTAGCGGCTAAGATAATAGCCCCCGGCCCTCCGTGCTCAGCCCGCCGTTCCCTCTGGGATCTCATTTACGACCCGTGGCGTTCAGCGGTGCATACTGCAGGGCCTGGAGAAGTGACACCACGCAGGACCCGCCGCAGACAGTGCGGCTGGAAATGTCAAGTTAAGTGAAGGGAACTGTTCGGCCTGCACACTCTAGTGAGCAGGGTACGTACCTCCCTGTGGGGCTGGTGGGTGGAGGGGGGCCGCCTGGGTCTGTCACTCTCGCGGTGGCGATACTGCTTTTTTACTTTAAAAAAAATGGAAAGTAGTCAAGTAAAATCATATGTAAGGCTTTGATAAGCCGTGGTGGAGGAGCTTCGTGCCTTTCCACGTGGAAAGAAAACAACCTTTCAGCTTTCTTTATGGGCTTCAAGTTGCTTCAGGCTTGCTGTTTGCTCCACTTAAAGATAAAAGTCAAACCGTGTATGCTCTCGCACTGTTCAGATCTCATCAGTCCATGCAGGCGACAACTAAACAAGCTTCATTGATATATTGTTAATTGACATATATGTATATGTTTTTGTTGTTGGACATGCAAAATCGACTTCTGCAGGAGCGAGTGATTCCCTAAGTTTCCCAGAATGATATTTGCAACCGTGCCTTCCAGTGAGGCTGTGTGACTTTGGAAAGCAGAAGGAACACATTCTTGCTCTGACAAGGGAACAATGAATTCTGAGCAGTAAAACCTTTTATAATGTAAAAAGTAAAAAAAGAAAATTCATCACTTTACATTTGCAGCAATGCTCAAGAAATAAAGATTTTTCAACGGGTCACAGACAGATATCACAATCCCTAACGTTGTGTCACTCGTGTTCAGTAAAACACACTCTCATATTCATATGTTCTACATTCATAAAATTAGAGTTGATTACTGCTGACTGGTTGAAATTGTTGCCTTGATATTTTTATGAACAACTTCCATGTCTGTTCATTCTATCATCAAGAACAATTTGTAATGCAATATCAATAAAGTCCAACTAAAAATACAAAAGGACATACAAAGGAAAGAGGAGGTCTGGATTAAGCTTTGAAATGAAATTCAAAACAAAGAAGAGTACCACAGGGAGCCGTATATCAAAGGTATAACCTTACCCCTGGAGGTTATAGGCGGATATAAAGGCATTCATGAAAAGCAATTTTTTTTCTGATCTTGTGGTAACAATTGATTTAATTTTGCTTCTCATTATCCCTCCCCCCACATGCAGGAGTCAGCCATTCAAAATAATTTTAATAAATACTCTCATAAAAATCTTGAGGTGTTTTGCTCGTCTGCAGGTAACAGCCTACGTCGGCTTTTGGAAAAGGCATGGCAGCTAACCCTAATTGGATGATTAATGGACCTCTACATGGTGTGTCATGTGATCAGTCGATATGATCGGCAAACAGGT
Organism: Pseudoliparis swirei; assembly: GCF_029220125.1. Taxonomy (NCBI): domain Eukaryota; kingdom Metazoa; phylum Chordata; class Actinopteri; order Perciformes; family Liparidae; genus Pseudoliparis; species Pseudoliparis swirei. The sequence goes on along the minus strand of NC_079409.1, from coordinate 18,806,272 downwards.
TTAAGACTCTTTTCTTGGAAGAGGGTCTGGGAAGACATTGGCCCACGATAAGGCCCTTTACAAAACACAATGGGCAATTGAGACCAATTGCGGCCAATTATCTGGAAGGAACTAAAATATTGATATCTCCACGTGACAAAACACAAAACACATATTCATATTGAATCCTTCTGCAACGTGTTTCATCTTGTACTGTTCAGTGGGAGAGAAACTAAGCGGTCAGTCAGTCCCATTCTTAAAGGAAAAGAAATGCAGCAGAATGTGTCTTCTTGCCAAGACTGAAGTGACAAACAGCCACTTTCCCCCCCTGTCTCCTGGATCAACCATAAGACGATTTCAATGACATGTAGAAGATCAACTGTTGGAAGAGTGAGGACTGCGAGACAGCGGCTTAGAATCGCGGCCGGATCAGAATGAGATGAACATACAATCAGAGGCAAAGCCACACGGGCTTATCTGCCCTTTCACGATGGCTGTCATCGTTTGAGAGCTCCCTCGGCTGCTCCTCCGCCAACATGAGAAGGCTTTTCTTGGCAGATGCAGGCAAGTTTGTCTCTTCGTGCTTTGGGAAAAAAAGTTTCGGATTGGGGGAAAAAGAACAACTCGCAGAACCCCGTAGAAAGGGAACACATGAAAGTCAGAAAGAGAAGTCGGGAGGTGTGAACCCGGGTGAGAGTAACGGAAATCAAATACAAGGAAGGTGAGATATCAAGTTGCAGGGCACACAGGCTTAAGATTAAATAATGCACGGATCTGTGGAGGCATGGCTTTAGAACACATGCAGGGCTTTAAAATAAAGTTTTGTTTTCAATTACGAGCTGCTCTTCTATCTCTCTCTCTCTCTAAATTAGAGCCATTTTTCTGATATTCTTGAACATTTAAATGAAAAGAATTAAAAACCCTGCATTGTCTTCCAAGCCTTCCCACTGTGATACTTCATGCTCACATACAGGATGCACATTAATGTAAACCTGCGGTATCCCGTCCAAAACAAAAAACACATCAGAGCTCCATATCCCCCCCCCCCCCCCCCCGAGTGTCATTTTGAAGTGAGCTACTGATGGACTGCCGACACACTCGCCACGTGTCACATCCACTTCATACGAAACCCTCATTTGGCATTAGCGTCAGGGAGATCTGTAGCATGAGATGAATCCATTTCACTGAACACATCCCATACAAGGCTGCGGCCAGTGTTTATAGCTTACCCCCCTGCGAGGTATTGGCATCAGGCGGCGGCTCTATATCTGAGGCAGTATGGTGGCTGTGTAGTCTCTTTTTCCCCACGCTACACGAGGTGATTAGAGCATCTCCGTCAGTGGCACGAGGGGACAGATGGAGCAACAGAGGACTTTCTGGAGAGGCTGTGGTAATTAGGAGTGAAAGGAGAGAAGATGGCGGCCGGGTTCAGGAAGAGGCTTTAAGCAATGGCATTCAAGTGGCGCGGGGATTTGTGCGTCCTTTTGGCCAGTCAACACGGGCATTGTTGTGTTTGTGTTAACATGTTTGCTCCTGCTGTGTGGGTTCTCCCCGCAGCAGCAGTGTTGTTTGTAGAAATCATTGTCCTTTTATTGTACTTATATTCTCATGAACTAAACATTTTAAAGGGCCAGTTTCACAGCTAGATGTGTGCATCATTCCGTTGATATTGTACCAAAAGAATTATTACTATTGCACAATGTCTTCAGATTTGATTGTGTGTTGTTGTTTGTGCTTTGAATAATCCACATGGCGTTGTTACGTCCAGGTTTTTCACAAGCAGTATCACGTTTAGAATATCCTCCAAAAGAAAGAAGCTACAAATGTAGCGCAATCAGCAAGCAACAAGACATTTTCCTCCTTGTAGCGGCATTTATTTTATTCATTTGAGTTTTAGAGATATATTTCTGTGAGCAGCGTCGATCGGGATGATGTGTTTGGCAGAAAGGTTTTTCTAACCTGGACATCTTGAGAATACCTATATGATAATATTGAGTCAATCAGAGGTGCCCAACCTTTTTCCCTCTGATTTGAAACAAATGAAAATTTCCATTAAATATGTCTCAGCCACCGCAGTCTATTACAATAGCGCCACGCGGCTCAGGGCTCTGTTGTGTGTTTCGTTAGCGCGTCGCCTCCAAACCAAACCTGTGTTGTTGTGTTGGTCTTCTTCGTCACTTCAGGGATCCGACAGTCGTCTTCTCACGCTGTGTTTTCAGCTGCTTTCACATTCTCTGTTCGTAGACCAGCAGCTCTCCACGTCAATCTTTTAGTGACGGACACGAGACACACTATGTCATCTATTCCTCATCAAACCAGAACATTATTTTCTGCAGTCGTTGTCAAAGCTTTAGTGTTGCTTACATCGCCTGATGCTACGGCGTCACTGATGGAACCGAACTTGAAAGCAGTGTGACTTGTTTATTAATCCACCGTGGATTTGCAGATGTGTCGAAAGGGGGCGGGGTGAATTTGATTAGATAGACATTTAAATATGAGTACAAAGTGACTTTGAGTCATCAAGTTTGGATACATATTCTTTGAACTTTTAGCTACTTGTTGGTGACTCTATGTTGTACAGAAATTGGCAAAAAGGGATCCAAACTCAGGGAGGTTAATTCAAAAATAAAAAGTTGAATATCTTGTAAACAAGCTTAGTAATAGTGTTTGATGACAATTCAAACCAAATTGCCGTTTTATTTGAGAGGGTATCATTTAAATTTCTTTTCAAATTATTCTTGTCATTATCTACCCAAGATCTTCCTCGTCACCAGTGTGTTGGTACATTTGTAAAGAAGAAAAAAAGATGTTTAATTAAATCTTAAGTAAAGAGGTAAAAATGAAACACCAAAGTATGGTTTACATTTTGTACTCCCTTGTCATTTGCAAGTGCCTTAATTGTAAAAAAATAATATATATACATATATATATTACTCCAGATTGCAGGTGTTGTTTTTATTAATGTGCACTGTCCCTTAAAATAAATCCAATTTTAAAATAATAAATAAATAACAAAATGTTAAACACACATTGGCTGAAGTTAAAGATGATTATGAATGACAGCGTTATTATTATTTTTTTAAAGACCAACTACGCCACTGCCCTGTTGAGACTCCGCCCACTCCTCCTCTCTACCTCCATCTGCCTGATGGATCGTGGAGGTCTCCATCGTGGAATATGCCTACTACGAACTATTCATGAACTCTGTCATATTCATTGAATGTATTTTAACTCTAAATCTGTCCTTCTGGTCACATGACATCTATTGCACCTGTCCATCCTGGAGAGGGATCCTCCTCTGTTGCTCTCCTGAAGGTTTCTTCCCTTTTTTCCCCCTGAAGGGTTATTTGGGAGTTTTTCCTGATCCGATGTGAGGTTTTGGGACAGGGATGTCTATGTGTACAGATTGTAAAGCACTCCGAGACAACTTTGTAATTTGTGAAATTGGGCTATACAAATAAACTGAATTGAATTGAATTGAAAAGACAAAATATTGAGATAATATCATAGTAACTCATAATCATGTTTGCTTTAAATGACATCTCATCCACCATAAAACGAGATCTCAAAACCTGGGCAAACAAAACAAAAAGGATCTGCTTGAGTCTGAACACTGAGTTAAATAACTCCACACAATTGAAGTGAACTGACCCTTAAAATACAGTTATCGACTGTTTTTCTTTCGCGACTTTTTTTTCTTTCAGAAAATCAATTCCTCTGGTTGGATCGTGTGAGATGCAGCATCGGCTCATCACTGTGAACAACAGAAACCAGCGTTCCTCCACCTGCTACACACACACACACACCGGGCGTGTGATTAATTGCTTTGTCAACCGTCAATCTGCGGCACCATAAAATAGCCACGGGACCTGCAGCCGGCAGGTTGCTGGTGAGAAGATGGCACTGCAATCCCCACGGGGCACATGTTAATGAGGCTGCGGCGAGAGTTAACAATTCGCCATTAAAATCTAATGCATTCTTTAATTAATTAAGCTCTCATTTATAAACAGCCACCACTTCTCTCTCACTCCAAATTTGACCTCACAATAGAGCGCTTAATGTTTTATGGCGGAGGCATAACATATTTAAATGTCATTAATACAGGAACAGCAAGATAAACACACTCAAAAAAATTCTATTAGCGGGAAGAGGCGGGTGTCTCTGCAAAGAGGGTCCCCCCCCCCCCTGTTTTTGACCAAATAATTCAGAATTCATTTACATCACAGCTGAAGCGCTGCTGCTCGGCCTGGACTTAACATTCAGTGTTTTTTTTAGAAGGTGTCCCTCTTTTAGGAGATGGAACATGAAATGATTATCGTCCATCTCTTCCAGATATCAACTAACTGAGGATCTAATTTCATGTCACACATGTTCAATGAAAAAAAAAATCTAAATCAAATTGGCTCCTAAATTGGTTGGTCACTCCAACATTGAAAAATAGGTCAAAGTTTCTGCAATCAGAAGTGTCCGCTAGGCTCTATGATTGCAGATTGATATGTGGGGGAGGCTTTTTTTACTGGCAGGCAGCAGCTCGAGATCCCAAGCAAAGTGGGAGTCTTCAGGAAACGCTCATGAGGTATGATTTTACCCAAAGAGGAATGTGGAATCAAAAGTCAAGAAATTGGCAAAAAGGGATCCAAACATTTTGATGATGACAGATGATATTTGTTTCTCGTCAAACCTTTATCTGTAGGCCTATGTGTTCCCTTTGGGGAGGGAAGTAACATTCCTACTGGTGCTTATTTGGTGGATTATGGCTCTCTTTCTGGGGAATGTGTCACGTGGTGTTGCTGTGGGTGCAAATCCAGACATCTTCTGCGTGTATTATTCTGTAGCAGGTGGAATGCACAGCTCGAGTCTCCCATCATTCAGACTGATGGTCGTGTGTGCAGCCATAAGTGCTCCGCCATAATCACAATCATTCCGCTGTTAATGATGTGCTGCGGAACTGCAGCGTCACCCCTCCCCCCCGTGATTTAATCAAACCTAATTTGGGTCAGTCCATTTTGGCTGCAGCTGAGCACATCAGAGTCATTACGCTCCTTCAGACCCCCCAAAAGGAGCCTGGACCAATAACACACTTGCCGGGCCGCGAAGCAGCTGCTCTTCATCCGTCTCGTCTCGTAAAAATAATGTATTTTTTTTATTTTTTAAAGCCCATCCTTGTCCCGCTGTCGGGACACGCAGCTCGCATATTCTCCCATCGTGGTTCTGAGTTTCACAGGAATGAGACTGTGTGTCGGAGCTCCCTCTCCCCGGTGGGACCTGCTCCTTGGGCTTTTCATCAGCTGCCATTTTCGACGGCATGCAGTAATTTCATGGCTCATTGCAAGCGCTGAAAACCTTTGAAACTGCAAATGTTAACTTTGCCTGTCCCGGAGCCATTTAGGAAGCGATTAATTTAGCAAACAGAAGTGAGCCACTTTCTCCTTCGAGCCTGCGCATACATTTTTGGAGGGGGGGGGCTTCTAGCTGTATTTGAGTTGAGAGTGAGCAATGTAATGACGGTTCCTGTAATTGTGGCGGTGTGAAAATGGTCCCCCCCCCCTATCTCCCCCATCACTCCTGGCTGAGCCTCGACAGCCTCGCGCTCACTGCAGATTGAGAAGGAGAGGTGATTCACTTACAGCTGCTTGACCTTATTCCCCTCGCCGTCGCAGCGCGAGCACAACACGTTGGTTGAAACATTCCAGCGTCGTCTCGCGCTTCTTTCTTTTCTTTTCTTCCAGCCACTGAGCGAACACGACTGGCCCCCCAGACCCCCGCCCGCGTCTTCGATTGCGACGTGATACAGACGCAACAGATCAATTAAGGTAGAGTCTTGGAGACGGCATTTTAGGAAGTGTGAGGATCTTAATTTTCTTTTTCTTCTGGAAGTAGTGCGGCTCCCAGTGAGAGGCTCCCAGTGAGAGGCTCCCAGTGAGAGGCTCCCAGTGAGAGGCTCTCGGTGCCCCTGGTTGTCAGACTCGTTGCAGCTTGGCATGGGAGAGCAGCAGGCAGCAGGTCGGCCAGCCTTCCCCCACAGCTGTCCCCCGAGCCAATATGAAAACAAATGTGGGTCCCTCTTTGCAATTAAAAAATAAATACAATTAATAACATAACATATAGCAGGTTGTGTACAGACAATCTGTCTGTACACGGGAGCAGGAGTCATTTCTCACTCACACCCCATGTGTACATGGACCAGTGAAGGCCAAGTGTGCCCAATTTATTTCCACAGTGTCCTGACTATTGTTATAAGTATGCTTCCAATAATAATCATTTCCCATGTTTTTCATTCATATTTATTTTATAAAACACAGCAGGGGCTATTTTAAGGACATCTTATATCGCTAATTTACTTATAGCTAGTAAAAGAGTCACATTGCTCATGTGAGTCTTGAAAGCTACAACAATAAATAATCGACATGTTCATGGAGAAGTGAGGTGGGTCAAGGGGCAACATGACAAAAGAGAACGGTGGGAGTAATAGGAACACACACAAATACACACACACACAGGAAACGACTGCTTCCTTACCTGCGTGCCCTGTAACCACATCTGCATCCTGTTGTACCACAGCCACACTGTAATCTCATCCCCCCCCCACACACACACCCCACACCATTAATTTTACTGAAAGACTTTCACAATAACCACGAGATACTGGGCAGCGGCGTTCAAACGTTTTCTTCCCCCTCCTTATCATAAAGGTCCCACATGTCTTGGCAATATCCCTAAAATAAAATAAATAAATAAATAAAATACATTTGTCCTAATTACGTCCCTCGAACAATGTTGTTTGACGGCCAAAGACATCAAGTTAAATACTATTTTGATTTGGCAAAAGTGGTGTCAAGGTCTTGTATTTTCACCGCAGGTACATTGACTGATAAATGAGGGAGAGAACAGTAATTATGGGGTGGAAATGACCTCAGAAATTAAGCAAATTGTGAAAGGGTTCGCCTTTAAATGGGTTTGAGCCATGAATTAAAAAGACCATTAACTGGGGAAGAGGCAGGTGTTATTCTCACTGCCCAAAACAAACAGCGGGGAGGGGGAGTGTGTACGTGTGTGTGTGTGCGTGTGCGTGAGCGCTCGTGCAAGGAGATGCAGGTGTGTGTTGTTATCTATGAACAATCCCATGTCATTACCAAGTGAAAGTGTATTTAGCTGATTTTCCCCAGTTTCAATGTTGTGGTAATTTGAGATGTATTGTGCCATAAACATATGGTGCCGGACTATTACGTCCTTTACATTCACTCATTCCATTACAATCCAATCTCATTCTTAAATTCCTCCTTATTGTTGCTATCTCTCCTTAATTTGCATGTTTTCCTCATATGGAACAATGCATTGAAAATCTGCATGCAATGCCATAGATAGCAAACTTTTTGCATTTTTCAGCGTGCCGATATAGAAGTTCAGTATAGCTGCTCTATATGACTCAAAGGACTTGAAACTGTACTACAAGTAAACTGTTGCCCATGACTCCACCAGATATCAAAAGGCAGTGGATCAGAGTCTCATTCCACCTCATTTTGTGTTACCTTAGTTTCTCTCTGTCTTTCTTCTTCCTCTTTTTTTTGTATCAAACCTGTGTCTGGTCTTTTCATGAGCCCAGAGAAATGTAAAGGTGATGAGAGGTCCTCTGCCTGATAGGACACAGGGCCAGTGTGGTGATCAGACAACATTACATCAAGTTTCTTCGCCCCCTCCACTATGCTTGTCTTTTTTTCTCCCTATTTAATCAAAGCCCATGCAGTCTGCCGCTGCCCTCTCCGTGGGCCAGGTGTCAAACGGTTCCCATTGATGTCAATGCCGGTAATCACAAAGTCTATCCACAGACGCCCGGCCGCCCGCCGCCCGGCGTTTCACCGGGGCATCGCATTCTACGCTCAACACCTTTGAGGCACGCAAGATTATTTCTGCAATCTGAAAGAGAGAATAACCTCTTGGAAGGAAACTAAATCACAATATAAAGTAATTAAGCACATTATCAACGCGGAGGTTAATTAGTGAGACCCTGCACGCCAGCGCCACCGGTAGCATTGCAAACAGACAAACGCTTACGTTTTTTTCTCCGTCTCTTTTTTCTGACCGCGCTCTCGCACGCAGACAAACGCGCACGCCGCGCATGCCGCGCACACACACTGGCTGCAGGCGCTTGATTGTCACTGTTTGGGGCTCTGAAATTGATTAAACAACTTGCAATCCAGTTTAATTAATGGAAACTATCTGTAGTTCAAAGCTATTTAGCAGAATGTTGTGCCTTGGCGCTGCCCCCCCCCCCCCCCCCCCGTCTCGCTGCGCTTAGACAATCGTAGAAATTAATTGAATTCCAGCATTACTGTATGCGAAAACCTTAAAACAATCTTCCACATTATAGCCCATATTCAAAGCTATTCTGTGTACAAACACACACAACCTGAGGGTTGATATATACTGTTAGCCATGTGTTCATCCCTTAACATGAAAGAAGTGTGCCGAGCAGTAATATCACAATACAGGGAGACAACAGGCAACCGGCCTCTATATCTCTGAAGTGCAGCTGAGTCCAAAATGGCACATTGACATCCGCATACTGTTAGGTTGTAATAGTTTATTTTGATAACATCTGCAGAGGTCTTATGTTTTAAATTAATACATATAGAAATATATTATAATAGAAAATATTAGGGAGAATATTGATATTGTTATTAATGTATTATGAAGCATAGGGGTAATATTTACTCTATGCAAATGTAAATGGAAAGAATTAATGTATGTTACATGAGAGTGACTGTATGTTAGTATTATAGATTGACGAGGCTGGTTGAATTCCGTGAATTGACTCACAATAATAAGATGGGACTTTTATTGTGAAAGTGACTTTGATGAGGACAATAACAAGACGGGACTCTTATTGTGAAAATACTTGTTTAGCGACTTGACCGGAAGTGACGTTTTGACCGGGCCGGTGACATTGAGTCTAAAACTCCGTGGATTAGAGAAATCGGGTCTCTTCCACAGGTATTCTCGACGGAAGGAGGGCGGAGGAGCCGATGAAGAGCACGATCATGAGCCTTGAATGTTTGTTTAAACCTTCCTGCCATTAAATGTTGATAACTTAATTCACGAGCGTCCGGAAGCCTGTTTTCCATCATTTGTGAAGTGCCCAGTTTCAGAACTACTTCACAATACATAGAAACAAAAGGCGAGGCATTCCCAATTATTGACGTGCAACATATATTCACTTTTCCTCATTTCAAAAGGATAAGTCCTTCAAGTTTCACTCAGTGTCTGCAGAGTGAAGATGTCCCTTTCAAAAGGTGCAGGCTTACCTGTTAGTTCAGGAATGCTTGGCAAGAAAACACCAGACGGCGTGCAGCACTGTGAAGACATTAAGCTTTTAACTTGACCTTTTATACACCGCAGATTCTTCATTGCTCCTTTTGTGCTTCGTATCTCATCGCATTTGCACTTGAAGCGAATTTTAACTTTAAATGTAGATGTTTCTTGTTTTTTTTACCCTCTAAAGCAGCGATTCCTAACCAGAGGTACATCTGCACGGGGCAGGGGTGGTACTAACTCAACTGAAAATACTGTCCCGAAAATTAGACTCATTAGTTTAAGCCTAATAAAACTTAAAATATTGATTGTTGTTAAACATTTTTCTAGTGTTGCCCAAAGAAAAAAGAAAAAAATATTAACTATTGAAATATAAACTAAAACATTATCCACTGTTGGAATATAAGCTAAAAGCTTTTAAATGTTAACATATAAGCTAAAAATAAATGTAACTCTTGAAACTAAGTTGGAAGCATTTTACTATGAATATAAGTCATGTAAACACAATCAAAGTAATCTAACAATCAAAATCCAATTGGATGAAAAAATATTGTTAATGGCTATTCTCTTCATGTTTCAAGCCATTTGCACTTTGACAGGTGTTTTTGATGACGGGCTGCTACAGGTCATCTGAATAAAAAGTTTGTAAAATAAAATATAGAAGAATACAAACAGTACCACATTTATTAGATCATTAAATACAATGCATGAGTAAGAGAATATGTTTGGATACAACAACAATACATCAAACAGCTGCTTGCTCACCCTAAAACTTCAGACAGCCGTATTCACCCCCTTCCCTCCCTCTCTCATTCCCTCCCTTTTTTTTCTCTCCATCCTGCTGCCCCCCCCCCCCCCCACCCCCTCTTTTTTTTCTTTTCTTAAATGGCATGAAGGTTGAGATGGCTGGAGTCCAAGATCATCGTGCCTGAGACCACACAGATGGGGAGAGATACAGGTTCTCTCTGAGCACGCACACAGTGCTATGAGGGGGGGGGGGGGGGGGAGCACACCTGCGGCTGTGACATCACCGCCTTATCACATATCATGTATCACCTGCAGCTCCACGTCGAGGCCACAGAGACAGATTTCATCTGTCATCTTTGAGAGGATCTCAATATAATTTACTCCGCTGATCTGACATCCAGAGGAGAGGAGTTGCCAACCCTAATCTTACAGATGAGGACTCTCCCTCTTTCTGCCCAGTCATGTCTGTGTGTGTGTGTGTTTGTGTGTGCCGTTGGCATATCAGATTTAGCTGTTATTTGAAGGCAGTATCTTGGGTTAAGTGGCTCTTGTGGTTGCGTCTCTGTTAACTCGATGCACGATCAAGTGGACTTCCTTTTGTTCTCAAATAAAATACAGAAACATACTGAAACGCTCCAAATAAAATGTCCAGTAATGTGCAAGTAAAATACCAGCAGTAAATAAGGTATTTACTTCCCACATGGACATGGAAACACAGCCGTGTGAGCTTCCTGTCTGTGCGTCTGTGTGTGCCACCACAATGGAGGAACTTTGTCGGCAAGTATGCAAAAGAGAGATTATCGTACATAGAAGCCAGAAGCAAAAACCACAAAGTGGTATCAAAAAGCATAACCTAATTAGAACGACTAATCAACTTTAATGTCTTCATATTTAAGGGAGGGGATAATTAGTCTTGGGTTCAGTCTCCTTTTCTCTGCAGTCATGCTACTAACAAGAGTTGATGCTGTCTAGAATGGCCGCCCACATATAGCAGCTAATTGCAGGTCCTCGCCCTCAAGCGCCCTTCTAGTCATAGAGACAACAGGGAAATTGGCCATTTCAGCCGTGCTGGGTATCATTAATAATTAATGGTACTTTCAAAAGTCAGTCCCTAAAAACCGAGGCGAGAGGTGCTTACGGAGCTCCGCTGTGTGTCGCAGCAGCAGAGGACTTCTTCTCAGGAACTGTGGTTATTCTATATTTTATAAGATGCTTCCCTCACGTTGTACAAAATCTGAATTAACTAACCAAGTCTTTATTAAAAAACTAAAAAACAAGCTCAAATAAAATGAACATCATTCTCCGGAGTATATTTCCTATAATTCTAGACACGGCTAATATTACACACACTCGGACACCTCTTTATATCGAAATATATAAACAGAAAAAACAGCAATGCATTGTCCTCTAAAATGACACAGCTACTATAAATGAACCTTATTTTGGGAGGGAGAATTTATTACAAATATCATTTTGAACTGACATCCAGAAATTAAGCAATACTTCTGTTTGGTTAAATACAAGATGTTTTCATACTCTATGTGCTTAGCATTGCCTGTACTCTTCACATGGCAATCTCTCTTCCCAATAAGTCTATTAACATTTCTGTTATGTGTGTTCAATGACAAGAGAAGGAACGGTTTGACCTTTGGGGTCCGATTGATCCAGAAAATAGTAGTAACGTTACCGTGAGGGAGAACTATATGTGTCTTTGTCTGTGAGTGACTTTCATGTTAACATCACAACGTGTGCATAGCTCATAAAACATGGAATATTTGGTGCAATGACAATTCTTTAAAAATAAATCTATATAGATATCTATCAATCTATCTATATATATATATATATATATATATATATAAATATATACACTACCGTTCAAAAGTTTGGGGTCATCCAGACAATTTCGTGTCTTCCATGAAAACTCACTTTTATTCATCAAATGAATTGAAAATTGAATAGAAAATATAGTCAAGACATTGACAAGGTTAGAAATAATGATTAATATTTGAAGTATTAATTTTGTTCTTCAAACTTCAAGCTCAAAGGAAGGCCAGTTGTATAGCTTATATCACCAGCCTAACTGTTTTCAGCTGTGCTAACATAATTGCACAAGGGTTTTTGAATCAGATATTAGTCTTCTAAGGCGATTAGCAAATACAATGTACCATTAGAACACTGGAGTGATAGTTGATGGAAATGGAACTCTATACACTTCTGGAGATATTTCATTAGAAACCAGACGTTTCCACCTAGAATAGTCATTTACCACATTAACAATGTAGAGAGTGTATTTTTGATTAATGTTATCTTTATTGAAAAAACAGTGCTTTTCTTTGAAAAATAAAGACATTTCTCAGTGACCCCAAACTTTTGAACGATAGTGTATATATATATATATAGATAGATAGATATATAGATATATAGATAGATGGATAGATGGATAGTTATTTCAGCAGTGAGATCTTTGGGCATACAATAAGACGGTCAAATGTCCTTAGTTTTTCTTCTTTCTGCTGTTTGGGCACAATTTCGCTGCATGTTTATGAAAGCTTGGGACCATATGGCGGCTAATCATCATACATTTCATATTAATAACTGTTTCACGACATTGCTCAAGTGAGCGATGAAATAATAAACTAATAGTTCTGATGTTCAAAACAGTGAGGTAGGGAGGAAGCAGCGGTGAGGATGATCACATGTCCACCCCCCACCCCCATGCAGAGGAAGTCATCCACAGCACTGTTCAAGGGTAACCAACCACTGTCTTATAACTTTATGATTCTTTCTTAATCGGTTTATAAATATTTATGAAATCGCCAAAGCCACCCTGACTCGCAGCGGAGGTTGAAGCCTGGGCGAGAGAGAGAGAGAGAGAGAGAGAGGGAGAGAGAGAGAGAGAGAGAAAGAAAGAGAAAGATAGCATGGACAGGAGATTTGTGACAGAGCAGAGCATGAAACCCATCAGTTGATGAGTGGAAATCCCTACTTTCTAATTAATAGAGGTACACAGGCCAAGGGGATAAGGAGGATCAGGGAAATGAAATCAGCAAACAGATACCATCACTCATTTCTGAGGTCCATTGTCACACTTCAGAATCTGCTGTAATGAATCACTCAAGCATTCTGCAGATACATTTGAATGGTGTGTGTGTGTGTGTGGGGGGGGGGGGGGGGTCATTGTCCAGTGGAGAGCATTCGATAAGGATCTGTTCTCTTGCCTCGGCCTTTTCTTCGGCCTCGTCTTCCCCTCTTTTGTGGAAGGGCCGCTCTGATCAAAAAGCCAAATCAAGGCTCGGGCAACAGGTGCAGCGGCGCCTGAAAAGGGGGCTCCCGCAATCTGCAAGTGAACTGGAAAAGCTATCTCGGATAAAGAAGAAAAAAAGAAGAAGAAAAAAGGAGAAGTTCCAAGGGATTCGCTTGGTGAGGTCAGGCTGGTCAGGATTTGTTGAGATGCGAGAGGAGGTTCATCATTTACTGAAGGAACGCAACGGAACAATTACAGGACGCTGGATTACTTTTTATTTTACAAACGAGCAACTTTTAACTTGAAAATAAAATAAAACATTATATAAGAATGAAAGAAGAAATACTTTTATTGTCATTTTACATATACTTAAATATATATATAAGAAATCAATTTAACCCATCCTTAGTTATTAAGGAGCAGTGGGTTGGAGTCAGTGGCGGCTGGTGATTTTTTTGGGGGGGGGGGGGGGGCGCAGTTGGGCGACGCGGTTTAAATAACACTCAACAATGAGAAGAAAAGAGGTTTTGAGTAGAATATTGTAAAAAACAAAGCTTTATTTAAAGAACACAGCGTGCTCAACACTGTCCAACAACAACTATCAACACACTGTAACTTTGGGCATGAGAGGTTCAGAGCAGCTTTAAGGAACATTGGGTTGGGTTTCAGAGGTTTGCAAAATAAAAGAGTTTCACCCTCACATGAAAGAGGTTCAGAGCAGAATAGAGTCAGAAAGAGATCACATGTTACATTGGATGTTTGACAGAGTAGACCCCACTATGTGTGAAGAAAAGTAGCCCTCCTCTCTTTAAAGTTGGAAAACTTCTCAATAACTCTCTGGTTAAGTCAATCATGTCTGTGACGAGCCTGTTTCCATTATTCTTGAGGGAATGTGTCTGTTTTTCAGAACTTCTTCGTTGTGTTTTCGATGCCAGTTCGGTCTCCTTCTGCTGCTCTGCTCTGCAAACAGGGTTAGCTTCATGCTGTTAGCTAGATAACTGCGGCAAGATTTGTGCTTTACACTTGTCTGAAGCTCTTTAGATCCCTCACCCTGTTGTAGTCCAGAGAGTTTCAGTCCCAGGACTTTGGAACAACAGACAGGGGAAACTAAACAGTGCATTACTCACTGAGCCTCCAGCTAACCAGCTCCGGTTAGCAACCTGCTCGCGTAGCTCCGTGGAGCTCTCTGGGCTGAGGGAACGATACCGGTCTCTGATTGGCCGAATAGTCCAGTCACGTGAAATAAGAAACGATGTCATTGGCCAGGGCGCACATTTTTGTGCCCCAAGATTCACGTTTCATCCGCCAATGAGAAGCCCTCCTTGCCGAAACGACCGTGAAATGTTTGCTTGCTGCCGCACACACACGTTGGGCCGGAGACCGGAAAATGGGGAGGGGCTTCTCTCCGTGAGGATGAGTGGCGATATATTATTTATGTCACATTTAACTTAAGTGGTTGTTGACAGGCTTACGGTCTCCCACACACATTTAACGCGTCAACACGGTATATTTACTCTTTAAATGATTTGCTGTATAATGTTTTTTGACAGGATATATTATATTTTTTTCTTCTTCTTTTTTTTTTCATCTCAAAATTTTAAGAGGGGCGGCGCCCTAGCGCCCCCTATGGACGCACCGCCACTGGTTGGAGTGAAGCGCCCGGGGGGTAACAGTGACTTGCTCATGGACACTTTGACTAATGAGGATAGCGGGGATCGACCGACGACCTTGCGGTTCCAGGACGACCACTCGCCCCACTGAGCTACAGCCACCCCCGCACATTCAATATGTTTCCTTGGTAACACGGGATGGGATGTGACATTATACAGCCACGCAAAGGGACTTGAACGAGTCATTAGCCAGATCTCAAACGGATTTCTACGAGAGCATTGTGCAACATTTCTGACATTTTACATTTTACAGTACAAACCTGTAAACCAAGCCATTGACATAGCCAGAATTAACCTTTGACCTTTATACAAAAATGTGTTGGTTTAAACCAGAGGTCTTAAACCTCCTGTACAACACTACCAGTTTAATCTGCTGCTCTTTAAGGAACACCAGCAGCTTTAAGCCAGCACAAACTAGCTGCTGCTCGACACCCTGCAATGCACGACTGTGATGGTGAAATCTGCTGAAAACATGAAATGAGAAACAAAGCACACACACACACACACTTATATATATATATATATATATATATTTATATATATATATATAAAAATATCTTTCCATATCATACGTCCTCAGAGGGGGATTTGGCAGAAGTGCCTTTAGACAGCATTATGCTTGTTTGCAGAAGTGCATATATCATATAAACACAAGTAAGTAAATATACAGTCTCTCTTTAGCCTTTTTCTTTGTTTTGGCTTTCCAAAGATAATTTAAGTTTCTAGTTTGTAAGTAAATCAATCCAACCCAGGGGAGCTTCCCCCTGAGAGAGCAGATCTTCTTTTTTTTACTTCTCCTTTTCTTTTTTTCCTTTCTTTTTTATACATTAACCCTTATATCCCAATGCAATTATTTAATATACACCCACTCATAGTCTGCATGTGAGATATGAATATAATTGTATGTTACTTTTTAATTACAGGGAAAATCTAACTTGTAAGATGATGGGCTGGAAGGTGCCATTGCATTGTTATTTTTCTTTTTTCATCCTGGTTTTCTGATTATGTGAGCTGGGCTCCTTTGCTAAGCGATGATAAGCAGAATTTCCATGTTCCCTGCATAATTAATCCATCTTTGCCTCTCTTCATGCCAACTCTGCCGTTATCGCCCGCACATGCCTGAATTGCAAAAGAATCCTCTCTTCAATTGGAACTTATTGATATTCGGGGAGGAAAAAAAGGCTGGAAATCCTCAAATTCAAGCCACAGATTGTTAAATGGATTAATTTCATGGCAATCGCGAACATCTAACGCGGGGAGACAGGCAGTGCAAATTGAAACTATATCCTGTTTGTGGAGTTTTAGTCCCAAATGATAGGGTTTATTGGCATGTTCCCCCCCCTCCTCCTCCTCCTCCATAGTAACAAATTACCATTTATTTGCATGGCATAAAATACTTTTTTATATGGTGGGAAATTCAGAGGAATTCTTTTCAATGCCTGTCGTCGGGTTTGTGATAACAACTTCAGCTCCTCACATCTGGACGCTTTTGATACTGGCTGAAAGGAATGTCTGAATATTTAATATTTTTATCTGTTTTCATCGATGGTTTGGCCATTAAGGAAGGCTCTGCTGTTTGCATGCAGCCTGGCAGATGTAGATTTATTTTCTGAGCTGTCCACCGGCCTGCCTTTCTGTGAATAGATTGATGCTTTTTTCTCTCTCCCATTTTGCTGTGCACTGATGCCTCTGCATATGTAATAAACCAGCAGACACACTTTTAAAATACATCACCAGACTGTATTATAATGCTGCGTTTAGATGTGGGTCCTCAGCTACTCGTGCACATATGGGGAACGGGCGGTGGGGGGGGGGGGGGGGGCTGGGAGAGGGGGAGGATCAGATACATGTAGTTAATATAATTTACTTGACCTCATAAAAATGAATAATGTGAAATCACAGGATGTCAAAACACACGAACAGCAGCAAAAATATGTTATTTATTTGGATATTTGGCATAAACCGCTTACTCAAATACAAACATTGATGCTTGGAAACATACACACTGCATGATGTCGTGCACGTTTTAACTGATGATGTATAGCTTGACTGAGGTCAGAGAAGATGCTTCAGATTGAGATTGTGCTAGATTTAAAGGAGGATTAGATATAGAAGATAGAGGAATAATATTCCAGAGATAAATTAAAGATGTCATAACTAATCTCTGCGTATTCATTGCGTGGATGAGGAATGCATTCTGCTTCGGCGATTCAAGAGCTTATTTCTTACAGTATTGTGATTTGACAAAGTAATTTTTCTAATGTAATGCCTCGACTAAAATGATAAAATGGTTGAAATAGTTATTTAATTTAATATCTATATGTTTAACTTTGATGACCTTGGTAAGATGGACGAATGAGTATTGACTACAGTTTCTCTAGAATGATATTGTAAATCTTTTTTTTCTTTTCTTTTACAATTATTTTAGCTGGAGCCGTTGAAGGTCTGAAGATTTGATTGCAAAAATTAATGAAATGTACTTTTTTGCAATAGGATTGTTCTTAAATGTATTTGCAGCCCACTTGATCGGGCTTACATGAATGTGTGCTGTCTGAGTAGAGTAAAACAAATTTCCTTTTAATAATGCAACATTATTATTTTAGGAAATGGACCATCTTGAAATGAGTACGGATATTTATGGGCTGGCTGCTTATCCCCGGAGGTGTCACAATCTCAGTTTTTGACCACATGAAAAGACAGTGAGATTATACTACCCCGTGGTTCTCTCCTCCTCCTCCTCCTCCTCCTCCTTTACACAAAGCTTTATTTATTTACAGAGTTACACACTCCCAATGGGAGGAGCATAGTTTGTTCATCCCGCCCCCTTTTAGCACTTCCATCACTTGCCTGGACTTTAACGTTCTGCTGTAAATTGTAAAGATGCTTCGGGGACGTGTGGCATTTTGATATAACATTTTTCAACCTTCCTAAATTGTGTTCTTCCTTTGCTTGCTGTGACATTTTTATTTTTTCATATTCTTTTTTTCTTTCAAAGTGCGCAGCATGTTGTAATATAGCTCTCTTTCTGGTAAAGGAAAGAGGATGGTGAAGGAGGGAAATGGTCCTGGACGGCGCTGTGGAGAGCGAAGCCTCCCTGGAAAAAGAGCTGGCGCCGAGGCCTCCAGGGCCGCGGGTGCTTTTGGCAGCTCAGCCAGCGTTAGTGGGCACTGTCTCAGACATCTGTTTGCTCACTGCTGCTGGAGCTGCTGGCTGGCTGGCTGGCTGGGTGGATGGATGGGTGGGTGGATGGATTTGGGAAGGTGGGTGAGGGGGGGCTGGAGCCTTCAGCTCCAACCAGGACCAGCAATCTTACGTATCGACAACAGCAATTCAACATTTTAGCTGCAATTCTGGAATCCTTTGTGTGTATGTGTATGTGTGTGTGTGTGTGTGTGTGTGTGTGTGTAAACAGTGCCTATGATGAGTAAAGCAGAGTTTGTTTTCATTTTTTGGAATTGTGAATTTCAGCATACAAGGACACATTTACTTGATCGTAAAAAAAATCGTCATGATACGAAAAATCTATATAAAAACTGCTCACCTTTCGGTTTCAGTTCCTGGAAGTGTTTCTCTTTTACACTCAGGACTTTAACAGTGATATATGTGCCACAGCCACCATCACACACACACACACACACACACACACACCAATCCCCAATAGCCAGAGGGTGACACCACAGCAGGCATACTCATAACACCGATGTCCAAGCTGAGCTGCTGAGGCTGCTCTTTAAGGATGGAGTCTCTCCCCCCTACCACACACACACACACACACACACACACACATACACATCCAACCGATGGCTGTCACTCCCAGCGCCGCTGGACATGTGTGATCCCTCAGAAAAACACATCATCCACCCAGCAATGTGTCATGGCAGACCCGGTCAGCTCAGCAGCTCTACAACAGTGGAAGCTGTTATAATGGAAGCAATTTAATTTAGTTTTATTTCTAACATGTGGGGCCAGCTGGTTACTGGGAGATCATTTAAGACCGGACTGTTGGATACGTGTTGGATTGTAAATTTGTAACCTATAGGGACGGGACGAGAATGAACAGGAGGAGTCGGGTCAGAAAGGGGGAGGTGCTTTAATTGTTATGTTTTTGCAGCAGGGCACTATAACATTTTTGGGGGAGCAAGGGAAAAGGCTTTTGAGTTTTTTCTCTTGCAGAGTAAGATTTTATTCTTTACATTTTCGTTTTTGTGTGTGCTATATCACGACAACGATGTTATCTCTGTTTTAGGGATTCATTTTTGCTCATCTAAATAATTTATGATCAATATGACCGATTTTTCAAAACAGAAAACATGTGGATCTTTTTAAGGTTATATCTCCAACAAGTGCATCTTAACAGAACTACAGTAAAGTTACATTTTACAAAATGTCAGTGACAGCTCTTGTTTAAAAAATAAAGTCCAGCTTAAATATAGTCAGTTCAAATTACACCCCATTTTATTTTGTATTCCATCAATTTGGTAACCTTAAATTCCTGTTGTGTGCTTTGAAAGTGAAAAAGAATTGATTGCTTTACGGTTTAAACTAGAGTACAAAATCCGGAACACTTTGCACACTTATTCAAGGCAGATCGAGTTGTATCGATTCCATAGTCATATTTTGGAAATAATTTTAATATCACTATTGAAGGTCTTGAATTTCCATTTGCAATAAATCCTCTTGGTGAAGGCCCTTACGACTATATGTAATGTAGACACAGGTACATTAGGAGTGGCACCATACCATCAAGATCAGGGCACAGCAACATGTTTATTGATGGAAATTGTGAAAATTCCCTTTTTTCCCTCTTTTTTATTGACTGCAAAACGCAGGTGAAACTGAAGAGAACTTGTCACGTCACCGTCTTCTTAAACGTGACAAGACTCCGCCAGTGAACAACAGCATCCATCCACAAAACTTGATCTATTATTTAACATCAACATGCCGTTCTCGCAAAAACATTTTCTGTCTCCGAAGAGAATGAGCCTTACAGTTCACAGCAGAAGACTATAGCTGGCATACCAATGGAGAACCTTTTTGTTCAGAAGCATATTAACAATGAACATGATGAAGCCACCACCACAGCCACCTCCACTGAATGGCATTCCCCACATGTGACTTGGCAGTTGTAATCAAATGATTTAGCACATTAAATCAACCTTTAGCCTTTAATCAGATGATGTGAGTGCATCTCCACAGCATACAGTATACCTTCACCTATTAATATGACCAACCTTGTGTCAGTGATTTCCCTTGCGATGGAAACAGTATCATGTTAATTATCACAACCATCTGGTCTGAGCAGAGGAGGAAAAAAAAAAGCTTTCTCTTCCTGTCGCAGATTTGTAGCTGTCAATCAAAGGTGGCTTCAAACAAGCCACTGGGGCTCAGGGAACAGCAGAGAAGAACAACGCTCCGGTCTCAGAGGATTTAGGAGTGGCGTTAAATTAATCTGCAGCTGGCAATTTGACTCCCCTCTCACCATGTTGTTGCTCTCACCACAAATCATTATTGATTTTGGTGGCGGCTCCCTAATATGGCCGGTAAACTCTATTTCTGGATATTTAGGATGGTGATTTTAGCTGTATTTTAACCTTCTAACAACTGGCAATGTAACTTCACTTGTGGGTATTTAGAGAGTTGATCATGTGTTTGACAGAAAAATCTTTAATAATTTGTTTTATTTATCATCACTGGGACTGTCCTGGAGTAAATCAATAATTTGTTTACAAATTGATCATTTGATTTAAATATGTCCATGTCATTCAGAATAAAAACACATTAAAAAAGACTTTTCAACTAAATAAGGACAAACCAAGGAGACAAACCAAGGAGACTAACCAAGGAGACTAACCAAGAAGACTAACCAAGGAGACTCTTGAGGCAGATGCTCTCCTCAAGGTGAACCACCACTGACCCGTCTGCCACATAAATTATTCTGTAGTTTCAGACTCTATTCCAAATTCGTGGAATTGGGTTCGGAGATAATTTCACAGGCCACTTGCTTGTCTTCCTTGGCAGTCCAACTGGCTAATTGAAGAGAGTGATTTCCAGTTTGGGCGACTATACTCAGAACAGGGCAGTCGAAATGGGAATGATTTGAAGAATCTCTCTCTCTCTCTCTCTCTCTCTCTCTCTCTCTCTCTCTCTCTCTCTCTCTCTCTCTCTCTCTCTCTCTCTCTCTCTCTCTCTCTCTCGCCCTCTTTCTCTCTCTTTAAATATTCAGAATATTTTTCCTGTCCATAGGCAGACTAATTGTAGAGAAAAAAGAAAATAAAAAAATGCCCTGAGTGACAGTTTATGGAATATTGATAACAACTAAACAACAACAAAGCATTAGAATCAGAGTCTCTCACTGGAAATACAGTGTGCT